>NC_054473.1:174569696-174888363 GCF_017639515.1 Carcharodon carcharias
ATCAGTCTAAAATGGGAGTTCCTCTAACTTAGCAAAGACAAAGGAACAGAAAATAATGGTGAGAAATTGGTTATAAAAACAGGAGCTCTGAAGAAGGGTCATACAGACTCGAAACATTAACTCTGTTTCTCTCTCCCTGGATGCTGTCAGACCTGCTGAATTTCTCCAGCATTTTCTGTTTTTATTTCAGATTTCCAGCATCCGCAGTGTTTTGCTTTTATCTTAGTGAGAAACTGGTTTGTTAGCGCCCATTTTTCTGGGTGTCACGAGTACCCTTAGGGCTCCAAAATGGTGCCCATGGCACTCCTGCCAGCCCAGGCTGCTGCCATCCATGAGACGATTAGGCCAACAATCGCTCGAGGTCAGGGCACAGGCGGAGTGGGAATGGTGGCAGTATGAATGATGTCTTCCTGAGAGAGGACAGCATGCTTGGGCTCTATGGCGCGGGTGGTATTTCAGCCAGCGTAGTAGTTGCTGGAGGACAGGGCACTGGAGTGACAACATGCAAGCCCCCTTTGCACATACACAGCCAGGGTGGCAGCAGCTAACCTGACATGACCACGGGGGAGTTTCCATTGCAGCACCCTGACATTGGGCAGCTGCAACGAAAGCAGCCACAACAGCCATCAGACACTGCAACGTGGTTTAGTTGACAAGCGTGTGGACAAAGTTGGCCGCCATGTCCATGTTGGAAAGGATGGGCTCTGAGCTCCCTGCAAAGCCCTGTATCAAGCTGACACTGGACTCTCCATGTTCATTGACATTGACATTTAATGCATTGGTTTCCCAAAGCACCAAAGCATTCTAATCTGCATCCCCATCAGCTTTCTTCCATGGCTGCCCCATCAAGGTCCTCTGCACCTGAATCCCTGTGCAAACTCGCACTCTGGCAAATTGACACCCGCACTATCCTTGTCCCCGGCACTGACTGCAGTCCGCTCATGCCCGCTGTCCCACCATGTGCAGGTCCCACCATTGATCGAGCCTCTTAATATAGGTGCGGTGTCACTATCTGACTGGTGCCTGCAAGTGTGAAACCAAGTGATGGCGCTGGATCTTCATCATCACTGGCTTCTTGCTGTCCCTCTACTACCGGTCAGCTTGCAATTCTTAGATATCTAAAAGAAGAAAGGCACAGGGCTAAGGTTGTAGTGCAGAAGACGGGAGGAAAGTAAAGAGATACATGTTTACTCCATCTGCAGCTTCCAAATTGTGAAGAAACTGTGCGATGAGGGGACGGAGAGCTGTGACGAGGAGGATTAGGTATGAGGAGACCCGTCATCTCTGCTGGTTTCAGCCGCTGCACTGGCCATGTCTCAGCAATGGCTGTCTCAATTAAGGCCAGCACCATCCCATCCCCATGGGTCAGGACATGAAGGTCCTGTCCAGTCAGCTGCTGCTGCCTCCGATTGTGCGCCACCTTGCCCTGAAGGAGAGAGCCAAGTGTGTCAAGGAGTGTGATGCACTGTGATTGGGTGATGTAGGCTCTCATGGTTGAATAGCTGGCAGTGTGTGCAAGCTCCAAGATACAGGTATGAGAGTTGCAGCAGTGCCAAGTGTGTGAGGGTGCAGTGAAGAATATTAATGTTAGAGATGAGGAGTAGTTGGTACAGATTATTGGTAGGTGAGTGATGAGGGTGTGGTAAATTGAGTAGTGTGAGAGACTGTGGTGCATTTGGTGCAGTGAATCAAGCATTCACTGGCCTTGACCTCTTGGTCATTAACTTCTTGTGGCACTGCATCCAGGTCCTCAGGGCTTGATTCCTGGCACTGATCTCCACGGCTGTCTGCTCCAATTGCTTTTTGTCCTGATATCTGGAGGGCCCTCTTCCCACGATGGATACAGGGTATCTCTGCTCCTTACCAAATCCTCCACCCAGGCCTTCAGTGCAGATTCCAAAAAGCTTGGTGCCTGCTCTCTCTCCCCCCAGGTCAGATTCTCTTAAACCACGACCCCCAGCACCAACTCCAGCCACAAAGCACTTCCCGATTAAGAAGTGCAGACTGGTTAATGCAGGTTGGCTTTAAGTGATGCCAGCCACTCATGATACCAGTCATTTACCGATGCATGCAGCCAATGAACAGCGCAGTGAATGCTGACTTAATGCAGAGATCATTGAAACGAGAAGGCAGCATGAAGTTGGCACGATATCTTTATTGCAATCAACCAGCCTGGATTACTCACACATCATGTGTCTGCTTTCAGGGCTGTCCAATTTAGCACCCTATAAATCTGTACCCCAATTTCACAAGATGTGTATTTATTAATCAGCCATCAGGCCTGGATTTAAAATTATCTTTGCAGTTAAAAGATGACTTTGCACTGTATCAGCATTTTCTTTGTGGATTCAACAACTTGCATTTATACAGTGCCTTTAGCACAGTGACACAAGAGTATTCATCATCGGAATTTGACACTGAGCCACAAACAGAGATATAGGGACAGGTGATCAAAAGCTAAAGGAGGAAAGAGAGTTTGAGAGGTGGAGAGGTTTAAGGTGGGAATTCTAGAGCTCAGGGCCGAGGCAGCTAATTCAGTTGCCTTGTAGTAGATTATTGGCTGCTATATTTCTGTGAAGCCTTTTTATTGAGGCAACACCCCATTTCAGCTAGTTTGAAGATCTCAGTGTTCCAATTTTAAAATGGTGGCATTGCTAGGTTTATACAAAAAACGCTTCCTAAAATCAGAAGGATAATTGACATGAGTCAATAGGCTCTGTTTATGGAAATGCAACAGAGTGCCACTGATAACATCACGTCACTTTGTTTAACCTGGAATCAGTCATGACCAACCTACAGTTGGAAACTGGCAGAATTAGTCAACGTGTGTCAGAAGTTTATGACTGACTAAAACAGCAGTCGATACATAAAATGACTTTCAAAAGTGCACGTTCTACAGGCTAGACCAGCTCATATCCACAATGAGTAGGAGGATTATTTTTTATGTACTGCTCGTACACTCTCAGCTCTGAGTCAGTGGCTGCTACTTCAAGATCCATTCCAGAGATTTGTGCATAGCCAATGATGTATTTCTGAAGCATAGTCACTGTTGTCATGTAGGAAATGCACCGGCCACTTAGTGCACAGTCAGCTCCCACAAACTGCAATGTGATAAGAAACAGACCTTCTGTCTTTTAGTGACATTCATTGAGGAGTAAATATTGGCCAGGATACCGGGAGAATATCCTTGCCTTTCCTCAAAACAGTGCCGTGGGATATTTGAAATTCACCTGAGAAGGCAGATGGAGCCTTGGTTTAACGTCTCATCCGGAAGACGGCATCTCTGGCAGTGCAGCAGTCCCTCAGTATTGTCCTGCAGTGTAAGCCTAGATTTTTTTGTGCTGAAGTTTCTGGAATGGGACTTGGATCTAGAACACCTGACTCGAGAGGTGGGAATGCTGCCCACTGAGCTACAGCTGACACATGTTAATACTCTTAACATCCTTGTCAAGGTTTGGTTCAGCCCAGCTAGCTGCTGGCCCTGTGCCATGAATTGATCTTATCTTCAGTGGACACCCTGCCTAGCCTGTGCATCTGGCGCCACCTCAGCCCAACCCAACCCAACCCAATCCAACTCAACCCAATCCAACACATCATGACAAAAACTTGGCAACTGTGCCTGATCTGATCCAAATTGGCATACCAGTTCTGTGCTCTCTCCACAGATGCTGCCAGACCTGCTGAGTTTTCCAGATATTTTTGTTTTTGACCTGACATTAGGTTTAAGCCACACATGCAAGTCTGCATTATATCCACAGCCCACACTCTCCGCGTAATCAAGAACAGCTTTTACAAAAGATGGACCGGTGAGATATGCAGCAGATTATTCTAGCATTTCAGCTGTTTCAATATTACACATGATCTGTGCCAGTGTTGTTGGCTCCCAAAGGGCTCACAAAGAAGATATCCATCCAAAGTAAAGCTGCCGATTTCAATATGGGTGAGACAGGTGGTGAAGAAGACAGACATTCACATTGGGACTGGCGCCAACAGTGCAGAAACTGGCAGCAGTTAACCCAACCTAAGGACTCCATTCAAAGTATTGAACAGAGCTGTGCTCACAGGAAAATGTTGATAGATAACTAGTTATCTATAGGTAAGTGCAGTAAAGAGGATCAAATGTTCAACAACAACAACTTGCATATATAAAAAGGTCCCAAGCCACTTCACAGGAATGTAATCTGACAAAACCTGACACTGACTCAATAGTGGACTTGTAATCTGGAGATACATGTTTGAATTCCACCATGGCAGCTGGATTAATTTGAATTCAATTAATTAATAAAATACGGAATTAAAATAAAACTAGTCTCTGTAATGATGATCATGAAACAACTGGGTTGTCGTAAGAATCGAAATGGTTCACAAATGTCGTTTAGGGAAGGAAATCTGCTGTCCTTAACCAGTCTGGCCTACATGTGACTCCAGACCCACAGCCATGTGGTTGACTCTGAACTTCCCACTGAAATGGCCTAGCAAGCCACTCAGTTGTATCAAACATCTACAGAAAAGTTGTATAAAAATAAAACTGCCGCCTGGTATCAACCCTGGCACCAAAAATGACTATGGTACACTCAGCCTTGGCGACCCTGCAAAGTCCTCCTCACTAACATCTGGGGACTTTTGCAAAAAATGGGAGAGCTGTCTCACAGAACAGTCAAGAAACAACCTGACACAGTTATACTCAGCAAATCATACTTTAGAGCCAATGTCCCAGACATCACCATCATCATCCCTGAGTAAGTCCTAACTCATCAGCAGGGCAGACCCAGCAAAGGTGGTGGCACAGTAGTACACAGTCGGGAGGGAGTGGCCCTGGGAGTCCTCAACATTGATCCGGCCCCCATTAGGTCTCATGTCATCGGGTCAGACATGGGCAAGGAAGGCTCCTGCTGATTAACACCTACTGCCCTCCCTCAGCTGATGAGTCAGTACTCCTCCATGTTGAACATCACTTGGAAGATGCACTGAGGGTGGCAATGGCATAGAATGGACTCCGGGTGGGAGATTTCAATGCCCATGACCTCGGAAGCACCGCTACTGACTGACTGGCCAAATCCTGAATGACATATCTCCCAGGCTGGTCTGTGGCAGGGGGTGAGGGAACCAACAAAAGGGAAAATCCTACTTGACCTCATTCTCACAAATCTACCTGGTACAGATGCACCTGTCTATGACAGCATTGGTAGGATTTAGTACAAAAATCACTAAAAAGGTGAGATACAGGCACAAAAATGAATCAAATAAGTTCATGGAATGTTGGGCCTTATCGCAAAGAAATGAGGAAGTGATGCTTCAGCTGTATAGAAGTGATGGGTTAGACCCCATCTGGAGTACTCCATTAAGCACTAAACCTCAGGAAAGGTATATTCCCCTTCAAGTCCATGCAGTGTAGATTCACCAGATGCTAGGATTTGAGGGCAAGTTGTGGACACTTGGCTTGTATCCCCGTGAATTTAGATACTTTAAGAAGTGATCTAACTGAGATGTTTCAACTAGCGAACCATGCATTAGCTGCGCTAACTGGAGTGCCGTGCTTACAAGAGCCTTTTAATTCCCAATGGTCTGACTTTGGGCCTTTCATAATGAAGAACTAGAAACACTTCCTGACAATGCAGCCCATTTTCACCATTAGGTGCAGTTCTACTTTAGGAGTTGGGTCCCTGAGGCTGTCTCCTGTATTCCTTAGGTGGTGTTGTCGTTCCATTGCAGGCCGGGTCTTAATGCACTTTCGTGCCCAGGAATGTGGCGGTTGTAGGTATACGCGAAGGGAGAGGTGCAGGACTTCTTGAAGGAATCATGCTGGAGAAGCCTGGGGTCTGCAGGAGATTTCACTGGTGCACCACCCCCTTGTCTGTGTTACTTTGGCCGATGGACATAGGGAATAGTAAAGTTTTTCCAGCCGGACCTAAGCATTAACAGAGATAGAATCTACATGCCTGTATCATTATGTGGAAGAAACAGTATGATGCAAGTATCAGATGCATGGTGCTCAATCCAAGCAGTTAATTGGCCAGAACAGGCAAATTGCCTCATTCAATCCATGAAAATATAGATTTGCAATGGAGGTCAGTGTTATCAATAGTGGGAGAGTCAACGTCCCAACAATGCCAGCAAGGATATCGGTAGGCAATAGCGTGTCATCTCTTCAGGGTGTCCCAGCATCCCCAGGACTCATTAACGACCTCATGAATAGCACAGAAACCTACGATTCCCACAACAGCAGCACCCCCCCGCCCTCCACCCCACCCCCCCAGCACTTGCTGCTGCCTAATGGCACAACAATCTTGCCACATGTTTGTCAAAGTCAAACACCTCCCAGCTTTTTTGTGGTCTTGCACTGAATGACTTATCACAAGAGCTTTCAGTGAATGGCGGCCACACACTGTGCTTAAAGCTGCTGCCTCCAACCTTGTGTCAACCAAAGGGCTTTACTTAACAAAACAATCAACGGCTATTCAGACACCTCAGATAAAACACAAACCAGTGTTTCTCCCTGCGACGGGGACATTAAGTACCAGCTATTTATACTGCAGCTGGAAAGCCTCATTGGGTCTAAATTCATCACAATGGCCCTACTTCTCCTCTTCCCCTCCCTCCCAGTGGGACAGCACCTGGCCTCCACTCAGGCTTGCCCTCCCCCAACCTGACACAAGTTTACTCTGTGCACGATTGTAAACCAACATTTTACCAGCGTAGCAAGAAAAAATTGCCACCTGCCTGTGTTGCTGTGGAAAGAATGATTCCAATTCCACTCAGTTACTCACTGAGCTCGTCTGTCTGAGAATGACCAACAATGACAACTTGCCTTTATATACAACCTTTAACATAATAAAAAGCCACAGCACCCTTATCAAACATCTCACCATATAAGGAGATATTAGGTCAGGTGTCCAAAAACTTGTTCAAAGAGGCAGGTATTAAGGGGCACCTTAAAGAAGGAGAGATAGGTCGAGAGGTGGAGAGGGTGAGGGAGGGAATTCCAGACTTTGGGCCTTATGCAGCTGGAAGAAATGATATAATGATTGAACATCTGGCCCAAAAGACAGTCCAAACTGACTGAAGGGGGCGAAGGGGGACGGATTAATCTCTTCAGGTCAAAGTTCCAGCGAGACATGTCTCTGCTTGTCTGCCCTACTCTGCCTGTGTTCGGGTTGGTTCATACTAGACCTATGACAGGTTCTCAAGTTCTCATTGATACAATGGAAGGAACTTTGCAGCAACAGGGGATGGTGAAGAACTTTAAAGGGACTGAAGCACCCCAAAAGATCAGAAAGAAGACTTCCAATGAAAGCCTCGTTCAAGGCTGAGGTTATGGATTTGGGGCTGTGTCTGGAGGGAGAGGGAGCGGAGGGTTCTACAAGACCCTCTCTCCCTCCGCCAGGCAAGTGTGAGATCTTTACCATCACTTCCCAGGGTCTACTTCCACCACCACCCCCCACCCCCCCCCCTCCCAAAATCGCAATCCCTGCAAACATTGGGGCTGGGGATGATGGATCTGTGACAGGAACATGTGCTCCACCCTAATCCATCCAGCCACATGTGTCAAGTGGGTAGAAGGGGCCAGTGGTGGTCCCAGGGTAAGAAAGAAATCCCAGTCTGGGTGGTGAGCTTCTGGTCTGCATTTTGCATCACTCTCCACTGATTGCAGCAGGAGCAGAGAGGTGAATTCTCCCAGTCTTCTCTCATTGGCTGAAGTATTTCCTGTTACACTGCCTCATCACCTCTCTCTCCACCTTGATGACTTTCTTAAAACCCACCTCTTCGACCAACTACATAAGAAGCAGGAGCAGGAGTGGACTATACGGCCCCCTCGTGCCTGCTTCTCCATGCAATAAGATCATGGCTGTTCCTAAACCTCAGCAGCAGTCTCCTGCTCTACCCCATATTCCTTAGAGTCCAAAAATCTATTGATCTCAGCCTTGAATATACACAATGACTGAGCATCCACAGCCTCTGGGTGGAGAATCCCAAAGATTCACAATGCCTTGAGTGAACAAATTTCTCCTCATCCCAGCCCAAAATGACTGACTCCTTATTCTCCTAATTTTAGACTCTCAAAGCAGGGGAAACAGCTTTTCAGCATCTACTCTGTCAAGCCCTCTCAGAATCTTATGTATTTCAATTAGATGATCTTGCATTCTTGTAAATCCCAGGGAGTACAGACCCATTCTACTCAATCCCTTCTCACAGCTGCTCCCTGGCACCTTGAAAGATTTGTGTGCATAGAACCCCAGGTCTCTCAGTTCCTGCACCCCCATTTAAAGGACAACCCTCTCATCCCAGGAACCAATCTTGTGAACCTTTGTTGCATCTCATTTAAGGGAAGTATATCCTTCCTTAGCTACAGAGTCTAGAACTATACACAGTACTCCAAGTACTGCCACTCCAGCTGTGGTCTCACCAAAGCCCTGTACAATTGCAACAATACTTTCTTACTCTTATACCCCAACTCCTTCATAATAATGGCCAGCATACCATTTGCCTTCCTAAATGCTTGCAGCACATTCTCTTTCTCTGTTTCTTATACAAGGACACCCAATTCCTTCTGAAGACCAACATTTCATAGCTTCGCACCATTTAAAAATATTCTTTCTGTACCATCAAAATGAATAACCTCACATTTCTTAACATTGTACACTCCATCTACCAACTTCCTGCCCACTCACTTCAGCAGTCTCTATCCCTTTGCAGACTCTTTGGGGGGAATTTCCCTGAAGAGCCAAGGTTGGTTTTGGAGGTAGGATACCCGGCTAATTCCTGGAAGAGGGCAGCTTGCCAGCTGCCCGGCGTGTTACTGCCTCCTCAGGATTTTGTTGGGAGGCGGCTTCACGGAGACGACAGCTGACCAGCCAATGGCAGCAGGAATCTAATCAAGCCAATTAAGGAGCCACTTGAAGACGCTAACTGAAGAAGCATAGCAACTTTTCCAGTGCCCTTGCTGAGTCTGCATCCCGACAAGTAAAGGAATGCAGCTGTATCTAGTAACGCAGTGGGTGGTGGAGGCTGCAATACTAGATGAAGGATATTTCAATGATTCCAGCAGAAGATGGCAAGAAAGACTGTTGTCTTCCCAAGTCACGCTGAGTGTGAATTCCTGGAGACGATATCTCCAATCGTCATCAACATCATAAGCTCTTTCAGCCGCTCCCCGGAGGTGGAGGATAGCTTCAATGCTTCCCTGCACCTTCTGCTGCTTGGTCCTCAGTAGCGCTCCCACTGTTCACACAGTGCCTTGCAGTAGGCCATGCTTTCCTGAGCTTCTGCCTCCTGAACCCGCCCACCTGAATTGGACGGCAGTTGAAGGCGGCCTACTAATTGCCTGCCTCCCTTAATATTCAGGTGGGAGGTGTGCTACGACAAGCAGGGCGGGGACAGGAAAATAGTCCCAGTATTGGGTTCCTGATGCTTGCGGCAAAATTCAGCTCTTTGTGTCCTTCTCACAGTTTATTTCCCACCTACATGTGTGTCATCGGCAAACCCGGATACGTTACACTTGGTCCCTTCCTCAATGTCATTAATATAGATTGTAAATAGCTGAGGCCCCAGCACTGATCCTAGTGCCAGTCCATGAGGTATATAGCCTGTCAACTTGAAAATGACCCATTTATTCCTACTCTCTGTTTTCTGTTCTTTAACCAATCCTCTATCCATGCTATTTTATATTACCCCACACCCAAAAGCCTTTATCTTGTGTAACAGCCTTTTTGATGATTGAATGCCATTTGAAAGTTTAGATAAGCTTTTTGGTCACTGTTTACAAATCTCTCCTTCTGTGGCTTGCTGCCCCTTTCTCTTACAGCTCTGAGGAGCGTCTTGTGCCATTTTACTGTGTAAAGGGTGCCGTCAGATCATGAGTTGTTAAATGTAGCAGCTCCATCCAGGGCTTCGGGGGTTAGGGGGAAGCAAGAGCCCAAAGGAGAAATGCCTTCAGAAGCACAAGTGCCCCTCCATGCCTCTTCATGATCCACCCACAGATCAAACCCCCATGACAACCGTAAAATAAGTTAAGAGGTAGAGTATTTTATGTCTCATTTGTAGCTGGTTAAAGTAGGCTAGCACTGTCCTTTCCATAGGCGACTAATGTTATTTGGGTCATGTGACTTAAAACTAATATGATACAACACATACTTCAAAGAATATACAGGATATCTGTAGTAATCGTACGGGTGTGTCTAAAGCACCACAACTGGTACTTCAGTTTTGAAGGTAGAGTGGAGAAGCTGGGACTGTTTCCCTTGGAGTAGCGAAGGTTGAGAGGAGATTTGATAGAGATATTCAAAATTATGCGGGTTCTGGACAGAGTAATTATGGAGAAACTGTTCCCGCTGGTGGAAGGGTCAAGAATGGGGAGGCATAGACCTAAGGTAATTGGCAAAGGAAGCAATGGAGACATGAGGAGAAACTTTATCACGCAGCGAGTGGTTAGGATCTGGATGCGCTGCCTGATAGTATGATGGCAGTAGATTAAATCAAGGCATTCAAGGGGGAGTTGGATTATTATCGGAAAGAGAAGAAAGTGCAGGGGAGAAGGCAGAAGAATGGCGCTGGTGAACTGCTCCTTCGGAGAGCCAGCACAGACATGACTGGCCGAATAGTCTCCTCCTGTGCTGTAACCATTCTGTGATTCTGAAGTACAGCACTACCAAAAGCAGAATGCAATTTTCCACTTTCCTGGCATGTGTATTTGTAGTCGGTGCTGGGCATTGAATTTCCTGACAATCCCATTGCCAAATACAGTGTGACTCTGCCTTTGATGAATCATGTGACTGTGCAGTTTACGATGTCACAGATGATCGCTGACTCCCGATGACGTCAAGCTACAACCAAATTAATCACCTGGGCTATAAATGCACAGCTGACAACCTCAACAGGAGTCTATTAATGAGTTCCATTTGAAAACCATGTCACCGTGTATTATATAAAACCGTTGAAGCTGGGAGTCAAATTAATAGGCTCTGTCTTCGTAAAGAGTTTGGCCAATTTAAAATAAAATTATTTATGAGCACACAACTCAATGATACAAATGACTTTGAAATGCATCGTCTTGTCACTTATGCACAAGTCATTGGATCAAAATGGCTCGAGGTCATTATCTCCAAAAAATAAAAGAGTTTGCAAATGCTTATGAACAGTTCCCTCTTCAATGTCAGAATTCATGGATCAAGAAAAACAACTTGCATTTACATAGCACCTTTAATGTAGTAAAATGTCTGTCCCAAGGTGTTTCACCAGTGTTCATCAACCAAATTTTGATACTGAGCAGCACAAGTAGATATTAAGACCAGTGGTCAATAGTTTGGTCAAAGAGGTAGGTTTTAAGGAGCATCTTAAAAGACGAGAAAAAGGTAGAGAGGCAGAGAGATTTAAGAAAGGAATTCCAGAGCTTAGGACCAATGGTGGTGTGATTAAAATTGGGGATGTACATCAGGGGTTTAGACAAGCCAATTCGCAGGCCTCATGATCTTCTGTCCATCAAAGTAATGATAAAGGATATTGTGCGGGGCATGAATTGGGCACATGTCCAAATTCCTGACATGCATTCACTGCACTCTTTCACAAGGAAGGTATTCACTTTTTCTTTCCCCCTGGCCATCCTGTCTTAAAGCTGTGGAATCTTGCTGTGCCAAACTGCACAGGTGCTAGCAACACTTTGGTACCTTGGCCCACTCATCATTCCCAAAGAGTTACCCTTAACACCTGATCATTAGGTGCAGGGAGTCGGTCGGGAGGGGGAAGGTGGGGGAAGGGGTGCACCACAGCTGTGTCTGATCCTTCAGTCAATAAACAATGAGCACAAATGGGAATATATCTGGACTAGAGCCACAGTTCCTTTGAATGGTATGTTAAACTATGACTCGTGAATTCCCTCCTTAAACCTCTCCACCTCTCTCCCTTTCCTCTCCTCCTTAAAACCTGCCTGTTTGGCCAAGCTATTGGCCACCTGTTCTAATATCTCCTTATGAGGCTTGGTGTCAAATTTTATTAGATTAATATTCTCGTGAAGTGCCTTGGAAATTTTACTGTATTTTCCAATTCTAGTTCATGGTTCATTCACCTTAATTTTTTAGAGGTAATGTTTAGTTCAGGGCAGATTGTTGTTGTGAAGGTAAGGTAATTAACATGCTGGGCTTTAGGATTGCCCAAACATCTAATAAAAATGGCAGTTCAGGAAGTTACCCGTGTTTGGTTAATACTGTCAGAATAGAAGAGAGGGAGCCAAAAAACAGCAGGGCTTACATAGCTGGAGAACTGGAGACATGATGTCAACACTGCTTGCAAAGAAGTGCAGTCCAGAGAGATGTTTTGTTTTGGGAGTTAGAGATAAATTAGTTTAAAAGCATTCAGTAAACCCTGAAAGGCTACACCATAATAGAGATGGGTAGAGCATAAGAAGGTTCCCTGCTTTCAATTTATCTGTGTGTTTTCTGGGAGAGTGGGTTGGTTGCAGCTTAGACCTCATGTGGTTTGCAGATCACAGAGAAGCCCTGGGAGCTGTTAGAAGACTCCAAGCAGTCCGGGCTCAATAAAGTCCTGGGAGCTGAGAAGGTGATGGAAATCACTGGTTCCATGCCAGGCAGTTAGGGCTCAGAAAAGACCTAGGAGTCATTTATAGCTTGGTGCAGCTGGAAGGCTGGAGTTCAGAGAAACCCAGTAGCAGTGCCAGCTTAGTGAAGCTAGTAGTCTGTGAAGGAGCTGAAAATGTGCCAGTAAATAGATACTGGAGTGCAGTTTTGTGGAATGCAGTCTTAGGAGAAGAGACTGAACCATTAGGAATCACTGAGGCAGTCTGAGTTGGAGCGGCTTTTGAGGGAGTTCAGAGGCTAGACCTTGGAATGTAAGGAGTTGAAATTCCTAATGAAGGAGACAGAATTTTAATGAGATATTGTGAATCACCGAGGTCACTGACATCTGGATGGGTTGCTGAGAAATCCAAGGGACCTGTCTTGATCACATCTGCCATTTAATGTACATTGTGGTGTGTTCAATCACAGTTTGCCTGTTAATTCATATTTACCTCATGTTAATTCTGAATGTTAGAGATAGGTATTGTAGATTATTTTAAGTTGCTGATTTTGGATAGTAAAGTTTATTTTGTTTGTTTAAAACCATAGAATCTTGAGGCTTTATTCTCTTAGTGGGTAACTGGGATTTCAAACTTTGTGTACTTTAAACAAAAAGTTACTGGTCCCTAACCAGGTCATAACACACAGCAGTGATTTGAGCACAAGGTTTAGGCTGACAGGTAGGTACGTGGAAATTAGGTAATGACTTGTCATGACTGCAAGACTGGCCTTCTCGTGTTCCAGTGACACTCCAAAGAATTGCTGAGAGAATGTTGCATAGTTGAAGATGCCATCTTTTGGATGAAACATTAAACTGAGGCCCCATCTATCCATGGCACTACTCAAAGAAGTGCAAGGGAGTTCTCCTGGTGTACTGGCTAATGTTTATTCCTCAACCAACATCACTAAAAACAAGTGATCTGCTCATTATCTTGTTGCTTTTGTGGGACTTTGCTGTGCACAAATTGGCTGCTGTGTTTGCAACATTTCAAGTGGACTACACATCAGAAAAAGTATCCCATTGGCTGTGAAGCATTTTGCAAGGTCCAGAAGGGAAGAAAGGTGCTATACAGATGTAAGTTCTTTCTTTATCAGGGAGAAAGCAGAGAAATAAAACTCTGCTGCAAACATATTTGTTGTGGCTCACGCATTCCCAACAAGAGTTAAACCGTTTGTACCAAACAATAGTCAGCCACTAACAAGTGATCAGGGAGACGCCTAAAATTGAAAGAAAGAATCTCTCCAGTCTAACATGTAAAAAAGAGCGACAGTGTCAAGCCCCTCCTCTGCAGACTGCAACTGTGGGAAAGGCCAGCTTGCCCAGACAATTCACACAAAATGGTAATTTCAAAACCAGCGAGCACCTCCTTTCACTCTGCAACCTGTAGCTCCACAGATTCCAACCACAGGCTTTTATTTTTTTCTGTCTCTCGATTGTCACCCTGGTCAGGTTCTCCATTCACGTGTTCCAGTTATCGCTCGAGCATCAAAGACACATTTTTGCATAAAAAAATACATTTTACAGTTACTCCTGTGAACTCTACATCTTTCGAAAATGGCACATATCTAACTCTTTCAACACAGTATATAATTTGGTCTTTAATTACCTGCGAGTTGCACTCGCTTACAAACGTTGTATTCTGATTTTTAATGCTGTAACAGCGCCAACCTTACTTTGAAGTCACATTGAGACGACAAAGGAGCTCAGGCTTGATTAGAAAATTGTGATCCGACAGTGACAATGAGACAGTTGAATGCAAAATGAATAAGCTAAAGGTTAAAATACACCCAGGCAGCGTACCACAGTGTTACTGTTCCACGAGCAGTAGGACTTTCTTCGAATGGGTTTTACACTCTTCCTAGCTTCCTTAATATTTAATCAGGTTGAGGAAACAGCTCCCTGCATTACTTCAACAAGTAGCAGAGGAAAAACTTTTCCACAGCCACAATTGGCACAGGCCAGAAAATCCCCATCTTTTATCTTCAGCAAAAAGCTGGCTACTGTAGGCACTGGCGAACATAACTTCCCCTTTAAGTCAAAAAGCTCAGTGACAACTTCCCAACAACAAAAAAAGCAACAAGCTTTCTCTCACCTGGAATCAGGCTCCCACCATCAGCTGCAACCAAATGAATCCCCAATCGTGCAGTAAAGCTCTCCCTCTCTCTCGATATCTGTGTATCTAACTATATATTTATATATATATAGATATACACACAAACGACCAAAAAAATTCTGTACTTAATGAAAAGCAGAGCAGAGGAACCTCTGGAGCTTTTGCTCCTTACACAGTGGCCTTACTCACAGAGGAAAATCAGGGACGGCAAGCCAAAGCTGACACAACAAAGAACTAGTGAAAACAAAAGAAACATATGGCTCTAGTAGCAAAAGGCCTGTAAATTAAACATAAAGAGGAGATTAGATAATGAATGTGTATTCACATGCAGAGTTTTGCCTGAGGTGGAAGCTACCATCCCGGTCGGGGGGGGTGGGGGAAAGCTGTCAGCACGCACAGCAGAAACTTAGAGCACAAAGGACTTCCCCACTGCAAACTAAACTCTGCAATTGGGGTGCAACTCATTACTAAGCCTGCCAGAATAGATTGCCATGCCTTTGTTTGTATGGCAATGCTTACTTGATGCTCACTGCCAGACTGGAACTACCTGCTCTGTAAAATCCACTGCTCCACCACAGACTACCAGCTGCTGTGGGCATATGCATAGTTGGACTTCTAATGCCTAATAGGATTATAAAACTCTACTTCTTTCTGCTGGGGTTTGTGACAAGCCACTTGTACCCCCGGCCCACCGATAACTTGTCCTGCCTAATTCAGCCCGTCTTCCATCAACCCTCCTCTTTTTTTTTGTTACTCTGTTTAACAAATGCACAATTCATTTTTTTCATAGAAAAGAGAAACTGCCCATTTGTTTCAGAGAATGTGCCTTGACATTCTGACAGAGTGTTAGACAGTGGAGACAAATTGACCTCTTTCACAATTTGGAGAGGCAGGTGAAGCCGGCACAACACAAAACACTGGCGCCATTTCGTTTCAGCACTTCAGCTGCCCAACACGCGCAACTTGCAAATAACGTACCATCTATTGCAGCACCCTCACTCACCCTTACACACATACGCACATGGTCACTCTAGCCCAACTCATAGGGCACGGGGAGACAGTTTGTAACAGGTTGAACTCTGGAATTCCCTCGCTAAATCTTGCCGTTTCTCTGCCTCTCCTCCTTTATGACGCTTCTTAAAGCCAACCTCTTTGACCAAGCCTTTGTGGCTTGGTGTCAAACTTTTTTGAGAACACTCCTGTAAAGCACCTTGGAATGATTTACTCCCTAAAAGTGCTAATAAATGTAAGTTGTTGATGTCGACAAGAACATTAGTAAGGCCATTCGGCCCCTCACCAATTCTTCCTTGAGTTCAACCTCATGGCAGAGATGGTTAGAGTGCTGAATCCTAAACCATACATAATTAATTGGCTGTTAAGTGCTATGGAACTGAGGGAATGAAAGGGGCACTACGTAAATGTAACTTCTTTCTTTTCAACCCCACTGTGTTCAGCTTGGCTTCACACATGTGGGTCAATGTGATTCTTCCCCAGAGACTTCATTCATTTGCTTTTGTAAGCATCAAAGACCTGCCTGGAACTTGGCACAGCTAACCTTCCAGGGCACCTATCAAGTTGGGTGGAGAAACACAGATCTTTTATTTTTAAAAAGTTGCTGAGATGTATTCAAAAATCAGTAGAAACAAACATGGAGTTGGGAATCATTGTTTATTCACAGATAAATGTCAAATTGTTCTTTTGATTTCAATTAAGAGTCAAAGATCCCAATCTTCTTGTATTTCAAAGACAATATGAACCTTGGCTAAGTGCTGTTCTCAGGGTGGGATTGATGAGCTGGTGTTTTATTTGTGTGCATGTATGAAAGATACTGTATACAGTATTTAAGGTCAGTAGTTCTGGCACTTGTTTAGTTGAAGGAGCCCTTTGCAAATGGATGAGTAATCACGCACCCCCATTTAAATTATAATATTAGGGAATGCACATGGTATAAAAGTGCTCCATGTTAAATGTGTTTAATAATGCTTTTTAGAAAAGGGGTATTTCCTTAGTGATATCAGTAATATGGATGTGCCTGCTTCTTGCTGTAGAGTCTGTCTATACTTGGCAAGAACACAGAGAGGGCAGGAGCCTGGAGTATTTGACCAAGTGTGGCATCAAGGAGCCCTAGCAAAACTGGAGTCAACTGGAATCAGGGGAAAAGTCAGGTACCTAGCACAAATGAAGATGGTTCTGGTTTTGTAGGTCAATCAGCTCAGTTCCAGAACATCACTGCAGGAGTTCCTCAAGTTACTGTCCTAGGCCCAACCATCTTCAGCTGCTTCATCAATGGCCTTCCTTCCATCACAAGGTCAGAAGTGGGGATGTTCGCTGATGAGTGCACAATGTTCAGCACCATTCGCAACTACTCAGATACTGAAACAAAAACAAAAATACCTGGAAAAACTCAGCAGGTCTGGCAGCATCTGTGGAGAGGAGCACAGTTAACGTTTCGAGTCCGTATGACTCTTCAACAGAACTAAGTAAAAATGACTTACTAGTTTTGTTGAAGGGTCATTCGGACTCGAAACGTTAACTGTGTTCCTCTCCGCAAATGCTGCCAGACCTGCTGAGTTTTTCCAAGTAATTTTGTTTTTGTTTTGGATTTCCAGCATCTGCAGTGTTTTGCTTTTATCTTTTTACTCAGATACTGAAGCAGTCCATGTCTATATGCAGCAAGACCTGGACAATAGCCAGGCTTAGGCTGACAAGCGGCAAATAACATTTATGCCACACAAGTGCCGGGTAATGACCATCTCCAATAAGAGAGAATCTAACCATCACCCCTTGACATTCAGTGGCATTATCATCGCTAACTCCCCCACTATCAACATCCTGGGGGTTACCATTGACCAGAAACTGAAATGGACCAGCCATATAAGTACTGTGGCTACAAGAGCAGGTCAGAGGCTAGGAATCCTGCAGCGAGTAACTCACCTCCTGACTCTCTAAAGCCTGTCCATCATCTACAAGGCACAAGTCAGGAGTGTGATCTAATACTCTCCACTTGCATGGATGAGTGCAGCTCCAACAATACTCAAGAAGCTTGACACCATCTAGGACAAAGCAGTACAGAAACATTCAATCCCTCCACCACCAATGAACAGAGGCAGCAGTGTGTACCATCTACAAGAGACACTGCAGAAACTCACCAGGGCTCTTCAGGTTGAACCTTCCAAACCCACAACTGCTAACATCTATAAGAACAAGGGAGGCAGATACATGGGAACACCACCACCTGGAAGCTCCCCTCCAAGCCACTCACCATCCTGACTTGGAAATATATCGCTGTTCCTTCACTGACGCTGGTTCCAAATCCTGAAACACCCTCCCTAACAGCACTGTGGGCGTACTTACACCACAAGGACTGCAGCTGTTCAAGAAGGCAGCTCACCACCACCTTCTGAAGGGCAATTAGGGAAGGGCAACAAATCCTGGCTTAGCCAGCGACCCCCATATCCTGTAAATGAATTTTAAAAAGAACAGAATATGGAGAAAGAGCTCAGGGAGCAGGTGGAGAGCAGGAGTAATGGGAAGAGTGGGAGCATGGAGATAGCAGGACCCCAGGGGATCAAGAGCACAGAGAGAGCACTAAGGGAGTGGGGATGGAGAGCAGGAGTACAGGGGACACAGAACACACCTCCATCCGCCACTCACTTGTTTGTTCTTGACAATAGTGCCCTTGGTAGTTGCCGATGTTTATTGTTCCAAAAATATACTTTATTCATAAAATTTGTAAAGGTACATTACATAACAGTTCAAATTTGACATTGCATAAAGTGAAATATAGACTCATACTGTGCATGAGGTGCCTCACTACATTTGCCATTACAGGTTATATTTACAACGTACATTCACATTTCATGTCAAACAGTCTCTGGCGCATACAGCCCGAGGGATTTTACTTGGCCTTCAGCCATTCGGTATATATGGTGGGAAGGCGTTGGATATTGGCAGTTCCCCATTGTGCCTCTGCAGTGACTGCCCCAAGCTTTAGTGCTTTCCTCAGCACGTAATCCTGGACCTTGGACTGTTCCGGTCTGCAACAGAGCACAACATTCGGTGGAGGATAACACTTTGCACTGGAAGACCAGCAAGTCTCAGAGAGACCACAGAACGTCCTTCACCAAGCTGATGGTCCCTCCAGCTGCAGTTGACGTTTCACCTTGGAGTGCATCCCTGGGAACAGCCCGCACAGCACAGAGTCCTGTGTAATGGAGTTCCTCAGGGCGAACCTCGACAAAAACCACAGCTTCTCTTTCCAGACCTTTTTTTGCAAAGGCACATTCCACAAAGCGGGGGACAACAGTTTCCTCCCCACTGCAGCCACCATGAGGGCAATGTGCAGAGGTGCTGCCCCATGTGCAGGCTGATGCAATGTTGCAGACCCCCTGGAAGATCTATCTGAAGGTCCACGGACCCCACTTTGGGAACCACTATTTTAGCTCACTGATGGTGACCTTTCCAGCTCAATGGTTGACCTGGTCAATATTTATCCCTCAACCAACATCACTGAAATGGATTAGTTGATCATGTTGTTTGGGGAATCTTGCTGTGTGCAAATTTGCTGCTAAGTTTAATAAATTACAAACTGACTAAACTTCTAAAGTACCTCATTGGCTTGAAAGTACTCAGGGACGTCCCGAGGTTGTGTAAGATGTTACATAAATGCAAATAATTCCATTTCCAGCAATGCAATAGGGATGAGCAGAATGTCTTAGCCTGAAGAATGACAGCTTTTAAAAAAATATTAAATTGTAACATCCTATTCAAGATCTCAATTAGTTACTAGAAACATTCAGACAGCTGAAACATGTTTGATTTGCTTTGATTATACAATACAGCAGGATTTTTTTTGATGTAGATAGTCTTTTTTTTACATTTTTTAAAATGTCCTTCCCTGTTCTAGTAAAAGCTTTGATTTGTGCCTGGTATGATTCCAAAGGTTCCGGCATCCTTCTATTGCCTTGCCCAAGTGGGTCGCTCTTTACAAAGGAGCCTTAGGTTGTGAATGTTTGTCAGCTATTCAACCTAGAGAGGCATCACAGTTCCACCTAAACCAGTACTAACTCACTCAGCATCCAAACGTAAACCTTCTCCAGAAAACAAAACTGAAGACGGGATTGGGCTCAGCCACTGAATGGGAACAAGGGGAGGCCATTCAGCCCCATCAAGCCTATCCCTCCACTCTATTAGTTCATGGCTGATCTATGCCTCAAACTCATTTGCCTGCCTTTGACCCATGTTCTTTGATAAAAAAGCATCTAATAAAAATCAGCCGATAGTTTTGAAAACTTTCAACTGACCCCAAACATCCAGAGCCTTTTGAGGGACAGAATCTGGATTTCCAAATTTGTGTGAAAAGGTGCTTCTGGATTTTGTCCTTAAAAGGCACAGCTCCAATTTTAAGATTGTGCCCTTCCTGCTTTGAATTTACCCCTTTATGAATCTTTGATATACCAATACACACTTGCTGTGGCCTGATGTCTAAACTGAAAAAAGTACTCCAGATGGGGTCTGACCGAGGCTCTGTGCAACTGAAGTATCACTTCCTCCTCTTTGTATTCCAGACCCCTGGAGATAAAGGGGCCAATTTTCCATTAGCCTTTTGGATTACTTTCTGCACCTGTGCTCTGGGATTTTACTGTGTTTTGTGTACTTGGACAGTCAAACCTCTTAGTACCTTCACAGGTCCTGACAGAAAATTTCTTGGCTCCAAAGTAGATGACCTCACAATTCCCCACAATGAACTCCATCTGCAAACAAAAACAGAATTACCTGGAAAAACTCAGCAGGTCTGGCAGCATCGGCGGAGAAGAAAAGAGTTGACGTTTCGAGTCCTCATGACCCTTCGACAGAACTAGTTCTGTCGAAGGGTCATGAGGACTCGAAACGTCAACTCTTTTCTTCTCCGCCGATGCTGCCAGACCTGCTGAGTTTTTCCACGTAATTCTGTTTTTGTTTTGGATTTCCAGCATCCGCAGTTTTTTTGTTTTTATTTTTTTTCCATCTGCAAACATCCTGACCACTCACTTTAATTTGCCCCTATCCCTTTGTAACTTTTGGCTTTCGTCAACAGTTTAAAGTGCAACTCCTCCTCCCACCGACTTGATGTCACCTGCAAACTTAGATGTACAACTCTTCACCCCCAAGTCATTGATGCATATGGTTAAAACTGAATCCCCAGTACAGGTCCCCTGGGAACATCACTCATCGCAGCCTGTCAATCAGAGAACGTTTCTTTATCCCTCCTCTCTGTCTCCTTCCCCCCAACCAATTATTAGCCCATGTTAAAAGGTTCCCTCCAATTTTTGTGCACTTTCTCTTGTGTAGAACCTTATATCAAATGCCTCCTGGAAATACATATAGGCAACATTCATAGAATCGTCCTTGCCCACCATGTTAGTAACCCCTCCAAAGCTGCAACTAGATTATTAGTCAGACATGAGCTGCCTTTTACAGATCCATGATGAGTCTCCCTGATCAGATCGGACTGGTTTAAATGCTCAGTCACTCTCCTGATGGCAGATTCAACTAATGTCCCCACAAATGGCATTAACCTGACAGGTCTATCGTTCCCTGGTTTCATTCCCTTCAGTGACTTGATAGGAAGAGGTTCCAACAGGATGGGATATAGATTTGAATGAGGGGATTGAACACTTGACATAAACCACAACTGTTGTCTCAGCTCTTCTATAAACCTTTCATCTCTTTCTGCTGTGCTCTCTTTAGATAATTCATATACCATCAGGGGAACGATCTTAGATGTCGTTAATGATCCCAAGGGGGTTAGGGGGCTGAACCACAACAGACATTGCGGAGCCACAATGGAGCTGATAAAAGTCTCCTTCTTTGTCCCAGCTCTGTTGTATCAGCCTCTGTCATATCCCATGGGACCCATGCCTTGTGGGGGTCTCCAGCTGCAGACAACAGGAACCCCCCAAAATTAACTTGGGTGGTTTTGCTAAGGCTAGCCCTGGGATGTCTTTGTTTCTCCCAGTAAGCAACCCAATCTCTGGAAACCAGAACCGTCCCAATGCCAGATAAAAGGGTAAACCCAGGCAGGAAAAACTCAGGCAGCATCTGTGGAGAGAGAAACAGAGTTAACATTTCAGGTTGATGACCTTTTCCCTCCACAGATGCGGCCTGAATATTTGGAGCATTTTCTGTTTTTATTTCAGATTTCCAGCATCCACTGTATTTTGCTTTTGTATCGGCTTTGATAAAGGGATCCAGTAATCAACGCAACCGATAAATTGAAGCATAGAATATAAAAATAAGAAAGCCAGGCTAAACATTTATAAATAATTGGTTAGGCCTCAGCTGGAGCATTGTGCCCAGTTCTGGGCACCACAATTTCAGGAGGTTGTCATGGCTCCGGAGAGGGTTCAGAAGAGACCTACGAAAATGGTACCCGGGGTGAAGAGACTTCAGTTACTTGGAGAGAGTCGAGAAGCTGAGATTGTTTTCCTTAGAGTGGAGAAGGTTAAAGAGAGATTTAATTGTGGAGTTTGAAATGATGAGGGTTTTGGAGTAAATAAGGAGAAACTGTTTCCACTGACAGATGGGTAACAGGAGGGGACACAGATTTAAGATAACTGCCAAAAGAACCACAGAGGGAGAGAAAGGGATTTTTTAAAATGCAATGATTGTTATGATCTCGGATACACTGTCTGAAAGGGTGGTGGAGGTGGATTCACCAGTAACTTTTGTAAATGAATTAGATATGCACTTGTTAGTGATGAATCCACAGGGCGATGAAGAAATAATAGTTCGTTCAGAGATCTGACGCAGACACATTCCACCAAAATAGCCGCAAACTGTGTGGTATAATTCTTTCTAGTCATCAGTTGTAGGGAATCTGGTAAGTTTACCATTGCTTGCACCAGACCCAGGAGCTGGCTAAGTGGCATGTTACAACACTCAATATGAAAACAGCTGTTGGTGGACTCTGCCTGCCAGTCCCGTCAAGTGAATCCTCCATTTTAGGCAGTCCTTTGGAATTGAGGGTGACTCCAGTCGACGAGTTCGGAGATGGCTGATAAGTCCAATGAACAATTTTGCTGAGTCTGCCACATGCGGGGTAGGTGGTGCTTGAAGGATCGGTTAGGGGAGATGTTTGGGGGTTTGTGCGCTCTCTCCGATGCCTCGACTTTGCCTCTGCATGTTCCTGATAAAAGCTTTCCGTGTGTCTGCTGCCTTTTCTCCATTTTGGAGCCAGGGGCTGGCTGAGCTGTAAGAACCTCAGAGGTCTCTGGTCCAATCACCGTGATTGGCCCATAGCAGGAATGTTTGACCTCTTCAGGGATGCTTTGAGGATATTCCAAAAGTATTTCCACAGTCCTCCTGGCAGTCTCCTGCCAGAACTGAGTTCAGAGTAGAGCAGTTGCTTTGGGAGTCTGGTGTCAGGAATACGATCGACATGTCCCGCACAGTGGAGCTGGTTTTCAGTGATTAGCGCCTTGATGGTGGGGAAGTTGGCCTGGGAGGGGACGTTGCTGTTGGACTGCCTTTCCTGCTACTGGATTTGGAGGATCTTGCGAAGGCACTGCTGCTCATGCACCTTCAGTGCTGTGAGTAGCCTGCTGTAGGCCGTCAGAGTTTCTGAAGCATATAGGAGCACAGGGATCACTGCTGCCCGGTAAACCAGGACCTTAGTCCCAGTTAGTCGGGGCCTAAGACCCTGCTCCTCAATACTCTTTTCCTCAGTTGGCCAAACGCTGAGCTGGCACGTCGGAGGTGATGATGAATTTTGTGCCAGTTAACATAAAGATTGGAGGATATGGATGAGCCAGAAGGTTTTGGTGTTGCTGCTAGGGGTTCTGAGCACTGAGTGCTCTCTTGGATTAGACACTGGCCTTTGGCTGCTAGGAACAGTCATTTCAATGTCACTGTTATGGTCCCGTGCGCTATTATGCCCGTGCCATGGTGCAAAAAGGCTGACAGATTGAATGCTGCATGTAGTAATGTTTGGTGCTCAGGACACCAGTGGGCGGTTGTGTCTGTCGCCAGGGTCACGCATTCAAATTGACGCCACTGTGCACACAGGAAAATCGTCCCTACACCAGCAATGTCACTGTGTGATTGCATCATCTACAGGACTGCCATCAAAGTCGAGCCTGTTATTAATAGCTGCACTGTATGCTGACCTATTAAAAGGGGTCCCGATAGTGACATTTACTCTTTATAGGAGCCTTGCTTGTTAATTGACAGCAGAGTGACTAATAATACAGTCTGAGTGAAATGCAGCTGTGTGTACCCGACTACTTGAAGGCTGACCCTTGTTCACAGGCCCTTATTATGGAATGACAGATCCCAAACAAATCACTGCTACATCTGTCACTGCAGCTGATCTGGAAGGAAGCAAGGTGAGCTGATCGAGGACAAACCCGCGCTTTGGAAAGCTACCAAAGTGCCCAGGCCCCCATTTCCCCACCTTCTTTAATCCACATTCCATCCAATGTAGTCTCCCCAACTCTCCCTTCTCAGGAAACCCCCCAACCCTGTCCTAAAATGACCAAGAATACAAGAAGTGCAACAAAATGGGATGCCACTGGATACAAACACTCATCGCTCTTCCCTCTCCTCAGCACCCACACTGCTGCCCAAACCCAGTTAATAAGGCGCCCGGCCCCTATCTCACCCCAGTTTCTCCATGTTCCGACTGTCTTCTCCTTCAGAATCTCAGGCCTAGACTTTCAAATCAGAGCCTTTAACTACGCAAGTGGCAGCTGAATAAAAACAGAAAACTTAAACTCACAGAAACCCATCAGTGTTATTTACGGCCCACATGTTTAAAGAAAGCTCGTCTCAAAATGAGACAGGATAATCCAGGATAACATACATAACACAGGGCCGAAATGGGATGTATCCCTTTAATTCCAACTTAGACTCCTATTGTCTCTCAACAGTGTAATAAATCAGCATAAAGTGCAATTGTCCATTACTGTGAGAGACTACTTTGCTCTGTTGGTAACCATGGCAAAAGTGTGCTGCTTAAACAAAAGGGAGGCTAGAACCATAAAAAAAGAAAAATAAAATGTTTAATACAGCAGCTTGTTTCTGTGAGTCTGCCTTTGGGAGACATACAAAAAGTGACTTACACTGAAAAGCATCTGAAAGGCTCTTTTTTTCTTACAAAGTACTTAGAAATAACACTACATGTTACACCAGAGACAATTTACAGGGTAGGGGAGCAAGTGTTGTAGAGAGGGTACTTTGTTTGTGTATGCACAATGCTTTTAAGGTGCTTTTATATTGCATGAGATCTGTGCTGCACTGTCGGTTTCTTGAAGCATCAGCCTCTCACAATTGGCTGTAAGTCAAATGTTAGATATAGCTCTTGGGGCGAAAGGGATCAAAGGATATGGGGAGAAAGCGGGAGCAGGCTATTGAGTCGGATGATCAGCCCATGATCATAATGAATGGCGGAGCAGGCTCGAAGGGCTGAATGGCCTGCTCCTGCTCCTATGTTTCTATGTAAAACTGCTGTCGCTCGCTAACCATGCACCGATTGAGCCATTGGACATTAAGTGGCATATACTTGCGGCCTCTGCTAAATCCCAAGTGTCTAATCTTTTTCCATTCCTTTGGTCTGGATTCTTTTCCAGCTGTTGGTCAGTTTTTGCTATGTTTGGTGCCAAGTAATGCAATGCTGTGTCAGAGCAGGAAGGACTGACTCATGCTCACCAGAAACCCCTCAGGTTTGCTCTCTGGTCTGTGCTGAATGAGTTAATCTCAGCTGGCGTTGGAGTAGGGATGCTACATTTCACCACTGTTGAGCTGCAACTCATGGGGCCACAGGCACCAGCAGGATTCTTCTCTCCTTGAATACGTGGTCAAATTTGTACGTGTTAGTGGCCCCTCTCTAAAGGATTGAGCACATAATCTAAACTGATACTCCAGGGCAGTACTAAGGGGCTGCTGCAATGTCATTGAATTAGGTTTCTGTGCACAATTTGGCTATCAAGCGAAGTACCTTCAGCATGCAATCGCTGCTGCAACATAAAGAAATGTGGCAGCCAGGATGCACAAAGCAAGATCTCACAAACTTCAATCAGCTAAATGATCAGATCATCTGCTTTTAGTGCTGGCTACGGAATAAGTATTGACCAGGTCACTGGGAAGAGCCCCTCCCCTGTTCTTCTTCGAATAGTGCTTGAGGGATCTTTGGCACCTCTGACGGTTCAGATAGAAGGAATGGAAAAAGATGGGACACTTGTACCTGTATAGGGCCTATCATGACCTCAGGATGTCCCAAAGCGCTTTATAACCAATGCAGTACTTTTTTGAAGTTTGGTCACTGTTGTGATGTAGGAAACACAGAAGCCAATGCACATGCAGAAAGCTCCCAGAACCCTGGCTGGGGGTTAAATATTGGTCAGGACTCTGAGAAAAACTCCAAGGAGGAGGTGAGATTTGACAGAGACCACACGTATGTACCACTTAATGTCCAATGGCTCAACCAGTGCATGGTTAGCGAGCGAGAGCAGTTTTACATTTGACTTAGAGCCAATTGTGTGAGTCTGATGCTTCAAGGAACCGACAGTGCAGCACAGATCTCATGCACTATAAAAGCATTGTGCATACACATAGAAAGTACCCCCCAAAGGTGCACCAATCCCTCAGTACTCCACTGGACTGTCAGCCTAGATTATACACTCAAGTCCCTGTGGTGGGGTTTGAACCCACACCCTTCTGACTCGAGACTAGAGTGCTACCCACTGAACCAAGCATGGCAAATCAATAAAAATGTAATAAGTTATCTGCAAGTTTGACATTACTGTGTAAATTATTCTGCTGAATTAATCTATATTTTCAGAATGTTTTGCTGATATCATTAAGTTCAGGCTCCCACCCTGCACCTGTTTCACAGACGCAAGTGCAAACCACTCCTCACTAACACAGCAGGCTGCCAATACCAGGGGTAAACTGAGATCGGCACAGATGAAGATACAAAGCCAGTCCCTCCCCATCAGTATCACCAACAAACTTGCATTTAGCTAGCATTTTTAATGTAGAAACATCCCCAGGCACAAGCTTAGTGATGTTGTACACGAGTACACAGTCACTGCTGGACATAATGGGGCAATGTGTTCATAAAGAACAAAGTAATTCGATTGCAGCTTTTTCTAATTCAAGAGCCAAAATCAGTCCTGTCAGCTCATGGTGCCATTTTGTCATTGTGACATTAAATCTGTGGAAATTAGATTTTGATTTCTTCATAGAGAAAGGTAGAATGCTGGAAAAGAGGAGGAGGAGGAGGAGGAGCATTTGCAGCTTCCTGAACAGATGATGGAAAGTTAAGATTGCAGTGACATCGTTTCCAGCACTGCCATTCAGATTTATCGACTGGAGCTGAAGAATTGCTTCATACTGAGGTAGCGACTCAGTGCAAAGCTGCACCACCATGTAGGCACCCGCCGTCAGAGGAGACACCTCTGAGTCCCTCCCAGACATCCACCATCAGAAGAGACCTCCACCACGGAGACACCCCCTCTCAGAGGAAACATAGACAGGGACACCCACAATCAGAGGTGACCTCCATAGCGACAGCCACTCTCAAAGGAGAGCTAGAGACACCCACACTTGGCGGAGAACTCCACCACACGAGCACAACCATTCTCAGGGGGCTGTTTTACTTTAGAAAGACACTCACTCTCTTGATGGGCTGCAAACACAGGAACGCTGGGTGGAATCGTCCCAGGTTTGCACTTAAGTGCAGCAGTGGACAGGAAAATCATCGATTTTCCCGCCAGCCACAGTGGCTGCTTTTCACACCATATCGTCCCAAACCTGCCATGCATCCCCAGGGTACACGCCGTTTCGATGGTGGGCAGGCTCCGATTCGCCCACCACACCGTCGCCTCGCTGCCTCATGACGCCGGCACCACATTTAAAATACAGCCGCACCCAGTGCTTCCAGCCCAGGGCTGCTGCAAATAAGACATGGCCCTAAAAGGCAGAAGATTGCAGCCCTCGAGCCATGGAGGCCCACTGTGATGTCCTTTACCCTGCTCTGGCCGCAGGAGGGGCAGCAACATTACCACTCCAGCTTGGTAGGCGATGGCAGTGGTGGTCAGTGCCAATGCTGCACAGAAGAGGTTGGCCATCCAATGCAGATAGAGGATGAATGATCTCATCCATGCAGCCAGGGTAATGCAACCATCTCATCCCTAAACTCACACACTCAAGCCCATCACACATTCACTGGCATCTCACTCACTGCCAGCTCAAGGGACATCACCACCCATTCTCACACACACACACCCTCACATGTCCATCTGGTCTCATCTCCTCTGGAGGATGTCTCCTCAGCCCTCACCATCTTAAGGCCACTTGCACAGATCGACTTGTGTCCCCTCACACACACACCCTGGGATACCCTCCTTCTCCAGTACAGCCCTCGCCCTGCACCCTCTTCCCTTGCCTGAGGCCACTTCTCCCCCTTCCCCAAACAAGCTCTAGCCCTGCAGCCGTTGAAAAGCCACCTACGCATGGCTGGTCTGGTGGGTACAGACCTGCCTGTGAGCCCCCCTAAAAGTGGTGGTGCTGCCTGAGAAGCCTGGCGCTGATGACTGTGAGTGCTTGAGTGCTGACCAAAGCAAGCTAGGCAAATAAACATTGAAGTCCCGAGTGAAGTGCAGCTCACTAGGTGCACGCCTTATATATGCTGTTGTGAAACATATTGTCGTGTTTACCCACCCATGCTTGTGGATAATCCAGCGGGGGGTGGGGTGGGGTGGGGGGGACAATTCCAGCGGGCTGGCCTATAATGATATACAGCTGTATTAGAATGAGGTTCCTGGTGTCCAATGGGGTAAAAGCAGCCTGCCACCAGCTGGCTGAGCGGATGATCACATACTGGTTTCATGGCATCGTGAAACCAATCGTACTATATCGCTCACTCACACCAGCAAACACACCCGACGCCAGCGAGCAGGGAAAATCCAGACCACTAACTCTAAAGGGAAGGATACATTACACAGAGACACTCACTGTCTGCGAAGGGGTGTATTAAGCTAGAGACTGTCTTGAGACGGGTGTATTAGACCGAGACACTTTCTCTCTTGGGATGGTGTATTACACTGAAACACTTGGTGTCTGGGATTGGGGTGTACTACAGCGAGACACTTGGGCCGGGATTTTCCGACATCGAAACGGCACGTATCCCGGGAATGCGTAATTAATGCGGCGGGTTTGGGACGATCCGGCGTGAAAAGCTACCATCGCGGCGGGCGGGTGAAATGTCACTTAGTGTAAATCTGGGACGATTCCGCCCTTGCTCTCTGGGAATGGGGTGTCTTACACTGAGATGTCACAGCAGACTGCGATATTAACTGGCAGTCCAGGCACCCTACTGCATCAACCAACCAACCATTCATGGACCAACATGAGGAGCAATCTCCTGCCCACATGCCCCAGACCTGACCAGCTGTGCCGTCTGTGCCACATTCCTCCACAATCTTCCCCATTTAGAGGAAAATAGCTTAGAAAATCTTTATTAAGGGGCCTGGGGCAGCCCAATGGCTAAGACATTGGTCTTCAGTCTCGAGGATCTGGATTCAGCCTCGAGGATCTGGATTCAGCCTCGAGGATCTGGATTCAGCCTACACAGGTGCAAAATGAGGTGATGTCCGAAGCCTTTCTTCACACAAAGGGTCGTGGAAATCTGGAACTCTCTCCCTCAGAAAGCTCTTGAGGCTGGGAGTCAAGTGAAAGCTTCCAAACTGAGGTTGATAACTTTTTGTTGACGAGGGTTACAATGGAGTTACAGAACTAAGGCAGGCAGATGGAGTTAAGGTACAGGTGAACCATGATCTAATTGAACGGTTGAGCAGGTTCCTCCAGCTCCTATGAGTTTCCCTTAATCTCGATCCACTTCCTGCCGGCTGGGAGACATTGGACAGCATTTTACCCAGGATGGGGCCAAATGTTGAGATTCTGTCCACTCCAAGGAAGTGGGCAGCCAAACTTGTTTTCTTCGGATGGCTGGGCAAACAGTTATAGCTCGACACCGAGGTTAATAATCCATTCAACGGCTTCAGCCGATGCAGTGCAAATGGTTGTGACGCCACCAGGAATGGATCCCTCAGGGCAGGAGCTCAGTACATGAGTGATGGTCTGACTTGGACGGCCACGGTCACAATTTGGGCTGTTCTTCATGTTCCAGCAAAAGTGGCCACATCTTGCCCCGGGTCCATCCTCAAGCGGGTTGAGGTCGTCCAGGTTTTCCGTGGAAGGTTGAAGCTCGGGGCTTCACCGCTCAGGTCAGTTGCCAGGCTGCGGTTGGCGATGGCTTGTGGTCAACCAGGAGATGCGCCATCCAGAGGTGGAGCCGTGGTCGGATTGTCAGTTTGTAGGACGTGGAGTGTGTTCCAGTAGGGGCTACGGGAATTCGGATGAGTAGGCAGATTTTTGGAGTCGTGTGTTAGTTGTCAGCTGGCGGTGTCCCTTGATGATGTTTTCCCTGTGAGATTCAATATGTGCTAGCACAGGAAGCCACCTGGGCTGTTCTGGTCCCAAAGGGCAGTGATTAGCAGCGTTATGGGCCGTCTTACAGCATTTTCCCAAAGGCAGAGCTACCCCCCCCCCCCCCCCCCCCCCTCCCCCTCCCCCCACTCCCCCCCGCCACCATGGAAGGCCATCAACTAAATGGAGGCATCCTCCCTGAGATAGGCAGGGGGTGTGGTTGAGGCTATCGGTGCCAGAGGCTCAATGGCCCAAAGAGGGGACTGCAGGCAGGAAAGATAGCCCACACTTTCCCAGTGATCACCCTGGAAGGGTTTGGCCTCCAACCGTCAGCCACCTGATTTTTATTTGTGAACGTTTACCTGGCCCAGCTCCCGAGGTCACCTACCTGTCTCAGCAGCAGTCACCTCACCCACTGATACTACTGAGGCTTCAGAGTTGCTGGCCCTCTGATTGAGCGGGCACCTTAATTGGATGGTGGGCCCATGGACAGGGGGTCCGCAGAGCTGCTTTTCGCTCTCATGTTGGGGTCTGGAACAGGTTCGAGCGGCCAAGTGGCCTACTCCTGCTCCTAAATCTTGTGCTCGCACCTAATTTAGGACTAACTGGCAATCTCGGTCAGGCAGCCCCGGGAGATAGTTGGCGTGGGAAACAGGATCAAGCGTCAGGCTGGTACAGAGCTGACCCAGTGCTCTTCCGAGGCTGGTGCTGAGCTGCAATCCTGCTGCAGAGTCCAGGCCATGCTACTTTGCCCTGGGCTGTTCCAAACCATCCCTGGGACTGCCTAATCCTGAAAGAGAAGACTTGCATTCACTAACACGCACTCAAAGCCTCACCTTGATGAGCACACAAAAGAAAAATAAACAAAGAAGAAAATCCTTCTTGACAGCACAGGGCTGGAACATTTTTGTTTGCTCCATGTTTCATTGCTGTAGGATATCCCTTCATGGCTGAGGCCCAGCAAGCTTGTCCCAACATGTTCCCTTTGGCCATGCCGCACAAACAATCATCTGTTTTCTTTCTTCCAATAATCTCACTTCCCCTCCTCTACCTTCTGATTCCAGAGGTGCTGCCTGTCAAAAAATGTGTCGGCGGGTGTAGCCAAGCTACTCAACCACAGGGATCACCACAGCTGTGGTATCTGCACCTGCAGCGAAGGCCAGTGGATAACAATCAGGAAACCCTGGGCGTTTATATAGCACCTTTCACCAATCCCAGGATGTCCCAAAGTGCTTCACGGCCAATGAAATACTTTTGAAATGTAGTTGCAATTGACATATAGGAAATATAAGCAGTCCATCTGTACACAGCAAACTCCAACTAACATCAACATGATAGTGACCAAATCGTCTGCTTTTAGTGTTGTTGATTGATATCAGCCCCAAGACACTAGGGAGGGGATTTCTCTGTCATGGGATCTTTTACATCCACCTGAGGTAGCAGAAGGGGGCCTCACCTTAACCTCTCATTTAAAAGATGGCACCTCTGACTGTTGTTTGATGTTATATGTGCCTGCATACCACTGTAATGTAAAGGTGCTCCACAGAGCATGGGTTAACGTGGGACTGGAGAATAGTACTGCCTATGATGCACAGAGTCATGTGGTAATAGACTCAGAAAACAGTTTAGAGAGAACACCCTGGAAGCAGCCTGCATGGAGGTAACAGCACCATGCATGACCGCAATAAATCTGTAAATAGTTAAAGACTAACAATAAAGGGTTTATGTTTAAATATATCTCATCTTTGAGGCAGCTAAACAACCCAAATTACAACACCGACAGTGCGGCATTCCCTCAGTACCGCACTGGAAATATCAACTTGAAATTTGTGCTCGAGTCTCTGGAGTCATGGAACCATGACTTTCTAACTCAGAGGCAGCGGTGGTGCCTGAAGTGAACTGTAGCAATGTGACATTGATGTGTGCTGACCGCCGTGATTGAACCAGAAACCTCCGAGGTCCTTGTGCTTCAGCAAGTGAATGGGTAAACTCGCTGACCTACTGTGGGGACTTTGCATGGCCCCAATCCTATCACACGCAGGGTGGTGCAAGGAACCCAACTGAAAGGCTCATGCATGATGAGAAGTCTGATCCAAGAGGCTGTGGAAGTCTTAATTGAGCTCGGCTGAAAGGATTGAGTAATTAGTTTGGTAGGCGGTTCCCTGGGGGGGTGGGGGGGGTGAGGCTGAGAGGGCGGGAATCCACTACATGAGCTTCCAGATGTTATTGAGCAGGACAGGGCAACAGCTTGCCTCTACTGCAAACCTGCCCTCTCTGCGCCTGGACCTGCTCGAAGACCAGAGTCACTTCACACTGCTACTCCCCAGAGGAGGAAATCTGTTGTAGCCCCTAGGTGTCAGTTAACAACCCACAGCAGCAGGGAAACATCAGTGTATATTAAATTATGAAAGACTTCACATCTCGCTCCAGGGCTGGATTTGTTTCTTGCTACATTATGCACCAGCTTTTAACTAATTTGAGGGAGGTGGAATTGTAGAGGGATTAGAGGAACAGATAAGTGCCTCTGTTGTGTACTTGCAGAGAGGCCTCACAAAAAGAAATGAATTCTCTGATTCATAAAATTTTACACAGACATCAAGAATAGAAGTTACAGCTTACTCACAAACAATGAGGGCACATTATGATATCCTGATGTTGTTTACTCCATTTAAAACTCCTAAGTCAGGTCAAGGGGGAAATGCTGCATCAGAGGCTGCAATTAATCTGGTTTGGTTGGTGAATTACAGCTCAGTTGTGTTACTGAGCCACTCTCTGTCCAAGCTCCAACCCTGATTTGTAGGAAGTTAAATTAGTCTCAATCAGCTGATATTTAGTTGTCTCATGCAAGGTCGGAGAAGCTGAGCACAGCAGAGTTCCTGATCGTTACAACTGTAGTTTGCAGAAGGGGCAAGATTGAGGGCCCCAGTGACGCTCCTGTCTCTTTTTTCACTGCTGGCTCACATTTTGCAGTGTTGTAGAATGTTCGTTCGTATTCCTGATGGATTCCACACTCCCAGCATTACAGAGCATTGCTGCCATTGTCACCTTTTCTACAAGATGGCCAATGTCTTCATTTTAAAATTCTCATCCTTGTTTCAAATCCCTCCATGGTCTCACCCCTCCCTCTCTTTCTCTATGACCTCCTCCAGCCTTACAACCCTCCCCGATATCTGTTCTCCTCCAATTCCAGCCTCTTGCACATCCCTGATTTTAATTGTCCACCACTGGTGGCCTTGCCTTCAACAGCCCAGGCTCTGAGCTCAGGCATCCACTCCCTAAACCTCTCCACCCCTCTCACCTCCTTTAATACACTCCTTAAAATCTACCTCTTTGACCGAGTTTTCATTCCCCTGTCCTATTATCTTCTTATGTTACTCAGTGTCAAACTTTGTTTGATAACGCCCCTGCAAAGCTCCTTGGGAGGTTTTACTAAGTTAAAGGTGCTATATAAATGAAAGTTGGTGCTGTCGTAGGGAAGCAGTGCCTGAACTGAGACTCAGGGCCGTCTGCTGCTCTCCCCTACCGACCTTCCCACTTCAAATGAAGGCCAAAGACTCTGACTCCTAAAGGGAAGGGAAAATGTTCAGGTGGTTTAACATTAGAGTCTCACCAAAAACCCCAGAATGTGGTGTGGTTGGATGATTCCTATTGAACAGTGCTGGTGACAGCAGGACAACCACTTGCCTGCAATGGACAGTGTCATAACCACGGATCCTGTCCCCAAATTACTTATGGGCATATTAAACTTTTAAGTGAGATATGTGTTTTTCTAAAAAAAAGGACACACAAGCAAAAGCTAGCTGAGACTGTAAGGACTCGCTGGAAAATTCCTGTGTGGATTACTTGACCAGCTAGTTCAGAGAGAACCAAATGTCGCACCTAAAAGGTGTGACAGAGCCTACTTCAGGCAGAGGCACTTCAAAGGAAAAGAAACAATGTAAACTGAACTGTAATATCCTGTGGTTGCGGAGATAACGTAAAATGATTACCATCTCAGCCAAGACCACCTCCTGTTGAGTTATATCCCAGACTGTGAACATGAACTGAGTTGAAAAGAAAGCAGATCTGGGCGAAAGACATGTTTGTTTGGTTTTTCCCTTTCAGGAAAACACAAGGAAAGGGGTTTTAAAAAACCAACTACAATCCTAGTTCTGTGTGGCAGTCTGGGGTTCCGCTCTGGTGTGTGTGCGTGCTGTGAAGATCACAGCTGAAGAACACCAACTGGGAATCCCTGCATCTGCAGGTAAAAAAGTCCCTCTCTCTAACAGCTGAAAGCAAGTCACAAGTCAGCAAAGCCACAGTCAAAAAGGAATCACTCCAACTTAACGGCTGCAGCGTTTCACTATTTACTCCTCAGGGACAAGCCAAAGGACTGATTTGTATCTCTTTTTAACTTTAATTTTTGGGCTCACTTCCCATTTCTAATCTGTGTGTATGTGTGCTGCATTTTTTTTTCTTGTATTAAGTAACTAATAAACTCACTCTTTCTTTAACTCAAGCCAGCCTGGTCAAATTGGCTCCTTTTAAAACATGAATACATTTGGACTGGGAAAAAGTATCCACGGGGGAAGGGATCCTTTTCAAATTAACGTTGTTGCGACCAAACAAGGGGGCTGAATAAAGAAAGGGAGCCAGTTCACCCCTTCTCACCCGGGAGCATACAATTTGGGGTACTTTGTCCGGGATCGCAACAAATTGGGGGAACCTCGCCGGGGGACCGATCGTAACAAATGCTCATGCTTAATGTAACCTTACGACTCAATTGTCGAGGCAAACAGGCCAAGGGGCACTGACCTCCTGATCAAAGCGAGCCCCTCCACTTAGGACCAGGTGGCAGCTTCCTTTTAGAATACATCTCCAATGATCTGAGCTAACCGTGCTCTCTTCTGCTTAGCAGTCTGCCCCATCAATGAGGCAATAATGACTCAATCATCATGGCAGCTGGCGGAATTTGAACTTAATTAATAAATCTGGGCTATAAAGCTAGTCTCAGTGATGGTGACCACGAAACTACCCTGGATTGGCGTAAAAACCCATCAGCTTCACTCATGCCCTTTAGGGAAAGAAATCTGCCATCCTTACCTGGTCTGGCCCACGCGTGACTCCAGACCCACGGCAATGTGGTTGACTCTTACCTGCCCTCTGACATGGCTAAGCAAGCCACTCAGTTCAAGGGCAATTGGGCATGGACAACAAATGCTGGCCTTGCCAGCGATGCCCACATCCCAGGGAAGAATAAAGGAGTCAGATCACAACATGGTAACAGCCTGTTCTTATAAGGTGATGTGAAATGATATACATTACTCAGACATGGAGTTTGAGCTATCGTATGCCCCTACCTAAAGCAGCTTCTACATGTCTCAGAATCTGGCTCAGATGACCATGAACCAAGATCGAAAAAATCTTAAATCATCCATTGCGGGAGACCCGGGTGTCTTGCCAGTTCATGAACCAACTGTTGCTTAAACAACTCCTGGGTTGCTACAACTGGCCACTGGTTAAGAAAGTGAAATGAGACATAACCCCCCAACCCAACAATCCCCCTCCCCACCCGCCTCCACACCCAGCCTCCAGAAGGTCAGGCAGTGAACCTGGCTTGGAAATGTACACGTGTGAATATTCAGTGACATCAAAACTATAAAAGCCAGAATAGATCAAAGTCAGGTCCTTGGTTTTAATTTGCTGATTTCAGCTAATCACATAGTGGACATAGTGATCCTCATATCAAGCGCACTAGTATGAAGAAGAGTTGAGAAGTTCTCCCCAGTATCTTGTCCAATATTTATCCCTCACTAAAACAGATTATCTAGTCATTACACAATTGTTAATTGTGGGAGCTTGCTGGTATGCAAATGGCTGCCACGTTTCCTACATTATTTCAATTATTCATTGGGTCTGAAGCACTTCTGAGGTCATGAAAAACACTATATAAATGCAATATTTTCTCTCTTTAAAGGGTGTTGGGCTGGGGAAGGAGCAATGATTGTGGGAGGAAAATGACTCAGTCAAGCTTTTTGCTCTGTTCACTGTCTTATGATTCCTGCTGTCAAATCCCTGTCCCAATTTTGAACATGTATTCCCCTGCTCACTGGGCTGTACTTTGCTGGATGAGGGAAGTGAATGTACTGTCACCATGTTTGCGAATGGCACAAAAATAGGTGGGGAGGCAAGTGGTAAGGATGACACAAGGAGTCTACGGAGGGATATAGACAGGTTAAGTGAGAGGGCAAAAACTTGGCAGATGGAATATAATGTGGGAAAATGTGAGGTTATGCGCTTTGGCAGGAAGAATAGAGGAGCTGAATATTATTTAAATAGAGAAAGGCTGCAGAAAGCTGCAGCACAGAGGGATCTGGGAGGCCGTGTGCATAAATCCCAAAAAGCTAACATACAAGATCAGCAGGTAATAGGGAAGGTAAGTGGAATGTTCACTTTTATTTCAAAGGGAATGGAGTATAAAAATAGGGAAGTCTTGCTAAAACTATACAAGGCATTAATTGGACCACACCTAGAATACTGTGAACAGTTTTGATCCCCTTATCTAAGGAAAGATATACTGACATTGGCTGCAGTCCAGAGAAGGTTCACTAGGTTGATCCCGGGGATGGAGGGATTTTCTTATGAGGTGAGGTTGAGTAGGTTGGGCCTGTACTCATTGGAGTTTAGAAGAACGAGAGGCGACCTTATTGAAACATATAAGATTCTTAGGGGGTTTGACAGGGTAGATGCTGAGAGGTTTTTTCCCTTGTGGGAGAGTTTAGGACCAGAGGGCATAATCCCAGAGTAAGGGGTCACCCATTTAAAACAGAGATGAGGAGGAATTTCTTCTCCCAGAGGGTAGTGAATCTGTGGAATTCTGCAGAGGGCTGTAGAGGCTGGGTCATTAAATATATTCAAGGCTGAGATAGACATATTTTTAATCAGTGAGGGAATCAAGGGTTATGGGGGAAAAGGCAGAAAAGTAGACTTGAGGATTATCAGATCAGCCATGATGTCATTGAATGACGGAGCAGACTCGATGGGCTGAATGGCCTACTTCTGCTCCTACGTCTTATGGTTTCTGTGGTTCTGTGTTTCAACGGAATGAAACCTCAGCAACTGCAGGAGCTCACTTAAATTAAGCACACACATACACAATGCACATGGACACATGTTCAGTGCCAACGCACAGTGTATGCAAACACACACACATACAAACCCAGTGTCCAGGTACACCCACAGTGCATGCACTGACACACACAAAAGGCCCATACACACACACACACACACACACATACACACACAGACACACGACCACATAAACCAGAATTAGCAGGAGAATATTTGAAGCATGCATTAATAATTAATGTCTCTCTCTCTCTCTCTCTGAAAACTGGCAGCTGGGAGATGTGCGAGAACAGGTGCAGGAGTCTCACAGCATGCATCTCTTCGACCTGCATTCTCCTATAGGTAAAAGCCTGGCCGCATTAAGCTTCGCCCTAAAGTGAAGAGAGGAAGAGGCTGCCTCAATGTCAGCAGCATCAGGAATGCTGAAACTACTGGAGGTGGGAAAGCGTTAGCAGGCAACTACCATTACATGCCTCTTTTAAAGCAGTCCAGCTTAGATTATATAAAACCCCGGCTCCATGTGTCTTTTACCCCGACCGAGTTGTTTATAGTAATGCACGTTTAACCCTGTTTAAATCCAAGGTTGCTTAAAGGAAACCTTTCCCCTCCCTCCTCCCACCAGCTTGTATACTCCCCCACCCCCCCCTCAAAAAAAGCCCCTCCAAGTGCTCTCCACTGTGACTCTATAATGACATCTTGTGGTTGTAATTCAATATTACGCCCATTTCCTTTGGTTTAATTTTTTTGGGTAACACAGAGTACGTGTTCACAGCAGGGCCTCATCTGAAACAACTTCCTCTCAAGAACAAGGGGATATAATCTCAAAGTTAGGGCTAGACTAATATTCGGGGTGAAATCTGGAGGCACCTTTTTTCACTCAAAGGGGAGCGGAAACTTCTGCCATAAAAGCCTGTGGACGCTCAGACAATTGAAGCTTTCGAGACTAAGATTGATTTCTTTTAGTAAGGCAAAGGTATTAAGTGATATCGAGCTACAAATGGAGTCAGGGTACAGAGTAGCTGTGATTTAACTGAATGGTGGGACAGGTTTGAGGTGCTGTGCGGCCTATTCCGATCCTACGTTCCTAAATAACAATATAGGTTCAGGGTTTATTTTGGTTACCATCAGACCCTTTGCTCTTTCCTTTTAACGGGTGCTCCTGGTGACAGTGGAGTGAACTGATGGGTCAGTTAGATCATTTTGTGGCAAAGAGCCTCAAGGTGCTATTATTTGATCCCTTATCTTTGCTTTCACACTGATTCTGCCCCACTCCACCCCCATCCCCATTCCTGAAGAATAAAAACTGGAAATGTTTAGCAGGTCTGGCAGCCTCTGTGGAGAGAGAAGCAGAGTTCGCGTTTCCAGTCGATGACCCTTTGTCAGTCTTGGAGACACTGACTGTTTGTAGGGATATGGTTGCACAGTCACCTCACTAATTAACAGCTTTGTCCTTTCCACCTCATCTCCTTAAAGTACCAACTCCCTATTCGGATACGGCACCATTGGGCTTCATGGGACAGCCTTTGGTATCCTTGTTAAGTGGCCATTTCTCATCCAGCAGCCTGAACAATGAATACTGACTAACAGCTCCTCACCAGGTCTGCGTACATGCACGGACACAACACACTTTCACAGTCACACAGATGGACAGGCAGGTACACACACCATGTCACGGGCACACTCACACAGCCACTCCCGCCCGCCCACACACAAACACACACACATACAAAACACGTGTACATACTTACACACCCTCTCACGCAGACGCACACTGAGACATATATGCTTACACACATACACAAAACACACATTCACACAGAGACATACACACACAACAGACACAGGTAGACACACATGCACACACAAAAACACATTCACACACAGAGACACTTACATACAGAGACACACACACACACACACACACACACATACAGGCACACACATGGAGACCTACACACACTCTCACCCACACAGACACAAAAACACACACATTCAAACTTACACACTGACGTACACACACACACACACAGATACTCGTGTGGAGCATGAGCACTAGCACAGAACTGCTGGGCCGAATGGCCATCCTCTGTGCTGTAAATTCCATTCATTTTTCAAGCGCTTTGACCTCAGAGCATAAACACCAGCATAGAACAGTTGGGCTGAATGACCTGTGCCTGTGCCATACATTCAGTGTCATCACTTCCCTTTTTTTACTATTTTATTCCTCTAGAAATGAATCCTAGTTCTTTGTTTGCACTCTTTATGGTCTTATCAACTTGGGCTGCCACTGTTCGCAATGTAACTGTATGAAGGGTTGAGGGAAGGGCATTTGTAATTGTCGCCTTTGTAGTTGCCTAGTTTCCAAATACAAACTGCTTGCCGTTCACTCAAAGATACCACTGACCAGAAACCGATTACTAGAGGACACAGATTGAAGATAATAGGCAAAAGAACCATGAGAGCAGATGAGGAGCAATTCTTTGTATGCAAGTGGCTTTGATGTGGAATGCACTTCCTGAAAGGACGATGGCAGCAGATTCAATAATAACTTTCTGAGTGATAGGAAAAGGCAATTAAAATATACAGCCTGGAAAGGAAACGTTTGCAGGGCTATGAGGAAAGAGTTGGGGGGGGGGGTATCTATATCTAATTGCCTCAGTCTTGCAAAGAGCCTGAATTAAGCAAGATGGACCGAGTGGTCTGTTTTGTGTGTTTTTCCTCATGGGTTGTTCTCCCCTTTTGCCTCTGTGAAGAACTTGAGATATTTATCGCTATTAAAGCCGCTGTTTAAATACAAGTGTTGCGGCAGCACTCGGGCACTGTCCTGTGAAGGGGTTCAGACTGAGAAGAGTTTGCAAAGTGGTGGTGATGTCCCTGCAGTCTGCTGGAGCTGATAGTTCGAGCGTGAGTGGCCAGGATCTGATGTGTGGTGGGTACTGGCTGAAATCATGACAGGCACAGCAGGAAACGAAACCAAAACAAAAACTGCTTAAATGATCTGGTTCATTTGGTGGTTACCCATTGTGATCTGTACCTTGTTATATTTCTGCTACTTGAAGATCAGGCATATTCCTCACGTGTGTGGGGAGGTCCATTCCCCTTTCCCTGTGTCAGGCCGGGCAGCTCAATCCCCCACCTCTGCCACTTCTGGTCTGAGATTGATCACAGGGTCTTGTTCTCTTTTCAGCTCAAACCCCCTTACAGGGAAATCCTGCCACAAAAAAAACGTGTATTTGAACAGCGACTTCAATATTGATAAATATTGGCTGGAGTTTGGCCGTCTGCACATCCCCATAATCTGCTGGCTGAGTCATGCAGAGTGGGAAGGTCCCAGGTGTGATCATGACTGTGCTGACTTTAGTTAATCTCGTTGGGATGCAGCAATGGGGGGCCTCGGGTTGCCAACCCTCCAGGATTGTCCTGGAGTCTCCAGGAATTGAAGATCAGTTTCCAGGATTTCTTTGAACATTTTACCAGGTATAAATATTGAAAACTGGAGGAAAGGGCTGTTTGGCTGACAGTCAAGTATCATCCAATTGGGTAATGAGTCTTTTTGCTTTCCAATTGGCGTGGGAAGGCAGTGCGTCACAAGCATGGATGTGTTGGCTGACTAATGGCTGGAGCATGGGGGAAAATCATGATGAAACCTCCAGGAGTACATTTAATCAAAGCTGGCAATTCTAGGCTTAGCTCTTCTGGGATAGGGAAGATAAAAATTAGCTGCCCAGTTCCTAATTATTTTCTAATAAGTGTGCTCGTGTGAGAGAGCGTGTCTGTGAGTGAGTCTGTATTTGGGTGTGTATATGTGTTTGTGACTGAGTGAGTGCACACATGTGTGTGTGTGTGTGTGTGAGAGAGAGAGAGAGAGAGAGGAAGAGAGAGAAAGTACATGTATGCCTGTGTGTATGAGTGTCTCACACACATACAGGCAATGTCTACAAATGGACAGACACACACACATACACATACATACATCCATACATACACACTCACACATACACACTCGTACACATGCACACCCTCATGTGCGCAAATGCACATGCAAAAACACACATTCACACATACAGGCATACACATTTTCATTGGCACTCTCATCCACTCACAAAATTACATAGACACAGACTTACATGCTCTCACACATACACACCCCAGTGATACACATTATCTCAACCAAAAGATGGCACGACTGACAGTGCAGCACTCAGTCCACTGGAGCATCAACATCAAATATTTGTACTGAATCCCTGGATTGGGGCTTGGACCCAGAATCTTGTGATTCAGAGGCAAGAGTGCGACCAAGTGAGCCACATGTGGTAGCGAGCTCCACGCTTCAAGCACTCTGGATAAAGAAGTTATTGTGTTTTAAACGATTCCAGAGATTCCCTTCAATATTTTCCTGGCAGTACATTCCACCTGTTGTCTGTTCTTTAAGAATTTCATGAGATCAGTCCTGTTGGCTCAGGTAGTGATGCAAATAAATGCAGTCAGTCACTTTCCTTCAGTAAAATCTCCTTATCTCATCTTGTCCAGTTGTTGCAATATTGTCCAGCTTTCCTTTCCTATAACATGTAAGATTTTAAAACCAATTGAACATTCGTATTGCTAACTAGAAAATTTAGAGATATTCATAGTTGAAGCTTTTTGTCTTGAACTCATCAGGACAATTGTCTCTTTTTTCAACAATACTTTAGTTCTGTACTAGCAAACAGCCAACTGAACTTTGCTCATTTGATCACTAAGATCAGGAAAGCTTGAACAGGTTGGGGCCCTTTACTCTATGAAAAGTGAAAGCTGATGGATGATCTGATTGAGGTCTTCAAAATTATGGTGTTCGAGCGGGTAGACATTGAGAAGGTCATTCCACATGCGGGGGGAGTGTAAGACTAAAGATAGTCACTAATAAATCCAACAAGGAAGAATTCAGAAGAAATTTCTTTACCCAGAGAGTGTTTAAAATGTGGAACTTAAAATATGTGGCTCCGTTGCCTCTGAATCACAGGGTTCTGGGTTCAAGTCCCACTCTAGGCTTTCAGGACTTAAATCAAGGATGACACTCCAGTGCAGTGCTGAAGGAGTGCAGAAGTGCCACCTTTTGGATGAGATATTAAACCGAGGCCCCATCTGCTTGCTTGGGTGGGTGTAAAAGATCCCATGGCAATAGTTCAAAGAAGAAAAGGGGAGTTATTGCTGGTGTCCTGGCCAATATTTATCCTTCAATCAACATCACTGAAGAAAAGGTTATTGAGTCATTATCACATTGCTGTTTGTGGGAGCTTGCTGTGCACAAATTGGCTGCCATGTTTCCTACGTTACAACAGTGACAGCACTTCACAAAGTACTTCATTGGCTGCAAAGCACTTTGAGACATCTGGTGGTTGTGAAAAACACTAAATCAATGCAAGTCATTCTTTCAGGCATAGATACACTTAAGGGCAAGCTGGGTAAACACATGAGGAAGAAAAGAATAGCAGAACGATAGGAAAGGTGATCTGATGAAAGGTCATCGAGCTGAAATGTTAACTGTTTCTCTCTCTCTTACAGATGCTACTGACTTGCTGAGTATTTCCAGGAGTTTCTCTTTTCACTTTTGAAGGATGACAGGGCGAGATGAAGTAAGGTGGGACAAAGGCTCATGTGGAGCATGAACTCTGGATCAGAACTGTTGGGCTGAATGGCCTCTTCCTGTGCTGTAAATTCCCTGCATTGCTGTGCTTTGGCGTCAATCCCTGGAGGGTCACTTGGTGTCCAAACAACTGATCATGTGGAAAAATTGCTCCCTTCTTTTTTTGGCAATGACTTCAAGTCTTTGCTGATTGGCTGACTAGTGGAAATGGTATTTTCCCTCAATGTACTTCACCTTTTGATAACCAGGCATCATCCAGTCACAGTGACCACTGTAAACCTACAAAGGGGAACGGTTTTATTTTCATTGATGCCTTGACCTCTGGACCATCATCGATAGCAAACAGTTCTCATGTTGGCATTAAGGTATGTGCTCCAATATCTTTGTTTCTACCCACCAGCTCCCCCCTCCACCTTCCACCCCTCACCTCCCCCCACCCCTGCCTCCCCCCCCCACCATTCCTTGTGTGTAGACAACCACAGTCAGGACCCGTCAAGAGCGCAGATGCTGTGACACAGAAGAAATGAGGCAGGCTCCAAGATAAAAACATGCAAATGTATTTTATTCTTACAGTGTCAAAACTGCATGTTAGGTCGCGGGGAAGGTTGTGTTTACCAAGCGGAGACTGTTTGAGCAGCTGCTAGTTTCACATTTCAGGTGGTGCTGGCAGTCAGTCAGACAGCCTGGTGCTATCTAAACACACGCAAAAGAGTGAGAGAGCGAGAGAGCGAGCAAGAGAGAGAGCGAGAGAGTGAGAGAGGGAGAAGGTTGCCACAGCAACCGACGGGTGTTGAGGACAGCTGGCAGGAATTTAATCAGGATAAACAAGATGTGCCCTGCACCGGCTCGGCGGGGTCAAAGGTCAGCCTTTCAGCCAGGTCACATCCTTTCGGAGAAATGGGCACTTTTTTGTTAGGGCATAAAAGCGCTCAACAAAGGGACTGATGGCGGAGAACAATGTGGGATTGTGGTGTCTCACTGAAGCATCCCACACTCCTACAAAGCAATGGAGACGTAACTCCCTGACACTGCTGCTGCATGCCAGCAGTTAATGACTTCATTTTCTGGATCTCCCTATGGTTTCCGGTTAATTAACACATGCCCGCAAACCTCTTGGCCATTTCAAATTTATTTATTTATTTTTTAAACGCGCTTTTGATAGCACGGGCCATGTCATAGCAACTGATTTCAAACTGCTTAGAGCGAGGGGCACGCCCCGGACCAAAGAGGCAGTGGACCGCACACGCGCGGTTGTTCAAAAGCCCCCGTGTCTGAGTTTCGGGTGGCGACGGTACAATCTGCGGCAGGAATTTGGTGTTTTTATATCGTCCTTTCCGAGGCGGGGCCCAAATAAAAGGCCGTTACCCGCATGCCAGAGGCAGCCGCTTCCATTAGTGCTGCGACACTAAAAGCAGCACAATGCTCAGTATATGGCTATCTCAGGAGCAAAGTCCCACCTTCGGTAATAGAGCCGCAATGATAAAAGTAAGAACTTGCATTTATAAAGCGCCTTTTCACGTTGTCCCAAAACGCTTCACAGCAAGTGAAGGACTTCGAAAGTTTAGCCGTCGTTGCAAAGTAGGGAACACGGGAACTTCATCCTTTCGTGGGACGTGAACGTCACTGACGAAGAGTCATACGGACTCGAAGGGTTAACTGTGTTCCTCTCCACAGATGCTGTCAAGACCTGCTGAGTTTTTCCAGCTATTTTTGTTTTTGTTTCAGATTTCCAGCATCCGCAGTACTTTGCTTTTATCTAAGAGTCAACCACATTGCTGTGGAGTCACATGTGAGCCAAACCAGGTAAGGACGACAGATTTCCTTCCCCAAAGGGCATTAGTGAACTAGCTGAGTTTTTACAAGATTCGATGATAGTTTTATGATCATCATTAGCCTTCAATTCCAGATTTTATTAATTGAATTCAAATTCCACCAGCTGCCATGGTGGGATTTGAACCCACGCCCCCAGAGCATTAACCTGGGCCTCTGGATTACTAGCCCAGTGACATTAGCACTACACCACCATCACCCTGAAGCGAGCAACACCAATAAATAAAAGATTCCGATGCAAGGCCTCAAACATTAACTTTGTTTAGCTCTCTCCACAGATGCCACCAGACTTGCTGAATGTTTCCGGCAATTTTTGTTTTCATCACTGATACTTTTAATTTGTTCTGGTGATGTTGTTTGAGGGATAAGTATCGGCCAGGACACAAGTGCCATGGAATCTTTTATGTCCACTTGAGAGGGCAGATGGGGGGGGGGGGGCGTGATGGGGTGAGGAGGGCTCGGTTTATTGTCTCATCTGAAAGATGGCACCTCTGCCAATGCAGCACTCCTTCAGTTCTGTGCTTGAGCGTCATCCTGGATTTTGTGCTCAAGCTTCTATAGTTGGGACTCGGAACCTAACTCAATACACCCAGCAAACACTGACACTGTTGAGAACAGAGAACTACAGTTGCGCCATATTACATGATTCCCAGTTGTAAGAGATTTGCCCCACTGACACTATAGAGTAGTTTCAGCACAACAACCACACACAGGCATCACCCCAAATCAAATAAAACCAGGTTGGCACAGGGTAACTAAAACATCCAGGAATCTCCGGGAATTAATGATTAAACTCTAGGACCCTGGTGCAAGTAACCCAGGAGGAAAATGAGAGGGGCATTAATGAGCTGTGTTTTAAAAACATTTTCTTTGTGAACACTTTTGTTTCTTGAGTGTAAAAACATCACACACGAAGGCTGTTTGACTGACAGTAAAGAATTATCCAATTGGCTGATGAACAGTCTACTCGTTTTCTGATAGGTAGGGGAAGACAATGCAGTGCGATTATTGACATGCCGGGAGACCAATGAGAGAGTGCGTTGTAGGGGGAGGGTGGTTGCAGGCAGCAAGTCATGTGATAATGCCTCCAGGAATATCCAACTAGAGTGGCAAGTCCAAGTCGATGTGGTTCTACTATTGAACTGGGGTGTAAGTGTACCAGCGACAAAAAGTGCAAGGTCTCACTCAAGTGGTTAGCCACTGCTAGCCCTATGCACAAGGTGTAAAACCATCTCCAGTCGAAACACATCAATTCCAACTTGTTACGCATTCAGATGTCAGATTCCACTTAGTCTGATGCTCGTTTGAACTTTAAGCTGGTCATTAAGCACAACGAAGCAGATTGCAACACACCACCTCACCAAAGACCGAGCTAACCTAAGGGTACTTGGCATAGTCTTCAGGCCAAAGGCAGCATTAGCATGCGAAAAAAAAGGTCCTGAGCTTTAAGTTAGTTAAGACTTTAATCCTTTTACAATGGCACCATGGAAATTTTCAGATATCTACATTATTAGAGTTTCAAAGCAGAGTTTCGCCTGCTGAGGAGTCAAAGGGTTAAATGCAGGCAGAGACAGAGAGAGGGGCACACACACTGTGAGTGTTGAAGCAGCAGATCTCAAAGTGTAAACACATCTGATATAAGTAACAGGGCTCAAAGACAACCTTGTCTGCCAAAAGATGTCGGAGATTTCCACATGAAACTGGAAATGGAATTTCTATCCTATGGGGGTTTCACAGCGCTTCAGAATAATGGTTATTACCGTCAGTTCAAAGGCAAGCTCGCTGATATATGGGATGGATGGCAGAGAGGCTTCTCGTTATATAACGCCTTTCACAAACTCAGGAGGTCCCAAATTGCTTTACAGCCAATGGTAGTACTTTTGAAGTGTAGTCGTTTTGTTAATGTAAGGAATGTTGCTGCCAATTTGTGCACAGCAAGGTCCCACAAACAGTAACGTGATAATGATCTGATAAACAATATCACTGAAAAAAAAAACAGATTAAGAGATAAATATTGGCCAGGATACTTGGGACGCTATGGAGAGAGAGAAGAACCCAGTATTATTCCAAATATTCTCCACCCCCTTCCTATACCCACTCAGCCATTTAGCTGAGGTTTGGGACAGATTCCACCAGCAGTCAAACTGGACATTACTCATGTCTGGACTTTGATGGTGGGTGTAAACTGGGACCATTACAGAAATCTTAATCCTGTCCTCACGCAAAACCCAGCCACATGTGCTTCCAGATGGGACTGCCAGACAGAGGTCAGGAGCGGAGACCCAGATCGCTTATCCTCGCCTAAACCAGGAGCACCAAGGCCAACTGCAACCAATATCCTGGTATAGGGATCAGCTCACTCCTCACTGAACCAAGGAGTCAACCTTAAGTCTTCCCAGGCCATGTGACTCCCTGGATAAACTGATTGAGGCATCTGAAGAGGATTAAGTTCCTGAGCTTCTGGAGGCCACCGAGGCATGGCCAATATGCAGCACCACTGATTATGGCACCACCTTTCGTCAGACTAGCAGAGACTGGGTGGGACCTATAGTATTGCGTTGTCAGGTTGAAGTGTTTTTAGTGACTCCCGAAGACTGCCAGTTGCAAACACTCTAACTTGTTCCTCTCCGCAGATGCTGCCAGACCTGCTGAGTTTTTCGAGGTATTTTTATTTTTGTTTTCTAACTTTATTGTAACATTTTATGAAAACACGTCTATCCATGATGCTTTCTGCTAGGCCCTCAGGTCACATGAGTATATGTCACTTCCTTCTACAACATCACCGACTGTTACAGTTAACCTTTTATGGAACTTTGTCTAACATACTCCATTAGACCACAGGACCAAGAGCTGGAGGTCAGTCACCTCTCTGCCAATGTCCTTGTAACCTGGCACCACTGCACTGTTGGAGCTGTCTCTGATGAGATGTTAAACCAAGGCCCCATTTGCCAGCTGGGGTAGATGTAAAAAGAATCCATGGCACTATCTCAAAGAAGAGCAGGGGAATTATCCCAGTGGCCTGGTTAATATTTCTCCCTCAATCAACATCGCACAAACACATTCCTGTTTCTGGGAGCTTGCTGCGCATAAATTGGCTGCTGAATTTCCTGCATTACAACAGTGACTGCACTGCGAAAGTACTTCATTGGCTGTGAAGATCTTTGACACAGTTGGTGGTCATGGAAATTTCTAAATAAGTGCAAATATTTCTTTATCTTTCTTACCAAGGGATAGGTGGCACTGGACTATGCCTGCAACATGACTGCTGCCTTCACTCAGGGTTCAATGTGGCTTTAATGGGATTAAAAATTTCTTGAAATAGCTGCGAGTTATCACATCTTGGATTGTTTCACTAAAGGAATTCTTTCTCTGGAATGACTTATGTATACGAACCAGCAACATCCCATAGCTATTGCTTCGATGAAGGACTGATGAATCTGCTTTTCTTTTTAAACAGTTGAAATTTCTCCAGTCGATACCCTAACTCACACTGTCCTGTTCACCCATCAACCCTCTGCTCGCTGATCTACAGCTACTCCTTCAACAACAGCTTGCATCTAAATAGAATCCTCAATATGGGAAAACATCTCAAGGTGCTTCATAGGAGTATTACCGGATAAAGTTTGACGCTGAGTCACATGAGGTAGGGCAGGTGACCTAATGCAAGATCAAAGAGGTGGGCTTTAAGGAGCATCTTAGACGAAAGAGAAGGGGAGAGACAGAGCACAGTTGACGTTTCGAGTCCTCATGACCCTTGAAGGGTCATGAGGACTCAAAACGTCAACAGTGCTCTTCTCCGCCGATGCTGCCAGATCTGCTGAGTTTTTCCAGGTATTTCTGTTTCTGTTTTTGTTTTGGATTTCCAACATCCGCAGTCTTTTGCTTTTATCTCTGAGAGACATAGAGGTCTAGGGAGGGAAGTTCAGAGCCTAGGGCCTAGGCAGCCAAAGACATGGGCACTAATGGTGGAGCGACTGAAATCAGGGATTTGCAGGAGGCCAGAATTGGAGGAGCACAGATTATCTTGGAGGGTTGTAGGACTGGAGGAGGTTACAGGGATAGGGAGGGGTGAGACCATGGAGACATCTGAATGCAAGAATCTAAAAAAAAATCAAAGCGCTGCCGGACTGGGAACCTATGTAACCATCACAATATCACGGGTGTTCTTACTTTACCGCTGCAGACAGGCTTCTCGACCAGATCCACAACCCACAGCCACCCACAGAGGTCTACAGGAAGATAACTTCCTGATGTATTCACGACTGAGCGGGTGTTCATTAGATGAAACGTCTGCTCTTTCCAGCCGACAGCCTCTCGGAGCATCACCACCCGGAAGGTGTTAATGAGATCAGACAAAGGCCATCTCCTCGGAGAACAACTTGAATGAAATGCACACCGTTTTATTCTCCTCTCCACTACCCCCTCTTCCCAATCAAAAATCACTGCGGTGCTAAACAACAAACAATGGGATCCGCAAACGAAGTGTGCATCCCATTTTTCCATTTTGTCAGAAAAAGCCAAGTGACAAAGAAAGGAGAGAAAGGAAGAGTGTCAGAATGACATGAAGGAAACCTAATTATCACACACAGGACTCCAATAGACTGCTTCAGAGCCACACAGCGGGGACTGAGACAAAAGGATTCACTCGTATTTTTTCAAACTGAGTTAATTAACTAGCCCCTTGTTTGTTTGAACAATGACCTGCTTTCCTCAGATATACCATTGGAACATTGTGAATCAGGGCCCTGTGATAATGATAAAAACAAAAAAACTGCGGATGCTGGAAATCCAAAACAAAAACAGAATTACCTGGAAAAACTCAGCAGGTCTGGCAGCATCGGCGGAGAAGAAAAGAGTTGACGTTTCGAGTCCTCATGACCCTTCTGTCGAAGGGTCATGAGGACTCGAAACGTCAACTCTTTTCTTCTCCGCCGATGCTGCCAGACCTGCTGAGTTTTTCCAGGTAATTCTGTCCCTGTGATAATGAGCTTGGCTGTGAAAAGGTAAGGCTGTAGCAGCAGGTTAATGGCGATCACCACCAACACACATTGCTGGGGGGACAGAACAGGTGCTTGCAATTGCTTTTGTGCATTAGGTTGGGGTTAGGGTTGGATCATAGAGTAGATGAGAATGTGTGTATTCACCCTGGAGAGAGAGAGAGAGAGAGAGAGAGATTGTGATAGAAGCTGCAGTTGATCCTTTAAGCATTCTGCACTAGCTATGGCTCAATGAGCAGCTAGGCATTCAAGTCCCACTCCAGTCCAGGGGCTTGAGCAGGGAATCTAGGATAAAAATCCCAGTGCATTACTGAGAGAGTGCTGCACTGTCAGAGATGCAGGGCTGGATTTTCCTCCTCAGGGTGGGTAGTGGGAGTCGGGAAATTTCCCAGCTCTGCCTGCCCGCCTGCCTGCCTCGGGAGAAAGTGCCAGCAAAACTGGGATTTTCATTGCGGTGGTGTGGTCCATTATGGCTGCCGTCAGCCCAGCCGACCCAGGAAAGAGTTCAGAGGCAGCCACAGGGACAGCCGGGTGCCGAGCCAGGCTGTATATAAGGCCTACCTCAGTGCTGTGGGACATCATCCCATAAGATCATAAGAGACCATATGATGTAGGAGCAGAAGTAGGCCATTCGGCCCATCGAGTCTGCTCCGCCATTCAATGAGAATCCTCAACTCCACTTTCCTGCCTTTTCCCCATAACCCTTGATTCCTTTACTGATTAAAAATCTGTCTATCTCAGCCTTGAATATACTTAACAGCCCAGCCTCTATGGCCCTCTGCAGTAAAGAATTCCACAGATTGCCTACCCTCTGAGGGAAGAAATTCCTCCTCATCTCTGTTTTAAATGGGTGCCCCCTTACTCTGAGACGATGCCCTCTGGTCCTAGACTCTCCCACAAGGGGAAACAACCTCTCAGCATCTAACAGTTGTAATGAAAAAAATAGGGCTCCCTAGCCCTCACCCCTTACACCCCCTCGCCCGCCACACACTTCCCAGGCCCCATCCATGCCACTGTCTTTCTCCTGCTGCATCTCCCCCGCCATGGCCCCCATGCCAAGGGAGTTGGAGGGAGGTGGTGGCGTAGTGGTAATGTCACAGGACTAGAAATCCAGAGGCCCAGGCCAATGCTCTGAGGATATAGGTTCAAATGCCACCACGGCACTCAGTGAAATTGGAATTCAATTAATAAATCAGGAATTAAAAGCTAGTGTTGGTAAGGGTGACCATGAAACCATTGTCGATTGTTGTAAAAACTCATCTGGACTAATGTCCCTTAGAGAAGGAAATCCGCCGTCCTTACCTGGTCTGGCCTACATGTGACTCCAGATTCACAGCAATGCGGTTGACCCTTAACTGCCCTCCGACATGGCCTCGTGTAAGGGCAATTTGGCATGGGCAACAAACGCTGGCCTTTCCAGCAACGCCCACGTCCCAAGAAAGAATAGATTAAAAAATAGAGTAATGGTGTTCTCTATTGTTGGCTGCTGCCATACCGCAGGGTTTGTACAGTTGCTTCTCGAGTGCTCACAGTCTGCCCAAGGTGTAGAGGGAAAGTGCTAGAACATCAGAGACCAACATGGACAGGATCATTTCCTATAGTAATAAAATGGCTGTTCCTCGATGAGCAGAAATGATGTAAATGTGTTTAAAAGAACATAAGTTTATGATCTTGTACAATAAACTAAAGGAAACCTTTCCCCCCGAGTACTGAGCTAGCACAAGAGTCCAAACTATGTTTCTTTTTTATATCCCAATTTTCTCTTCTACCCACTCCTTTCCCAACTCCTGTCCCAAAGGCAGTAAATCCTGCCTTAGGACAGTTCCATGAGCACAGGGCATCTTACCCAATTAGCCACGTTTCATGTGTGAACCCAGATAGGTTAGTAATCTATTCTCCAATCATGGGGAAGGTGGATATCCCAAGGGGGTGGGCGAGGGGGTGGTGGTGTGGAGCAGAACTCTACGAAAGAGCCAGAAGCTTGTGCCAGCTCATTGAAAGAGCTGTCCATTAAACCCACTTAATCCTGTTCTTTTCCCACACCCCTGACAATGTCTTTTCTCATGAGGCAAATTAACGTTTTTTTTCCCTTATTTTTTAGGATATGGGCAATACTGGCAATGCTGTACTAATTACCCAACCCCGGATGCCCTTTCCTGCCCTCTTCTCACAGGATGTGGACATGAGCACTTAGGCCAGGATTAAGAAGGGGAGTCTTAGTATTATTTCAGTCCCTATTATTTCACTCCCCTGTGGGACACTGAAATCTACGTCCCTGATCCGCTGAGGGTGATTTCCTAAAACCTTCAGTGGAGTGCACTGTACCGATGGTTTTATACAGCCAGTATAAAACTGAACTCTTGGCCTAAGTGAATGCAACATTGGCAGAAGCCTGGGACACACATGCCCCAGCACCAATAGCTGAACTCAGTCACCCAATCAAATCATGGCTGAAATTTAATGGAGCCTGCTCCTTGGTGGGCAGGCCCACATAATCGTGGGGTAGGCCAAGTGGCCCATTCCGGCTGGCAGGAAAACTGACCCCCATTTAGTCAGCAGTGGGAATGGACCGACGCAGGGAACCCACCCACTGGATAATTAGGCTGGTTAGGCAGAGTTAATGATGGCTCAGGGGGTCTCAAGAACTAGTGCCGCTTTCCCGTGTCTCCTGAAGGCCGTCCAGTAAACCCTTCAGGGTTTTTCGACGGTGCCCTGGGTGGGTGGGTGGGGGGGGGGGTGGCGGGGTCCCTCTCTCAAAGGCATTTAGTGCTCGAATGAGGGGCCCGGCATCGGGTAGGTGGTGGGGGGGGGGACTGCCCATTGAGGGCCATTCACCTGCACTTGCATCCTAACTCCCTTGCACCCCCTGCCCTCCTGTACTCACCAGTCTCCAGGGATCCAGTGATGACCCCCCAGTGAAGGCCTCAGAGCAATGGAAAGTTGTTGGTCTCTGATTGGCCAGCAGCTCTCAAGGGCAGGATTTATACCCTACTGAGGACTTAATTCTGTGGGGGGCCCAACTCTGCCCACTTGAGTACCCTAATAGCGGTGGGGAGGGGGACGACGGTCGCTTGTGAGGCCTTCAGAGATGGGGTTAGGGGTGGTCGGGATGGGGTTGGAGTTAGTGAGTCCATGGGAATGGGGTGTTAGAAATCCAGGACAGAAGGAATCTGGGACAAAACTTGTCCCAGGAAGGCCTGATCCAGGAAGTGGGACCAGATGCCAAGTTACGGGACGGTCAATCACCTTAGCATTCTCCCACAGGTGGGCTAAACCCGTATCACCAACACTAAATTCCACCCCATGCTTCTGGTGACCACCAGCCTTATGAAGAAAGCTTTAGTTTTGCTACATTATCATGCCGTTCAGAGCTGATGAAGTACATAACAAATACCATATCAAGTAAACTTGCCCTTTTTTTCCCCTGAATTTTAATGAGTTTTTACATGGGTGGAACATTGGGTTTCAATAAGCAAAGTGTTAAGAACAATGTTCATGGAGCTTCACAGTGCTACAAGACATAGACAATGTGACAAATGCATTAAAGTATTTGGGACGCAGCTCATGGATTTTCCCCTGAAAACTGTGAAGGGAGGGGAATTCCACGATAGCTACACAGAGCACTCTGGTACAAGATGGTTCAGCTACCGGGGGATGAAAGGGGAAGTACAGCATAGAAAGTATTAAATCAAAAATGTTATGATGGAGGAGAACAAACACTTTGGCATCCCTGATTTGTGGTTGCAATTGTGCAGCTGAATCCAGCAGTTAAAGGGGACTTTCCAATTCACCACAGATAACACATTGCACACCACCGCAACACATGCTTAGGTGGATGTGGGAAAGAAAAGTAAGGGAGTTTGTCCCAGTGCCCTGGCCAATATTTATCCCTCAACCAGCATCACTGAAATGGATTATCTTGTCATTATCACATTGCTGCTTGTGGGAGCTTGCTGTGCACAAATTGGCAGCCACATTTCCTATATGACAGTACTTCGAAAGTACTTGGTCGCAAAGCAGCTTGGGACATGCAGGAGTCATGCAAGGCACTGTATTATTGCAAGTCATTCTTTCTTTCATTCATGACCAGCCACTGTCAGGTTTAAGATGGCATTTCTTTTCGAAAATGGAAAAGTTGAAGGCTGAGCTTTCAGTTGAAGCTGGAAGAGGAAGTAAGGACTTAAATAGAATTGGCTTTGATCCTTTGGGGCTTCATTTGATCTCTGACAAGAACAGCCTAAGTTTGACATAAACTGGAGTGAGGTGAAGTAAAACGAGTGTACGTGTGACTGAAGGATGTTGGGTAAGATCAGCTGGCCATCAAGAGAGTACCAAAGTCTGGAATTAATACACAGTTTCACAGAGGAGACCTTTCAGAAAGAGCTTATCTCTGGTTTATTTGCTATTGTAGAATTAGAAAAACTCAGGACAAGCAATGTAACATTTTGTACCACATGGTTTACCTAATGAGAAAAAAAAAATGACTTGCATTATATAGCGCCTTTCACAACCTCCCAATGTCTCAAAGTGCTTTACAGCCAATCAAGTACTGTTGAAGTATAATCAGCGTCGTAATGTAGGAAATGCAGCAGCTAATTTGTGCACAGCAAGCTTCCACAAATGTAAAGACTCAATAATCTGTTTTTATTATGTTGACTGAGGAATAAATATTGGTCAGGAGACCAGGGATAACTCCCCTACTCTTCTTTAAAAGTGTTGTGGATCTTTTACGTCCACCCAAGAGAGGAAAACAGACCTCACTTTAATGTCTCATCTCAAAGACAGTACCTCTGACAGTGCAGTACTCCTTCAGTGTTGCACACGTTAGCCAAGATTGTTATGCTCAAGTGGGACTTGAACACATAATTGCCTATCCCAGAGGCAACAGTGCTACCATCTGAGCCACAGCTGACACCTGAAAGCTTTCGCTGACACCTAGTGAAGACACACCAGAATGACCATATTAAGCCAAATTTTGTACACTCATCACCCTTGTGATCACTGATTGACATTGGCTCCTGTTCTGGCAATGTTTCATTTTTTAAAATTCTCATTTTCATCTTCAAATCCCTCCATGAGCTCGTCCCACCTTATCTCTGTAATCTCCTCTTATCGAAATCACTGCACTCCTCCAATTCTGGTCTCTTGTGAGTTCCCCATTTTCTTCACTTCACCGTATGGGGGAAGGGTGATGGTGGGCATGCCTTCAGCGACCAAGACCCTAATCCCTGGAGCTCCTTCCATAAATGTTTGCACCTCTTTCTTCCTTTAAAATTCCTTAAAATCCACCTCTTTTACTAAGTTATTTGGTCACTTATTATCTCTTTATGCGGCATATGACAAAATTGATTTTTAATAATGCTCCTCCGAAGTGCCTTGGGATGTTTTACTATGTTAAAGGTGCCATATAAGTTCTTGGTATTGTTGAATTCCCTAACTATAGCCCCTTTCAATAACTCACCTGAATAGCCGCTCTACATATGTGAACTGAGCCATTGAGCTTCTAACAGTATTTGATCAAAGAGGCACTGGTGCCTTGTCCTTAGTTCCTAGCCACAGCTGTACTTACAGCTAGAGATCACTGGAGAGCTATTCCCTTTCCTAACCCAGGAACACCAAGACCAATTGTAGCACTAGCACTGAGATCACCATCACCACTGGGATCAATGTCGGTGGTTCTACTCTTTACGGTTTGGCACCAGGCCTGTTGAAGCAGTTATCAACTAAGCCACTGACACTGGCTTCAACCGTCCTGAGTAACAGAAGTAAGAGAGGGATGTTAAGCGAGCCATAAGCTCTGTATCCGTGATAGGGATACATAAGAACCTAAAGTATAGGGGCAGGAGTAGGCCATTCATCCAGCCTGCTCCACCAGTCAATAAGATCGTGGTTGATCTGATGTGGCCTTAACTCCACGTTCCTGCCTATCCCCATAAATCTCGGCTCCTTTGTCAATCAAAAATCCATCTAACTCTGCCCTGAATATATTCAATGACCTAGCCTCCACTGCTCTCTGGGAAAGAAAATTCCACAGACTAACGACCCTCTAAGAGAAGAAATTCCTCCTCATCTCTTACTTGAATGGAAGACCCCTTATTCTGAGACAGTGCCCCCTAATTCTAGGTGTCCCCACAAGGGGAAACATCTCCTCAGCGTCTACCCTATCAAGCCCCTTCAGAATTTTATATGTTTCAATAAGATCACCTGTCATTCTTCTAAACTCCAATAAATATAGACCCAACCTGCTCAACCTTTCCTCAACATTAAGAAATTATATAAAATGGCTAAGGGAAGGCAACTTAGCTTTTACAAAAGCCTTTAATCAGGCTCAACTCTCAACCCAAAAAGGGTGAAACTGTTTTGGTTTTTAGAGGCAGGGATTGGTAGCGAGAAGGCGTAAGCTGGAAAGTGATGACTGTTACCGTCTTGTTCATGTTTACATATAAAGACCTAACTGCCATACGGACTTGTTTTAACCATTCAGTCAGGTATGTATTTCCAGTCTAAACCTTTGCTGGAATTCAGCGGTGGAATGATTGAGTGTCAAAATTAATCGGGTGCCTATTTTAATGGTGCTCATTATATTCAACGCCTGGAGCAGACACTGCGGGACCTGTGACACCCTATAAGGGGTTAAGCAGAAAACTAAACAAGCGTTTAAAGGGAACACAATTAAGCAGCAACTCTTACAGGTATACCAAACATTCACGAATAGTTTTTAAAAAATAGCCAGGTGACATTTGTAGGGCTCCAAAGGAATTGCTGTTGAACCGTAGTAAGCTAATTCAAAGGTGAATTATTTACCTATACTTTGCGCTAGAATGACGATTATTGTTATTACATAATGCAGTTCAACCCTGTGAAGACAATTTAAATGTACAATAAATCAGGTACTCACAGAGGCATGGTGACACACAGCTCACTAAGGATCACAGAACAGCAACAGCTCAGTACACAGAGCTCTAATAAACAGCAATCCAGGGTTTTTAGTCTTTATTTAAGGTTTTCTGTGACCTGGATTTGTTTTCTTTTTTCTTTTCGGTCTCAGAAACTGGGCAATGCTGGTATTTACTATCCCCACCTTGCTGCCCCTGAAGGTGGCAATAGGCCTTCTCTTGGAACCACTAGGGGGAAGGGAATTCTAGTGCTTTTGTGTGGATGCCAGTGTACATCCAGATGCGATGGCATGGAAATTGGAAGAGTAAACTTGGGAGTGGTGTTGTTCCTGGGATTGTGCTATTCTTGTCCTCCTGGCTGATAGGAGAGTACTGGAAGAGGTGCTGTCCAACTACCAGCAAACTAACCCAATCCTTTCGACTGCTTTCTCCCCCTTCAAACAAACCCCTCATCTCCTCCCTGACCATCCAAGGAGCTGACTCATTATGTATTTATGGCACAGAACCACACGCACAAGCACACATGGGATTTGGGTCACTGGCTGGGCCAACATTTATTGCCCATCCCTAAATGTCCTTGAGAAGGTGGTGGTGAGCTGCCTTCTTGAACCACTGCAATCCATGTGGTGTTGGTACACCCATCGTGCTACCAGGAAGGGAGTTCCAGGATTTTGACCAAACAACATTGAAGGAACGGTGATATATTTCCAAGTCAGGGTGGTGAGTGGCTTAAAGGGGAACTTGCAGGTGGTGGTGTTCCAAAAATCTGATGCCTTGCCCTTCTAGGTGGTGGAAGTCACGGGTTTGAAAAGTACTTTTGAGGGAGCCCTGGTGAGTTGCTGCAGTGCATCTTGTAGACATTGATGCCACTATGCATTGGTGGTGGAGGGAATGAACATTTAAGGTAGTGGATGGGGTGCCAGTCAAGCAGACTGCTATGCCCCTGGATGGCAGAGGGTGGTTGGAGTTTGGAACAAACTTCCTGAAAGGGTGGTGGAGGCAAGTTTGATCGAGGTATTCAAAACGGAATTGGATTGCTATCTGAAAAGAGAAAATGTGCAAGGTTATGGGGAGTGGGACTAGGTGGAATGCTCTTTCAGAGAGCCAGTGCAGACTCAATAGACTGAATGGCCTCCTTCTGCATTGTAAAGATACTGTGATACTGTGAGCTTCTTGAGTGTTGTTGAAGCCAAACTCATCCAGGCAAGTGGAGAGTATTCCATCACACTCCTGACTTGTGCCTTGTCGATGGTGGACAGGCTTTGGGGAGCCATGAGGTGAGTTCCCAGCCTCTGATCTACTCATGTAGGTACAATATTCTTATGGCTGGTCCAGTTATGTTTCTGGTCATTGGTAACCCCAGGAGGGGCCTTTATCCATTGGAGTCTAGAAGAATGAGGTGATCTTCTTGAAACATATAGATCCTGAGGGGACTTGACAGGGTTGATACTGAAAGAATGTTTCCCCTTGTGAGAGAGACTCGAACTAGGGGACACAGTTTAAAAATAAGGAATCTCCCATTTAAGGTGGAGATGTGAAGAATTGTTTTCTCTGAGGGTGGTGAATCTTTGGGACTCTCTTCCCTGGAGAGCAGTGGAGGCAGGGCCAATGAATATTTTTAAGGCAGAATTTGATAGATTCTTGACTAACAAGGGAGTCAAAGGTCATCAGGGACAGGAAGATTGTGAAATTGAGGCCGCAATCAAATCAGCCATGATCTTATTGAATGGCAGAGCAGGTTCAAGGAGCCGAATGGCCTACTCCTGCTCCTAATTCATATGCATGTATGTATGTTCGTATGCCACTGCCTCACAATAACACTGTCTTCAGACCTTGTTCAAAGGCCATCCAAATTTATGATCATCCTGCCCACAGCATTAAGACAAGTCTGGTCAAAGGTTACATAACTGACATCCTGTATAACAATGGCCACTGCTCCCTGTCTCCCCTCGTCCTCTTTGACCTCTCCATCGTCTTTGATACTCCTGTTAATTCAACCTTTTCCAAGTATACCTTTGACAACAGGTATACAGGTTCAGGACAGGTGGAGACAGCAGTTAATAAAGCATATAGTATCCTGGGTTTTATTAATAGGGGATAGAGTACAAGAGCATGGAGGTTATACTGAATTTATATAAGACCCTCGTTAGACCTCAGCTCAAATAGTGTGCACAGTTCTGGGCATCATGTTATAGGAAGGCTGTGAACACATTGGAGGGAGTGCAGAAGAGGTTTACAAAAATGGTCCCAGGGATGAGAAACTTCAGCTAGGAGGAAAGATTGGAGAAGTTGGGCTTGTTTTCCTTGGAGAGGAGAAGGCTGAGAGGAGACTTGATAGAAGTTTTCAAAATCATGAGTAGGCTGGACAGAGTAGATAGGGAGAAGCTGTTCCCACTCGTAAAAGGAACAAGAACGAGAGGGCAAAGATTTAAAGTGATTTGCAAAAGAAACAAATGTGATGTGAGAAAAAGCTTTTTCACACAACGAGTAGTTCAGGTCTGGAATGCACAGCCTGGAGATGTGGTGAAGGCAGGTTCAACTGAGGCATTCAAGAGGGCATTAGATAGTTATTTGAATAGAAACAAGGTGTAGGGGTAGGGGGAAAAGGCGGCGCAATGGCACTAGGTCATAATGCTCATTTGGAGAGCCGGTGCAGACACGATGGGCCGAGCGACCTCCTCCTGTGCTGTTAAGATTCTGTGAACAACTACGTGATTTCGCTTCTCCCAGTCCAGGGAGAGGAAGTATCCAGCTTGAGCCACTCATACTTGTCTCTGAGGCAGAAAAACTGTGGGTGCATGTCGGACAGGGACTGGGGCATATCATTTAGGGGTGACTCTTCAATGCAGTACTGAGGGTGTGCTGCATTGTCAGAGGTGCCACCTTCCATATGGAAAGTTAAACCAATGTCCTGTATCCCTGTTCTGGTGAACATAAATGATCACACAACACTAATCAAGGGAAAGCAGGGATGTTCTCTCTGCACCAAGGATTAATGTAACCTTTTCTTCAGGAATTCATCTGCCTTGCAACTTGTCACTGCCTGACACACACATTGGTGGTGTGAAAGATGAACTTGAGCTTTCCAATTACAGGGTCTTTAAGGTACATTTTTTGAACAATTCCTCAGATCAGAGTGGCCTGAAAATAATTTTTCATTGTGTCACTGTGAAACCTTCCACTCAATTTCCCTATTGCTGAGTTAGGCTTAATGACAGTTATCAACCTTAATTACAGGTGCGCATGTATACACACACACAACTAAAACACAGCCTAATTATAGCCTTGCATCAAAAATAAGATATTTATACATATTAAAAAGGCCTTAAAACAATAAATCCAATTAAAATCTTTGTTTGCTGCCTTTTTCTCCCAGCAGGATTTCATTTTAGAATAATCGAGTGCTTAAATATGTCCAGTACGCTGTCATCTAATTCTTAAGTAAACCTGGATTGTTAATTAAACACTGCTCTGTTGTCACAATTAAATATTGAGCTCAAGTCAAATCAAACTGGTGTATTAGCCCTGAGCACTGGGGATTCGTGGCAGTTCCTGGGTAACACATTACCATAGTTAACTTTAAATTATTCATTTCTGCTGTTCTTCATTTCTCTGTGTACTTGTGATATCATGTTAACTCATGTTGAAGACTACTGGTGTTTACTCAGATGCTCTGTGCAACCCAACTACCACCCTTTTTAATCAAAAACGACTTGAGGTTCCTTACAAAGAATCGATGAATGTGGTGGAACAATTAAGAACCGTCTGCAATTTTTCTAATTCAACATTGATTACTCAATTAGGAATAATCACCTCATTCGCTTCAATTAACTGTCTGGTTTATTTCTTTTTCCTTTATTTGCTAGAGGTCCCAGCAGAACTCCTCAGTACACACGCTGATTACTCAAATCGTGTTAACGTTGCTGCTGCTGCTGAATTTCCCTTGGAGTGTTTTAACCATGTGTAGCTCTCCATCATGCAGTAGTATCTGAACTGATCTTCTCTCTTCACGAAGGTGATGGCTCAGTCTTGAGAGCGGTTTGATAGGCATTGGGAGCCTATCAATATCTCACCTTGGTGGTCACTCACCGTGTGTAATGCTAGACGGTGATAGTTGGCGACAATTCAGCTAGGTGAGGGTCACAGGCAAACCCAGCCTAATCTTCAGTTTCTATAGGTTTCTCACTTTCTCCAAGTTGTCACTAGATACCGAATAGGAGCATGAAGTCTGGCCCAGAGGCTCTGAAACCAGGTCCAGACCTCCTGCTGCTGCCTCAAAACAGACCAATTACGTCATCATGGGTCTTCCATGTTATTATGCCTTAGTAATACCAGAAAGGTTTGGAGGGTAGGGAAACTACTGCCTACAGAAAACAACTGCAGAGAAAGATTCCCCAAGTGCTCCAAATATCCCAAAGGTCTGTTTCTGTTAGACGCCTGTAAGGAGATCACCTAGCCTATCATCCCAGTCTGAGACTGGTATACAGAAGGAATGTACAACCTGTTCCCGTGGGGCCAAATATACCCCTAACTTGGGGTAATCTTCCCTTCAAAACCCAGGAAGTTCAGACCCACCCTGTACTTATATTTCTTATGGACTGGCTTGTCCTACTTGAATCTTGTAAGCCTGGAAATCTGGATAGGTTTGTATTTAGTAATGTTACCTTATTCACCATAAAATCCGAAATCAAAACAGAAAGAACTTTTACTGTCAGCAAATTCACATATAACAAAATTAATGGGGCCATTGATTATAAACACTATTATTGAGTAAATTGGGAGAAATTGTTTCCATTGGCAGGAGGGTCGGTAATCAAACAACACAAGATTTATGATAAAAACAAAAACAGAATTACCTGGAAAAACTCAGCAGGTCTGGCAGCATCGGCGGAGAAGAAAAGAGTTGACGTTTCGAGTCCTCATGACCCTTCGACAGAACTGGGTTTATGATAATTGGCAAGGGGGTGGGGTTGGTGTGGAGAATTTTTTAATGCAGCGAGTTATTATGATCTGAAATGAGCTGCCTGAAAGGATGGTGGAAGCTGATTCAACAATAATTTTCAATGGAGAATTGGATATACACTTGGAAAGGTCAAATTTGGAGGGCTATGGGGAAAGAGCAGAGAAGTGGGACTAATTGGACAGCTCTTTCAAAGAGGCGTCACAGACATAATGAGCCAAATTGACTCCTTCTGTGCTGTAAGGTTCTGTGATCCTATGTGGCCTATGAAGCTGGGCTACCATTATGCATAAGGCAGGGTGGTTCAACCACACAAATGGCCACAAGTGAGCCAATCACATTAACCATTTTAACTCTAAAGTAATGTCATGATGCTGCTGTGAAGTTGATGGATGCTTTTAATATAATGAGCAATTGGCTGGTCGAGCCATTCTTGACAATGCTCTCATCTCACTGTTTACGGCTTAACAGTTAACAGTGAAGCCGAATTGTCAGGCCGAGCCCAGAAATTAGCGCAGTCAGGGACATTACAAGGCCCTACACCAGAATCAGAAACGTCGCTACCGGGGTGAGAAGGGCAAACCTGGATTAGAGAACGACGTTCAAACAGTTGAGGATGTGAAAACGACTGGAATTTCCCTGGAATGGCTCTGGAGTTCGCATGCTGAAACTTTAAAAGAGGATGGGCTGAGTAAAGAGATGGAACCAATCGTTAAAAATATTGCTGGCTCTTCCCTCATTTAAATACCACAAAAGTTTCTCAGCTGTTTCCAGTATCTCTCTTTGGGATAATCTGGTCAGATTTATTGGACCACCTGAGTTGTCACAACATCGTTCGTTCTTTGTTGAAAAAAAAAGCATGGGACAGGTTGTACCTAAGGGGAGATATTACATTTTTTTGTTGTAAAACTTGCTTTTCAAAATACAATTTCAGTACTCGTGTGGAGATAGGGGGTGGGCAGGAGCCAGACTCCGCACAAAAGCTGTTAAATCCAGCCATTACACAGTTTACCCACAATGCTTATAGTAAAACAGATGTCATGGCAACCCAGGTGGCCTAAATAAGTGAGCAGAGAGTTGAGAGCTTAATAATTCTTCACACCCACTGATCACAATTAATTTAAAACCCTGGCTCCCCTGGTGAGCTGAAAAGAGATCAGATGGCTGTCATTTTTTTTAACATCAATTAAGTCCTTACTATTCAACCTATCTGTAGGCCTCCAATTTATTGTTAATCTACAATGTAGGCCTGACATTGATCTTTGGGAAACAAAGGGTCATGCACGGTGACCATCGTACGGCTTTGTTCTAAAATGTGGCCTATCTTCTTAGGCTGTGAAAAGGAGCCAATTTCTTCAATAAATATTCTATGATTTATAGGGGCCGTCTCACTTTCCCAGAAACTTTACCTTGTTTATATGTATTGACCAGCAGCTGTGCCAACCTCAGCTGATTTAGTTTGTCTCTTGAACCGCACAAATATGGTAGAGTTGGCTTTTAGAAGTCAGTGGTTTCTCAAACCCAGTCAAAGAAATTTGTCAGCTGTGGCTCAATTGGTAGCACTCTTGTCTGAGTCATAGGGTTCTGGGTTCAAGTCACACGTCAGAGCTTGAGCACAACAATAAAGACTGGCATTAAGACAAAAGCAAAAAACTGCGGATGCTGGAAATCTAGAACAAAAACAAAAAATAACTGGAAAAACTCAGCAGGTCTGACAGCATCTGCGGAGAGGAATACAGTTAATGTTTCGAGTCCGAGTGACTCATCAGAACTAAGGAAAAATAGAAGAGGTGAAATATAAGCTGGTTTAGGGGGGTGGGGGGGGTTGGGGGTGGGACAGGTAGAGCTGGATAGAGGGCCAGTGATAGGTGGAGATTGCCAAAAGATGTCATAGACAAAAGGATAAAGAGGTGTTGACAGTGGTGATATTAGCGGTAGAACCCTTGTTGTCACCTATTAGCACATTTCTTAGCTAATATCACCACCATCAACACCTCTTTGTCCTTTTGTCTATGACATCTTTTGGCAATCTCCACCTATTACTGGCCCTCTATCCAGCTCTACCTGTCCCACCCCCCTTAAACCAGCTTATATTTCACCTTTTTTCTATTTTTCCTTAGTTCTGATGAGGAGTCATTCAGACTTGAAACATTAACTGTATCTCTCTCCGCAGATGCTGTCAGACCTGCTGAGTTTTTTCAGGTATTTTTGTTTCTGTTGAATAAAGACTGACACTCCAATGCAGTACTGATGGACTGCTGCACTGTCAGAGGTGCCATCTTTGCAGAGATGTTAAACTGAGAACCCATCGGGTGAACGTAAAAGATCCCACAGCGCTGTTTTGAGGGAGAGCAGGGGAGTTATTCCTAGTGTCCTGGCCAATATTTATCTTTCACTCAACATCACAAAAACAGATTATCTGGTCATTATCACATTGCTGTCAGTGAGAGTTTGTTGTGTGCAAATTGGTTGCTGTGTTTCCCGCATTACAATAGTGACGACACTTCAAAAGTACTTCACTGGCTGTAAACATAACAAGGCTGGATTGTTAAGTATATTCGAGGCTGCGGTAGACAGATTTTTAATCAGTAAGGGAGTCAAGGGTTATGGGGAAAAGGCAGGAAAGTGGAGTTAAGGATTATCAGATCAACCATGATCTCATCGAATGGCAGAGCAGACTCAATGGGCCAAGTGGCCTACTCTCCTTCTATGTCTTATGGTCTAAAACATTTTAGACGCCTGGTGATTGTGAAAGCGCTATATAAATGCAAATCTTTCTTTATTTTTCAAACAGCAACCTCCAAACCTGCAGCCAATATATATTAAAGTGCAGTATTATTGTTTTTTGAGATTAGATCATGGATGGTACAGGTTACACAGAATTTACATCACAGAAACGCATAGAAACAGGGCATTCTGTACAACTGGTCAGTGCTGGTGTTTATGCTCCACACGGTTCCCCTCCAACTCTGAAGATGAGTCATACGGACTTGAAATATTAACTCTGGTCTTTCTCTCCACAGATGCTGTCAGACCTGCTGAGTTTTTCCAGCATTTTTGGTTTTTGTTTCAGATTTCCAGCATCCGCAAAATTTTGCCTTCATCTCCTCCAACCCTTCTTCATCTCTCACTCTACCTGCATATCCTTCTATTCCTTTCTCCCTCATCCAGCTCTCCCTGAAATATGACTATGCTATTTGGCTCAGCTACTCCATGTGGCAGTAAGTTCCACATTCTAACCACTCCCCGTGCAAAGAGGTATCTCCTGAATTCCTTAGTGGGTTTATTCGTGACAATTAGCCCCTATAGTGACAGTCTTATCTTAATGGCATCTGGTTTTGGTCTCCCCGAAGTGAAGATACCTTCTCCATGTCTCCCCAATCATTTGTTATTTTTTATTGATGTTGATGGAGAGAAAATATTGCTCAGAACACCGAGGAGAACACCCCCTCCCCTGCTCTTCTCGTAATAGTGGCATGGGACCTTACGCGGCTGCCATAAAGGACAGATGGGCCCTCGGTTTAATGGTCTCAGCTGAAATGCGGATTTGAAGTAGTCAGCTAATACTTCAAATCTATAGGGGAGAAAAGGAAACATCTTAGAATGTAAATAACTGGAAACAAGACATTTTCAGCAGGAAGAATCATGAAAGGCAGCGAGAATAGTACGAAGGATAATGTAGGCAACACTCCCTGTAGTGATGCTGGCAGGAAGCACAGCAAAGAGTTGGCATTGCAACGCTGTAGCCCTATGTTCAACCTCCAGATCCAGTTGGAAGTGTGTGATTGAGGGAGGCACCCAGTTTCTCAACAAGCCCAGCCTCCGCAGGGTCAGCGAGTTGCACAAAGTTTTCACCTTGCAAACCGGCGTGTGATGCATTGCTTCAGTAACTCTACTGAACAGGCAGGGACAAAGTACTGTCATGTTTATGCTGTCGTGGTAACCAGCAGAAAGTGCAGGTCAGGACCCCCTGACTACCTGTCATCATCGTCACAGGAAAACGAACTGGTTTAATGAAAAACCAGAGCAGAGAGAGAAAGACTTGGTTTTTCTTGTGATAGGCATTGTTAACAGTGCTGTAATGATTCTCCTGCTGTTCATTTAATAGGTGGCAAAAAATGTTCAGGTTTAATAGGAGTATCTTTACAGTTGAGTACCCAATGCTGCAGAGCAATTCAAATCAAAATCTAGTCCCTCCCCCTCTGTTCCTTCCACACTCTCCATCTCCTCCCCTGAAAATGCTGACTCATGCTCAATCCACGGTTTTCCAAATGGTGGTTCTTCATGTGAGTCCAGACTGCGATAATGACTGCATTATCTCATTTCAAAAACGTGGGTTGAGAGATGAATATTGGCCAGAACCCACTTCATTCAGAAAGTTGTGAATCTTTGGAATTCTCTACCCCAGTACATTCAAGACTGAGATCGATGGATTTTTGGACCGAGGGACATGGGAATAGGTGGGAAAGTGGAGCTGATGGACAATCAGCCATGATCTCGTTGAATGGTGGAGTGGGGTCGAGGCGCCGCATGGCCTATTACTGTCCCTATTTCTTACGTACCCCAGCCAAGTGTACATTCGGATGCTAAGTGGCAGCCTGCTACATGATCATTATGGATCTCACAGCCGGCACTGGCCAACACTGCACAAGCACACACACACACACCCATGTCCCAGAATGTCACCACAGACATCCAGACACCAGTCAGAAATAGGAAACCTGACTGATTTTCCCACTCCCTATTCCAGGATCAAATTCCAACATTGTAACTATGACTGCACATCAAAAACTATTTTATTGGCTGTAGGGTGTTTTAGGGTATACTGAGGTCGTGGAAGACATGATATAATTAAAAAGTATTTCTTTCTTTAATTGCTCTTAATGTCTCTAGGTTCAGGAGTCCAGCTAACACAACAAGATCCTGGAATTGATTGTGGGATCGTCCATGTCTCATGGGTACAGTGTTACTCCACTACACCATGCACACATCCATGGTATCATTGGGATGACCCCCTTAAACACCAGCCACAATATTCCATAACAATCTGAATTGCTGATTATTAAAGGCATTCTGAATTAACCCTCGAGTGATCAGATGGTTTATATACCTCGGGTTTTACCTTTACTTCCCCATTAGGTGTCAACAGGCACTTTCCAATTCATTGCTCAATGGTCTGGAGGAACTCCTATCACCGTATGCCCCCTTGAGGCAGTGCTCCCACATAACTGCAGCCTCAGACAAACATTTGCTAATTTTGTTCTCACTTCAGTTTTTTCACCATTTCTCTGCTAAGGATACGGACTCTCAGTCTGGTTCTTTCCCACATTTGGAAGTAGCCAGCCAGCTACAGGTACATTGCCCAAGTTGTTATTCTGCCTACATCAACCTGGATGGGGAATTCAACCAAGGGATGCATCGCAGCAGCGCCTAATCTTGTTCTTGCTGAACAGGAACCTTGGCTGATCCCTTCCCATCTCCTAGAGAGAAAAGAAGCACTCAGGCCAGTTGTACTTTTGCCTTGGGTGAGACTACTCCAGATACTTGAGCACAAATTCTAGGTTGACACTCCCAGTGCAACATTGAGGGTGTGCTGGACTGTTGGAGGTGCCATTTTTTTGGATGAGATGTTAAACCGAGGCCCAGTCTGCCCTCTTAGATGGGCATAAAAGGTCCCTGGTACTATTTTGAAGAAGAGCAGAGTGGTCAATATTTATCCCTCAATCAACACCACTAAAACCGATTCCCTGATCGTTACTACATTGCTGCTTGTGGGAGCTTGCTGTGTGCAAATTCGTGTTACATTTCCAACATAACAACATGGGCTACATTTCAGCAGTACTTCATTGTCTGTAGTAAAGCACACTGGGACATCCCGAGGTTGTGAAAGTCACTAAATAAATGCAAATCTTGCTTTCTTTCACAGTTCACTTTCAGAGCAAGGTTCTAATCTAGGAGCTGCTTCCTCTGTATGGCTCAGTGTCACACTGGGCAGCTACTCAGCTGGCTGACAAAAATCAAAGGAAAATAATAGTTCTTTTCAGCTCATTTCAGTTAACCAAAGTGACAGGGAAAGGGATGAGAGAGCTGGTATGGTGTCATAATGGCGGCTTTCCAAAATTTCACTCCCATTTGATACAATTGATAGCCAGTCACAAGCTCCAGGTTTTTGACTGCTTGGGCTGATGGGTGGACATAGTTTTTGTACATGAATCATGGCCCATTCAGCACATGTGCACAGACTCACTGCTAGGAGAGTCACAAACCACAGACTGCAATGTAATCACACAGAAAGCACCTCCCACCTTCAAAACAAGAACATACTTGGAAGTTAACCATTCCTTTTGAGTGTGAGAAACACTGGAGTCGGGGAGGTTGTACTTTTCCTTGCACAAGTTGATTCTGAGCATACCGCAGCTGCTTATGGAGCTGTCAATGTACTGAGCAGCGGTGACCGGAGCAGTGCAGCAGTCTCTGACTGCCCTCTACAGTCAGCATTAGCTCAGGCTGCCTAATTTGGAAAGAAATACAAGCTTGTTGGAAGAACTTGCATTTATCTCGTGATTTTCTCAACACCATTTTAACAGTTTTGAAGTCTAGTCATTATTGTAATGTAGGGAAAAGCAGTGGCCAGTTTGCACAAAGCAAGGCACTGGGGGGCGGGGGGGGGGGCAGACAACTCTAACTCACAAAACAGACAGAATAACACACAGAAACAGATAGAGAGACATTGCTGAGCTAAGAGGATTGGATAGTATGGAAAGAAAGGGACAGTTCAGCACAGAGTGGACAGCAATTTTTAAAAATTCATTCAGGAGATGTGACTTCACTGGCATGGCCAGCATTTATTGCCCATCCCTAATTGCCCTTGAGAAGGTGGTGGTGAGCTGAGGTACACCCACAGTGTTGTTTGGAAGGCAGTTCCAGGATTTTGACCTAGCAACAGTGAAGGAACGGCGATATATTTCCAAGTCAGGATGGTGAGTGGCTTGGAGGGGAACTTCCAGGTGGTCGTGTTTCTAACAATCTGCTGCCCTCATCCACAGGTTTGGAAGGTGGTATTGCAAGAAACTTGGCAAGATGCTGTGGTACAAATGCCATACACTGCAACCATTATACACCAGTGCGGGAGGAAGTGAATGTTTAAGTTGGTGGATGGGGTGCCAACCAATTGGGCTGCTTTGTCCTGAATGGTATTGAGCTTCTTGAGTGTTGTTGGAGCCACACTCATCCAGACAAGTGGAGAGTATTCCATCACACTCCTGACTTACGCCTTGTGGATAGCGGACAGGCTTTTAGGAGTCAGAAGGTGAATCGCTCAGCACAGAATATCCATAGCATTTACATGGCTGGTCCAGTTAATTTCTCATCAATGGTGAGATGGTGAGAGATTCAGCAATGAGAATGGTATTGAATGTCGATGGAAGGTGGTTAGGTTCTCTCTTTTGTTGGAGATGGTCATTGCCTGCACTTGTGTGGCATGAATGTTACCTGTTGCTTCTCAACCAAGAAGGACAAGGGCAGCAGACAAATGGGAACACTACATCCTACAAGCTCCCCTCCAAGCCACTCACCATCCTGACTTGGGAAATATATCGCCCCTCCTTCACTGTCGCTGGGTCAAAATCCTGGAACTCCCTCCCGAACAGCACTGTGGGTGTACCTACACCACATGGACTGCAGCGGTTCAAGAAGACGGCTCACCACCACCTTCTCAAGGGCAATTAAGGATGGGCAATAAATGCTGGCCCAGCCAGCGACGCTCACATCCCGGGAAAGAATGAGAAAAGGTGGAAAAGGGCTGTCTTGCTGATGGCATGGATGTGTGGTCAGAAGCTCATCTCAGGATCAAATATGATACCAAGGTCGTGAACAGACTGGTTTAGTCTCAGAGAGATGCCAGGGAGAGGCATGGTATCAGTAGCTACGGAACAGAGTTTGGCGTGGCAAAGAAAACCATGGCGTCGATCTTGCCAATATTTAATTGGAGGAAATTGAGTGGAGGAGGGGGATGGGTCAGGCACCCCGTGCCCATCTGAGGCTCTCTCCACGTTTCCTCTTCCCAAACCCCCCCTGCCGTGTTGATTCTGGCCCGCCACTCCCTTTCCCGGAGCCTACCAGCCTGACGCTGGCAAGACCCCGGACTTATCTGGACACCGGGTTCAGTGGCTCCTCTTGATCAGAGACTACCAGCAGTCCCAGCAGCAACCACATTCCTGCTGGCACTGCTGGAACAAGAGAGTTGGTGGCCAGCAGCTCTCTGAGGCAGGATTTTCCCCTCTGAGGAGGGTGGAAGGCCCACTTCGAGCTGAAGGCCCAGCTGCCATTTATCAGCTGCGAGGCGAGCTGGCCAAGTGAGGGGGGGGGGGGGGCGGTCTCCATCGACTTTTATGGCAGTGGGGGGGTGGGGGGAGGGGGATAAAAATCAGCCCTCTATCTTTAGTCACCCAGGGTGCTCTAACTTTGGAGGCCCTACATTTTGCTCCTGGAAATGTGCCAATCTGTAACCAAAGTATCTCCTGTTTAAGGTCTTCCATTGCTCACTTACTGTTTTGCTATTTTGTCATTCTTCAAGTCCTTAGCCTGAGCCAGAAGCCTTTTCAACACATTGAAAATAGTCTTCCCCCAAGTTGAATCTTTTTCACATTTGATTTTTACTTATTCTTTTCTGGAACCACTCTAGAGATAATGATATTGTGGTCGCTGTTTCCCAAATGCTACCCCACTGAAAGCTGCTCCAATTACCCCGCTTCATTCCCCAGTATTCAGTCTAGTGCTGCCTCCTTCCTCATTGGGATGAAAAAAACTGATAAAGAAAGTTCTTTTTACACATTCAGGAATTCCTTCTCCTCATTTCCTTTTATGTTGTTATCCCAGTCTATATTAGGAAATCCCCTATTGCCAATACTCGGAAGTTCTTCTATCTTTGTTCAATCTGCCAGAAAATTTGAACCTCTTTCTCCTTTCCACGATTTGGTGACCTCTCAAATGGATTCTGTCCTTAAACCTTCAAGTACATCTTCTCCTTTCAGTACCTTCAATTAATAATGTCACCCTATAGTAACAGAGTGCAAGTTATCAAAGGATCAATGAGGATATGGGAGTGAGGGCGGGACAGAGGAAGGTAAGGGAGTGAGTGAGGAATAGAGGAGGGTATGAGAGTAACTGAGGGATAGAGGAGGGTCTGGGAGAAAGTGAGAGATACAGGAGGGTATGGAAGTGAGTAAGAGATAGAAGAGCGTATGGGAGTGAGTGAGGGATAGAAGGGGCATCAAAGTGAGTGAGGGATAGAGGAGGGTCTGGGAGTGAGTGAGAGATAGAGGAGGGTCTGGGAGTGAGTGAGGGTTAGAAGAGGGTATGAAGTGATTGAGGGATAGAGGAGGGGTATGGGAGTGAGTGAGCAACAAAGGAGGGCAAGGGAGTGAGTGAGGGATAGAAGCAGGAATGGGAATGATTGAGAGATAGAGGAGAGAATGGGAGGGAGTGAGGGTTAGACGAGCGTATGGGACTGAGGGATAGAGTTTGGAAGGTGAGTGAGGGGTAGAGGAACGAATGGGAATGATTGAGGGATAGAGGAGAGTATGGGAGTGAGGGATAGAGGAGAGTATGGGAGTGAGGGATAGAGGAGAGTATGGGAGTGAGGAATAGAGGAGGGTGTGGGAGTGAATGAGGGTTGGAGTAGGGTATATACGGCATGATTTCCACCCTTTAGCAGAAGTAGCATAATAAAGGTTTTAAATTCACAAATCAGAGGCAAACACAAATTAATCTTTTGCCTTCTGAAGCAATTTTTCAATCAAACACCGTGCTAGTTTTACTGGTCTACCAGCTCCAGTTCACAATCTCCCTGTTACAGGCATGTTGAAAATCATTGTCTTGGAAAATTAGATTCCACCAAAATGCTGGAATTTCCCTGATGGTTCCCACGGGACTGAGTGAAGCAGAGAGATCGGCAGACACTGATGATTCACTCAAACATTCATCTCCACAGACGAAGAGAAAAAGGCCGCTCGGCAGCCGCCTGTGTGTCTTTGCCCTGTCGTGATGTCACAGCCTCCCTTCTAATGAATTCAACGTGTTCCTCCTGCTGACAGCTGCTGTTGCCGAGGTACACGCCTCATCAGAGGGGAGATGGTGGCATTGTGGTAATGTCACTGGCCCTGTAATCAAGGTGCCCATGTTAATGCTTTGGGGCCGTAGGTTCAAATCCCACTGCAGCAGAGAAGGGAGTGAGTGTGAGAGGAGAATGTGGGGAAAATTGAATTCAAATAATTAATCACTTCAGTTCATTAATCCATAATTGAAAGCGAGCCTCAGTAATGGTAAGCATGAAACTGTCAACGATTATTATAAAAACCCATCTGGTTCACAAATGGCCCTTTAGAGAAGTACATTTTTTTCTTATTTATTTACAGGATGAGGGCATCGCTGGCTAGGCCAGCATTTATTGCCCATTCCTAAGTGCCCTTGGTAAGGTGCCACCCTTACCTGCTCTGGCCTACATGTAACTCCAGACTCTTAACTGAAATGGCTGAGCAAGCCATTCCTTCTCAAAGGCTTTTAGGGATGGGCAATAAAGTGTCAGTGACACCCACTTCCCACAAAAGAATTGAAAACAAAGAGCAAGCTGGTTGAGGCTTGTCTTCCACTGGAGAAGGCCAGGAAATTCAGACTCAAGCACATCTGCTGTTACTTCACGATCTCCAGACTCCCGCAGTCTCGTGGATGAATCATTTCCAACAACTTCAAGCAATTACAGAGCTTGGGGTGGTGTGTGTGTGTGTGGGGGTGGCTGGGAGACAGGATTCAGTGGAAATCTGACCCGACAGGAATGACTCCGGCAATCATCAAAACTCTCCGCAGAGCGCTGGCAGCTTTCAGCTATCTCATGGTTAGCACCGCCCCTCCCCCAAACCTGTCAGGTTTTTATTCACTCATGGGCTGTGGGTCTCCCTGGCCAGGCTGTTAGCACGGTTAGGGATACAGTTGAAAAATAAGGGGTCTCCCATTTAAGACGGAAGTGCGAGGAATTTTTTTTCTCTCTCTCAGAGGGTCGTGAACCTTTGAAACTCTCTTCCCCGGACAGCAGTGGAGACAGAATCAATGAATATTTTTAAGGCAGAGATAGATAGATGCTTGACTAACGGGCGGGGGTGGGGGGTGCAGGTAAGCAGAATATGGAGTTGAGGCCACAATCAGGTCAGCCATGATCTTATTAAATGGCAGAACAGGCTCAAGGGGCCTAAACAAAAACAGAATTACCTGGAAAAACTCAGCAGGTCTGGCAGCATCGGCGGAGAAGAAAAGAGTTGACGTTTCGAGTCCTCATGACCCTTCGACAGAACTTGTCGAAGGGTCATGAGGACTCGAAACGTCAACTCTTTTCTTCTCCGCCGATGCTGCCAGACCTGCTGAGTTTTTCCAGGTAATTCTGTTTTTGTTTTGGATTTCCAGCATCTGCAGTTTTTTTGTTTTTATCAAGGGGCCTACTCCTGCTCCTGCTCCTAACACGTATGCCTGTGTGTTAAGGAGGGTTTTGACGCAGCCCCGATGAAGGAAGGGTGTTGTATTTCCAAGTCAGGTTGGCGTATGACTTAATGCTTAGTGTGGAGGGCCCTTGGCAGAACGAAATAAACTGTCTCAGTCAGCTTTTATTGCAGCTCACTTTAAAGAGTCAGGGTTCCTACTCCCTCCCATCTATGCTGACAGGACAACCAGAGGTCTGATTCCAATGTCCACCACGATTGCATCCAGGCAGATATGACGGTGACTGCCGCTAGCACTGAGCGTCAGGAGATAAGAGTGTGAGTCAGAGACAGGGCTACAACATCATTGGCCCAGTGCTTGTATCTGGTGAGGCTTTTTAACTTCACACCCCCCCACCCTCCACACACACACACACACACACACACCACACAAACTGTTCAAAAGGACGACTGGCCCACGAATGTCTCCTTGACATTCTCTTTCCTCCCTCCTGCCTATGGGCTGCAGTTTCATAGACCAACCCCCATCCCCCCCCTCACCCACCCCAACCTGCCCCATTCGTTCTTCGTACCTCAGTCCAACAAAAAATTATTGGCAGGTTATTCAACCAAGATGGCTTCAGAACGGAGACTGATCTCGCCCTCAGCTGGCATTCAGATTCAGCTTTTTCCAGTAAGGTTAAATAGATAAGGAGTAGGAAGCCTGGCTGATTCTGATAGTACTTGAACAAGGATTTGAGTCTGATTTCAGAGCCCCTATATTGGCACTTTGGCTCAGAACAGCTGACTCAGCACAGACCAGGATTTTGAAATAAGGACGATCCTGATCCATATGGGCTTGTGGGCAGGAGGAGTGGGGGGAGGGGGGGTCAACTCCCCATTGAGTTGGTGGGGGGGTGGTGGTGGGGTTGTTTTCAATCCTAGACCTTCCTCCGGTTAGGCCACAAATCGGATCCAGTTCTGCACTCCACACTTTAGGGAGGATGTGAGGGCCCTCAAGAAGGTGCAGAGGAGGTTTACCGGAATGGTTCCAGGGATGGGGGAGTTTGGCTACAGTGTTCGGTTGGAGAAGCTGGGGTTGTTCTCCTTTGAGTAAAGGAGATTGAGGAGGGATCTGAAAAAGGTGTACAAGAATATGACAGCTTTAGACAAGGTAGACAAAGAAAAGTTGATGCTGCAGGGACTAGGGGACACGGATTTGGGTGGGAGATAACGGGACTGCAGAAGAACCATTTTATGGAATGAGTGGTAATGACCTGGAACTTGCCGCCCACAAGGGAGGCGGAAACAGAGAAAATCAATGATTACAGAATGAGATCGGATGGACGTTTGAGGGAAATAAACTCGCAGGATTATGGGGATGGAGTGGAGGGATGGGACTGGCTGGATTGCTCCATGGGTCATCAGCATAGACTTGATGGGCCGAATGACCTGCTTCTGTGCCAAAATGATTCTCTGGCTCTTGGTTCTCTGAATGGGTCAATGTGTTTATCCTGATATAAGCTGAGCTACATATACAAGATAGGTGCCCTGTTCACCTAGCCAGAGGTAAGGTTAGTTGATCCCAAGTAGAGCGGCAGGTGAAGGATTGGCACTCTTGATCTCTATCCAATGGGAGAAAGTGAATGCATGGCTAATACTGGTCCTCCCTGTGATTGACCAGTCTTTCGACTCAAATCTGAATAATGGCCACTTTGGGCAAGATACTGGAGTGTGCCTTGGACACCATATCCCAGTGAGGAGTCAGCATCTAGAGGGAAGGGAATGGAACAGAGAGGGGGGCTTCACACTGCCACAAGCCTACACTAAAGATGTTCCCTGCTGCACTCACTTGGGTTCCTGTCCGCAATGTCTGGTTTGGGATATGTGTGAAAGTGTTGTTATAAGGAATTCCAAACAAAGAGTGGAAATGGGAAATGATTCACCAGCTTGGAATTCCATGCTTGGATACACTTGGCACGTGTTTCTCTGAAGCGGACTGTTTTACAAAATAAGCTCAGACTAGGCTCTCCCTTGAGACTAAATAAGTGGGGATCGGAACTTTCACTGTCCAATAACTTGAGATCAAAAAACTGGTGGCACCGAATTAAAAAGGGACACGTATTCCTTCCGTACAGCTCAGGAGACCATTCAGCCCATCGAAAGAGCTAACCAATTAACCCGACTCCCCCATAGCCAAGCAAATGTTTCCTTTCCCAATATATATCTAATTGCTTTTTTGACCGTTAATTGTGAATCTGCTTCCACCGCCCTTTCAGACACGGTGGCCGGGATTTTCCGGTCCTGTCAGCCGCAAAAGCTGCTCTCCAAATTTTCCATGCCCACCTGCAACAATGCCCCCACCACTGGTAGGGCCAGAAAATCCCGCCGTGTATTACAGATCATTACTTTTCGCAGCGGGAAGAAATTTCTCCTCATCTCCCTTCTGGCTATTTTGGCAATTATTTTAAACTTGTGTCCTCTGACACTGCCCTTCCCGCCAGTGGAAATAGTTACTATCCACTCTATCAAACCACTCCCATTCCCAATTTTCACCTCCCCTCTTTGCTGGGTAAGGGCCCATGGGTACAGGTAGCCCTTCAGGGCAATCTTCCAGCTGCAACTGCTGATGTCCGATGCCAGGCAGGGATGGTCTTTATCAGATGTCTCTCCATGCACATTTGCAGTAGGGGGTTACTGGACAGTGACTGGGGTGGGAACCCTGGCTCATTTGTTTTTAACCCTCCGTGGATCAAGTCCAGGATCCAAAAGTGCTGGGGACAATTTTTTTTCCATTATTCTTTCGTGGGATGTGGGGTATCGCTGGCAAGGATTTATTGCCCATCCCTAATTGCCCTTGAAGTGAGTGGCTTCCGAGGGCACAGCAGAGGGCAGTTAAGAGTCACCATGTTGCTGTGGGTCCGATGTCACATGGAGGCAAGGATGGGCAAGGGTGGCAAATTTCCTTTCTTAAAGGACATTAGTGACGCAGATGGGTTTTTATAACAATCGACGATAGTTGTCATGGTCACCAGCTTTATATTCCAGATTTATTAATTGAGTTTAAATTCTACCAGTTGCCGTGGTGGGATTTGAACCTGTGTCCCCAGAGAGTTTGTTTGGGCGTCTGGATAACTAAATCCAGTGGTATTACCACAGCGTGACCGTCTCCCCCACTCTAACAATCCTTTCATCACCTCAGCCAAGATCCATTAATCTAGGGTAGATTAGACAGTGAACCTGAAATTTTCCCAGTCTCAATTACTCAGATCCACACTGGGCACTTACCAACTCTGGAACTAGTTTCAGCAGTTTCAGCCCTTTTTCCATTTATACAATTTCTTTTTCCAATTATTCATTGATATTTCCTCCTCTCTTGAAGCCTGGGTTATACTGGCTCTCAGCCTGGAAATGCCTGACTTAAAATCCTCATCTTTGTTTACAAAATTCTCCATGGCCTCACCCCTCCCTCTCTCCACAGCCTCCTCCAGCCCTACAACCATCTGAGATATCTGCACTCCTCCAAGGAGTCACTGTTGCAATGTAGGAAATGTGACAACCAGAGTACGCACAGTAAGATCCCACAAAGAGCAAGGTCTAGGACCAGATAATCTATTTTAGTGACGTTGTTCGCGGGTTAAGTTTTGGTTGGAACCCAGGGAAAACCTCACTGCTCTCCTAATTAGTGCCATGGGATCTTCTTTGTTTACCTATGAAGTGCAGAAGGGGCCTCACTTTAATGACTCATATGAAGGATAGCACCTCTGACAATACTGCACTGGAGTATCAGCTTAGATTTTGTGGAGCGGGACTTGAACCCACAACCCTCTGACTCAGAGGCAAGAGTACGACCCACTGAGCCACAGTTGACACCAAACCAGCTCACGGCTGGCAACAGAACGGCACAAGCAAGGCAGGAAAACAGGGGCCCTGACCACCTTATGCCAACTCTCTGTGGACTGGCATGCAAGGTGCAGGGGTGGGGGAAGAAAGAGATGGAATTGAGCTGTCTTGTAAAATAATCCAGAATTCTGCTATAAAAAATGACACCGTTCTGCTGCGTAGGCCAAGTATTAAAAGCAGAAATTTTGAATACACATCCAAATGAATGCTACAGTAAAAACATACCAGAAAAGTCAAGTTTTTGTCAATGATAATTCCAATGATGGCCTAACAAATACAGGTTAGACAAAGCCAGAAAGCGATTTCATTTATATATCACATCCATCAAGTCCCCGGGATGTCCCAAAGACTTCACAGACGGTTATAAGTAATTCATTAAAGTCTAGTTACTGTTGGCAAGTGGACAACCACCACAGCCAATTGACACACAACAAGCTCTCGCAAACAATAACGACATACATCACCAGTGGCTCTGTTTTGATAAATGTTGGCCAGGACTCCAGAAATATTGCTCTGCTCTTTGCATAGTGGCATGGGATGCTTTACATCTACCTGAATAGGCAGATGAGGTATTAAACTGAAGCACTCTCTGTACTATAGAAGTAGCAGTATAGACAGTAGTACTATACCAATAATACCAATAATGTAGGACTGCTGGATTTTTTGCTTGAGTCCTGGAATTGGGCTTGAAACTACTGATTTAAAGACCCAAATGGCATCAACATAAGCCACGCTGACACTTACCACAGTCCTAAGCCCTACAGGCCAGATGTCCCCAGGTTCCATTCCCAGTTCCTGCCTGATTTTGCCTGGGTCAGCAGTTAAGAGTACTACATTTGGTCCACATCTGAGCCTAGAAACAACTAGGGCTCTTGATCAAAAACAGAATTACCTGGAAAAACTCAGCAGGTCTGGCAGCATCGGCGGAGAAGAAAAGAGTTGACGTTTCGAGTCCTCATGACCCTTCGACAGAACTTGAGTTCGAGTCCAGGAAAGAGCTGAAATATAAGCTGGTTTAAGGTGTGTGTGTGGGGGGGGGGGCGGAGAGATAGAGAGACAGAGAGGTGGAGGGGGTTGGTGTGGTTGTAGGGACAAACAAGCAGTGATAGAAGCAGATCATCAAAAGATGTCAACGACAATAGTACAATAGAGCACATAGGTGTTAAAGTTAAAGTTGGTGATATTATCTAAACGAATGTGCTAATTAAGAATGGATGGTAGGGCACTCAAGGTATAGCTCTAGTGGGTTTTTTTTTAATAATGGAAATAGGTGGGAAAAGGAAAATCTTTATAATTTATTGGAAAAAAAAAAGAAGGGGGAAACAGAAAGGGGGTGGGGATGGGGGAGGGAGCTCACAACCTAAAGTGGTTGAATTCAATATTCAGTCCGGAAGGCTGTAAAGTCCCTAGTCGGAAGATGAGGTGTTGTTCCTCCAGTTTGCGTTGGGCTTCACTGGAACAATGCAGCAAGCCAAGGACAGACATGTGGGCAAGAGAGCAGGGTGGAGTGTTAAAATGGCAAGCGACAGGGAGGTCTGGGTCATTCTTGCGGACAGACCGCAGGTGTTCTGCAAAGCGGTCACCCAGCTTACGTTTGGTCTCTCCAATGTAGAGGAGACCACATTGGGAGCAACGAATGCAGTAGACTAAGTTGGGGGAAATGCAAGTGAAATGCTGCTTCACTTGAAAGGAGTGTTTGGGTCCTTGGACGGTGAGGAGAGAGGAAGTGAAGGGGCAGGTGTTGCATCTTTTGCGTGGGCATGGGGTTGTGCCATAGGAGGGGGTTGAGGAGTAGGGGGTGATGGAGGAGTGGACCAGGGTGTCCTGGAGGGAGCGATCCCTACGGAATGCCGATAAGGGGGGTGAAGGGAAGATGTGTTTGGTGGTGGCATCATGCTGGAGTTGGCGGAAATGGCGGAGGATGATCCTTTGAATGCGGAGGCTGGTGGGGTGATAAGTGAGGACAAGGGGGACCCTATCATGTTTATGGGAGGGAGGAGAAGGAGTGAGGGCGGATGCGCGGGAGATGGGCCAGACACGGTTGAGGGCCCTGTCAACGACCGTGGGTGGAAAACCTCGGTTAAGGAAGAAGGAGGACATGTCAGAGGAACTGTTTTTGAATGTAGCATCATCGGAACAGATGCGACGGAGGCGAAGGAACTGAGAGAATGGGATGGAGTCCTTACAGGAAGTGGGGTGTGAGGAGCTGTAGTCGAGATAGCTGTGGGAGTCGGTGGGTTTGTTATGGATATTGGTGGACAGTCTATCACCAGAGATTGAGACAGAGAGGTCAAGGAAGGGAAGGGAAGTGTCAGAGATGGACCACGTGAAAATGATGGAGGGGTGGAGATTGGAAGCAAAATTAATAAATTTTTCCAAGTCCTGACGAGAGCATGAAGCAGCACCGAAATAATCATCGATGTACCGGAGAAAGAGTTGTGGAAGGGGGCCGGAGTAGGACTGCAACAAGGAATGTTCCACATACCCCATAAAGAGACAGGCATAGCTGGGGCCCATGCGGGTACCCATAGCCACACCTTTTATTTGGAGGAAGTGAGAGGAGTTGAAGGAAAAATTGTTCAGCGTGAGAACAAGTTCAGCCAGACGGAGGAGAGTAGTGGTGGATGGGGATTGTTCGGGCCTCTGTTCGAGGAAGAAACTAAGGGCCCTCAGACCATCTTAGTGGGGGATGGAGGTGTAGAGGGATTGGACGTCCATGGTGAAGAGGAAGCGGTAGGGGCCAGGGAACTGGAAATTGTTGATGTGACGTAAGGTGTCAGAGGAATCACGGATGTAGGTGGGAAGGGACTGGACAAGGGGAGAGAGAAGGGAGTCAAGATAACGAGAAATGAGTTCTGTGGGGCAGGAGCAAGCTGAGACGATCGGTCTACCGGGGCAGTTCTGTTTGTGGATTTTGGGTAGGAGATAGAAGCGGGCCGTCCGAGGTTGGGCGACTATCAGGTTGGAAGCTGTGGGAGGGAGATCCCCAGAGGAGATGAGGTCAGTGACAGTCCTGGAAACAGTGGCTTGATGTTCAGTGGTGGGGTCATGGTCCAGGGAGAGGTAGGAGGAAGTGTCTGCGAGTTGACGCTCAGCCTCCGCAAGGTAGAGGTCAGTGCGCCAGACAACAACAGCACCACCCTTGTCAGCGGGTTTGATGACAATGTCAGGGTTGGACCTGAGAGAATGGAGTGCAGTAAGTTCAGAGAGAGACAGGTTAGAATGGGTGAGAGGAGCAGAGAAATTGAGACGACTAATGTCGCGCCGACAGTTCTCAATGAAAAGATCGAGAGAAGGTAAGAATCCAGAGGGAGGGGTCCAGGTGGAGGGAGAATATTGGAGATGGGTAAAAGGATCCGTTGAACTGGGAGAGGACTCCTGCCCAAAGAAGTGAGCCCGGAGACGAAGACGGCGGAAGAAGAGTTCAGTATCATGCCGAGCCCGAAATTCATTGAGGTGAGGGCGTAAGGATATGAAACTAAGTCCTTTGCTGAGCACTGAACGTTCAGCATCGGAGAGGGGAAGGTCAGGGGCTATAGTGAATACACGGCTGGGGCTGGGATTGGAAGATGGGGTGGGGACGGAGGGACAGGCAGGGGTGGAGGGTCCTAGATGGGTGTTGGTGTCGATGAGTTGTTGGAGCTTGCGTTCCTTAGCACTTGAGAGAAAGAGAAAAAGTTTCTTGTTGAGACGTCGGATGAGCCGAAGGATAAAATGAAACTGGGGGCACGCGCAGCTTTGAAAAAGGGTACGGCGGTGCTGCTGGAGGGAGAGGTCGAGTGTGTTCATATGGCGGCGCATGGCACTGAGAGTGGATTTCAGAATGTGACGGGAACAGCAGTCCGGGAAACGTTTTATGTCCCAGAGATACCTGTAATCCTGGGTGGGTTCGAAACATGAGGGGTGGAATTTCAGTTGAAATCCATGTGGGGTAAGTCGGAGACGGAGACAGTCACTGAGAAAGGAGATATGGCTGTGAAAGCGGGTTTTAGTAAACACCTTGTCAAACACTAGGAGAGAAATGGAAAGCAATGAAGGTGAACAAGGCAACAGAGAGATCCGGAAATCTTGTCGCAGAGAGGAACAGAACTTCTTCAAGGAGGTAGGCATTTCTTGAAGAGCAGTGGCAGTCAATTAAACACAGAGATAAAAACAAAAAAACTGCGGATGCTGGAAATCCAAAACAAAAACAGAATTACCTGGAAAAACTCAGCAGGTCTGGCAGCATCGGCGGAGAAGAAGAGTTGACGTTTCGAGTCCTCATGACCCTTCGACAGAACTTGAGTTCGAGTCCAGGAAAGAGCTGAAATATAAGCTGGTTTAAGGTGTGTGTGTGGGGGGCGGAGAGATAGAGAGACTTGATAGCTCATTATCCCATGGCTCTTGCTGAAAAGCATGCAGGTGGCTCCTGTGCAGGGGATTAACAAGCCAGGCACAAGCAATGTCCCTTTAAGATGCACACTTGCAATCTTAAAGAGACCACGCAGCCCAACAAGCAGGCCATGCATGACGAAAGAGCCATTAGAAGGTACATTGGTGCTGGGTACGAGCAGGATCAGAATCGGCTGTGATGCCCTCCATGACCGATCAGCCTGCTGCCGTGCAAAGACTAGATTGATGCAAGAGAGTCAGCCGCTTGGGGAAAGTGGCCGAATGCTGCCCGAGCTGAAGGAGTAATATTTCGACAGGAAAGGGGATGTGCTGGGGGAGTTAAAGGGCATGCATCAGAACTAAGTTTTGCTGAGAAGTGTCACTGTTTTACATAGAAACACAAACTGGCCAATCAGCCCCAGCTGGTGGTGTATTGGTTGTAGCTGCTCTCAGTTTGTGTTACAACGAGCAAGAGCTTTGCAAACACCCAGAGGGGCAAAGTAACAGCAGTAGCTTTGATAAACACTTATCTCAGGTTTCAGCCTCCTCTGGAAAGCTCTCAAAAGGTTTTTGAACACGTTCGGCCTGTCACACAGTTGTCCGAGGCTCTTGCCTGGGGGCTCTCTCGGGAACACTAGCTGAAATGTGAGCTGAGACTGCAGGCTGGACCAAATCCTTGTGCCTTCTTGCAAGAGAGCAACTTACTTATATTTTTTTTAGGAAGGCCATTTTCTCAATGGACGTATGTAGTGAATACATTTTATTTATATTTTTCTATCTACATATTTTTTTATATTTTGTTTCAGATATTTTATGAATGAAGTATGTCTTTCAAAAAAAAATTAATTCTCAGCTGAGGGGTGAGGTTCGATCCCGGCTCTGCGCGCAACGTTAACAGCTCTCAGCCTGCACGGTAATCGGGGGGGGGTGCTAAAACTGGCCTCTTCCCTCCTTTACTATGAGATAGGAATGGGGAAAAATAAATCAGGGTTCCCACGCCAGATGGCTATTTATTCAATGGCGAATGCTGCAGCGTGTGTATGGGTGAGCACACCATTGAGTGCAACTGCGATACCCCCACAGTCGAATATCCATTAGGTTCCATTTAAGGGTGAGCACTGTCCCTGGAGTTGTGGCCCAATAGTGGGGGGGGGAGGGGGGGGGGGGGGGGCAGCCTCAATGAAAGAAGGAAAGGGAAAAATAGCAATTGATGACAGATAAGAAAACTATTCTCAATTCGTTGGCAACAACATTATATGCCACTTTACTTAACATCAAAAACAGAACTTCAGCTTCATAAAAATTATATAAAATGAAACCTCTCTGGAGCCACACTCATGCACCTTGGGTTGCCTGGTTGGATCATAGGCACAGGAGTAGGATATGCAGCCCCAAACACCTGTTCCATCCTCTATCACATGGTGGCTGATCTGCATCACAACCCCATTTACCTAGCTTTGCTCTCTATCCCCTCACCTATCTATTGCAGTCTTGATTTCATCTGACCCCAGGATCCACAACCTTTTGGAAGACAGAGCTACAGGTTGCCACTACACTTTGTGTGAAGAGTTCCTTCCTGAGTTCACTCCTAAATGTCCTAGCTCTGATGTGAAGGGTACACACCCCTCCCCGCAACCCCACACGCCCCCGCTTATTTGTTCTAGTTTGTCCATAACCCTACTGAAGCTCTTTATCATTTCAACCCGATCCTATTCCCTGTGCGTGGGCTTTGTTAAAGCAGGTAGAGGTATAGCAGGTTGAAATGGCAGAACTCCACAGCAGCAACCAAGTATGATTTTAGGATTATTTTCTCATGCCCATGCATCAGGTTTATTTGGCACTAATGCTTTAACTTTGAGATGAGGAAAAATTAGTTCACTCAAAGTGTTGTGAATCTTTGGCATTCCCTACATCCAGCGCGGGTTGTGATTGAATACATTTAAGGCTGGGATAGATAGATTTTTGGTGTCTCAGGGAATTAAAGGAATATGGGGAGTGGGCAGGAAAATGGAGTTGAAGCCCAAGATCAGCCATGATCATATTGAATGGTGGAGCAGGCTCAATGTGGTCTACTCCTGCTCCTGTTTCTTATGTTCTTATACTCCACACCAGGATATTGAGTGAAGCGGATAGGAGAAGATTTCCTTTATTGATTCATGGGTTGTGGGTGTTGTTGGCTAGGCCAGCATTTATTGCCCTTCCCTAATTGCCCTTGAGAAGGTGGTGGTGAATTGCCTTCTTGAACCGTTGTACTCCATGCGGTGTAGATACACCCATAGTGCAATTAGAGAGGGAGTTCCAGGATTTTGACCCAGCAACAGTGAAGGAACGGCAATATATTTCCAAGTCAGGATGGTGAGTGACTTGGAGGGGAACTTCCAGGTGGGGGTGTTCCCATCTATCTGCTACCCTTGTCCTTCTAGGTGGTAGTGGCCGTGGGTTTGGAAGATGCTGCCTAAAGAGCCTTGGTGAGTTTCTACAGTGCATCTTGGAGATGGTATACACTGCTACTACTGTGTGTCGGTGGTGGAGGGAGTGAATTTTTGTGGATGGGGTGCCAATCAAGTGGGCTGCTTTGTCCTGGATGGTGTTAAGCTTCTTGAGTGTTGTTGGAGCTGCACTCATCCAGGCAAGTGGAGAGTATTCCAACACAATCCTGACTTGTGCCTTGTGGACATGCTTTGGGGAGTCAGGAGGTGAGTTACTTGCCACAGGGTTCCTAGTGCTCTTGTAGCCACAGTATTTGTATGGCTAGCCCAGTTCAATTTGTGGTCAATATTGATAGTGGGGTATTCAGTGATGGTAATGCCATTGAATGACAAGGGGTGATGGTTAGGTTCTCTTTTGTTGAGGATGGTCATTGCCTGACATTTGTGTGGTGATGGTTACTTGCCACTTGTCAGCCCAAGCCTGGCTATTATCCAGGTCTTGCTGCATTTGGACATGGACTGCTTCAGTATCTGAGGAGTTGCAAAGGGTGCTGGGCATTGTGCAATCATCAGCGAAAATACCCACTTCTGACCTTATGATGGAAGGAAGGTCATTGATGAAGCAGCTGAAGATGGTTGGGCCGAGGACACTACCCTGAGGAACTCCTGCAGTGATGTCCTGGTTCTGAGATGATTGACCTCCAACAACCACAACCATCTTCCTTTGTGCTAGGTATGACTCCAACCAGTGGAGAGTTTTCCCCTCAATTCCCATTGTCTCCAGTTTTGCTAGGGCTCCTTGATGCCACACTCCATCAAATGCTGTTTTGATGTCAAGGGCAGTGACTCTCACCTCACCCCGGGAGTTCAGCTCTTTTGTCCATGTTTAAACCAAGGCTGTAATGAGGTCAGAAGCTGAGTGGCCCTGGCAGAACCCAAAATGGGTCAGTGAGCAGATTATTGCTCAGCCACTTCATAACACTGTTGAACACCCCTTCCATCACTTTACTGATGTTTGATTGTAGGCTGATGGGGTGGTAATTGGCCGGGTTGGATTTGTCCTGCTTATTGTATACAAGCAATACCTGGGTAATTTTCCACAAAGCTGGGTAGATGCCAGTGTTGTAGCTGTACTGGAACAGCTTGGCTAGCAGTGCGGCAAGTTCTGGAGCACAAGTCTTCAGCACTATTACCGAAATGTTGGCAGGGCCCATAGCCTTTGCAGTATCCAATGACTTAAGCCATTGTTTTTGATATCACATGGCGTGAATCGAATTGGCTGAAGACTGGCATCTGTAATGCCGGGGACTTCTAGAGGAGGCTGAGATGGATCATCCACTTGGCACTTCTGGCTGAAGATGGTTGCGAATGCTTCAGCCTTATTTTTTGTACTGATGTGCTGGGCTCCCCCATCAGTGAGGATGGGGATATTTGTGGTGTCTTCTCCTCCACTAAGTTGTTTAATTGTCCACCACCATTCACGACTGGATGTGGCAGGACTGCAGAGCTTAGATCTGACTTGTTGGTTGTGGGATCACTTATCTCTCCCTATCACTTGCTGCTTATGCTGTTTGGCATGCAAAGTAGTCCTGTGTTATAGCTTCACCAGGTTGGCATCTCATTTTTAGGTATGCCTGGTGCTGCTCCTGGCATGCCCTCCTGCACTCTTCATTGTACCAGGGTTGATCCCCTGGCTAGGTGGTGAGGGTAGGGAGGGGGTGGGGGTGGGGGGGGGGGGGGGTGGTGGTGGTGGTGGTGGGGTTGGTGGGGGGGGGGTGTTGGAGAGAAGAGAGAGATAGGCTGGCCCGTGAGGTTACAGATTGTGGTTGAGTACAATTCTGCTGCTGATGGTGGCCACAGTGCCTCATGGATGCCCAGGCTGGATCTGTTTGAAATCTATCCCATTTAGCACAGTGGTAGTGCCACACAACACAATGGAGGGTATCCTCAATGTGAAGACGGGACTTCATCTCCACAAGGACTGTGCGGTGGTCACTCCTACCAATACAGTCATGGACAGATGCATCTGTGGCAGGCAGGTTGGTGAGGATGAGGTCAAGTATGTTTTTCCCTCTTGTTGGTTCCCTCACCACCTGCCGCAGACCCAGTCTAGCAGCTATGTTCTCTAGGACTTGGCCAGCTCTGTCTGTAGTGGTGCTACCGGGCCACTCTTGGTGATGCACATTGAAGGCCCCCACTCTTGCCACCCTCAAAGCTTCCTCCAAATGTTGTTCAACATAGAGGAGCGCTGATTCAACAGCTGAGGGAGGGCAGTACGTGGTAATCAGCAGGAGATTTCCTTGCCCATGATGCCATGAGACTTCATGAGGACTCTCAACTCCCTCCTGACTGTATACTACTGTGTCACCACCTCTGCTAGATCTGTCCTGCTGGTGGGACAGGACATACCCAGGGATGGTGATGATGGTGTCTGGGAAATTGTCTGTAAGGTATAATTCCGTGAGGATGACAATGTCAGGCTGTTGCTTGACTAGTTTGAGACAGCTCTCCCAATTTTGACACAAGCGCCAGATGTTAGTAAGGAGGACTTTGCAGGGTTGACAGGGCTGAGCTTGCTATTGTTGTTTCCAGTGCCTAGTTTCCAGGTGGTCAGTCTGGTTTCTTGCTTATTGGCTTATTTTTAGTAGTTTGATACAATTGAGTAATTGCTAGACCATTTCAGAGAGGAATTAAGAGTCAACCACATTGTTGTGGGGTTGTAGGCCATACCAGGTAAGGTTGGGAGATTTCCTTCCCTAAAGGGCATTAGTGAACCAGACAATTGACATGGTTTCATGGTCATCATTAGACTTTCAATTCCTGTCTCACAGGCAAGCCAAGCAACAGCCTGTTGCCTGTCATACTGTTATAGCCATACTCATGGAATCATACCTTACAGACAATGTCTCACCATCACAATCACTATCTGCCATGGTGGGATTCGAATCAGGGTCCCCAGAACATCACCTCGGGTCTCTGGATTTCTAATCTAGTAACAATACCACCATGCACTGCCTCCCCCAGTTCTGATTCAAAAATACTCATGTGGAACATAAATGCTGGCATTGACCAGTTCATCCAAGTGACCTTTCTCTGTGCCATATATTCAATGCATTTCTATGCAAACACCTTGACTAATTCATCCCTCAATCTTCTAAGTTCAAGGGAATCCACGCCTAAAATCAATGCAACTGTCCTTAGAATTTAATCCTTTAAACCCTGGTGTATTTCTGGTAAATCTGGACCGAACCCTCTCCAGGTTCAAAGCAATACTGCACACACTGTTCTAAAGCTGAACCCAGTCTCAGATAAAAACTGCCTGATTTGTTACCGAGCCACATCTGGAGCTATTAGGACAGATGACCGGAAGCTTGCTCAAAGAGGTAGGTTTTAAGGAGGGTGTTGAAGGAGGACAGAGGTTTAGGGAGGAATTCTAGAACTTAGGGCCTAGGCTGCCAATGATGGGGAGGTTAAAATCAGAGATGCAGAAAGGGATGGAATTGGAGGAGCACAGAGACCTTGGAGGATTCCAGGGTCACGGGGGTTACAGAGATAAGGAACAGATATGGCGATGGAGGGATTTGAATGCAAGGGTGAGAATTTTAAAATCGAGGGCCCAGGTTGTATCTGAGATATGTCCCTCACTTTGTACAACACAGCAAGGGATTGAGCAACAGTTCATGAAGAGAGAGGGAGCCTCAAACATCCAGCAGTAGAACTTATGCACAGAGATTAATAAAGCATTTATTAACTGTCAGAGTTAGAAAAGCATAGCAAGGAATCACTGATTGATTTTAGGTGATTAATGGATCTTCCACTGACCAACAGTTAAGAACATTACATCTGTAGGAGTTAAAACCCTGACATGGTTTTCCAATGATGTGGTAGGGGGACTAATATCTTCTACGTGACAACAACAAACTGCACCCTTGCTAATTCTCTTTGATCATTGCATTTCTATTAGAATAACAATTTCAGGAGCAAACATGATAACATCAAAGCCCAGAAGACCTGAACAATTGATTATTAAATAATTGGTTAACCACTCCCGAGGAAGTGAAAAAGGAAGGAGAGAGGAAGTGGGAAAAATCCCACAGCCAGTATCCATGAAACAGAGTTTAGTTTTGATTACTCCAGCAAAGAACCAGCAGAGACAGGATGGGATGAATGGCCTCATGCTGACCTGTACATGATTCTATAGGTATTGCCCCGTGATTCTATTTTCACACCTGTGCCCACATGTAAGCAACCAGTAGGGTTAAGAATCAGGAGTGAGAAGTCTGGCTTTTGTTCTCCTCCTCAAAACAATTAAGCTCTCACAGTTCTCCTGACAGCACAGAATGCAAACCTTAGGATAAAATGGCACTGTATCACACTACTGAAGTGCCTTTAACCACGAAACCAGAGGTCTGAGGGGGTGGTGGTGGCAAGAGAGAGATGGCAGTGTTGGAAGGTCAAGCGCGTTTTACTCAAACCATGAACTACTTTCTGTCCAAATTAAAACTTTTTTTGCACAAGTGCCTTAATTAAAAACATTTCTTCAGACTGAAATGGCATGCCCAGATGCAGATTTACTGTATGTTTTTGACATTATGGGAATAGCTGTTTATCCACAGCCCCTTGTTCCGGGCTCCAACCAGACTGGGATTTCAGTAGCTTCTGGAATTAGAGCAGGCACATGGCCAGGCAAAATCAGCAGGTCGTCAAACTTGAAAATGTGCTGTCTCGCATCTAATCCTTGGCCCTAGAAGTGAGATGACCAATCACTCGAGAACCATCATATCAGGTAGCCAAGGGAATGGCATGTTGCCACCCTTTGCCAGTTTCAGGAACCATCCGAGCGAATGGGGCAGGGGTGAGGAGTGGGATTCATGTTTATTTTTTAGTTAAGGTGATTAATGGAGATTTGCATCATTATTCCACAAGAAATAATTACTGCTTCCACAGCAGAAGATGCAAAAATAAATGTTAAAAGGATAGGGAAGAAGCAGCCTTCCGTTTTAAAAACCTATCCCGGAATCTGGTTTACATTATCGAAATTTCTGTGCAGCCAGGTCAAAGCAAAAGAATTGGAGTGTCCAGTCCAAAACTGGACAAACGCCAGACCCAAAAAGGCAAAGGTCATTGGCTCATCGTGCAGATGTTCTACCACTTCGGCCCAGACACACAACAAGTTGCCAAGCAGTGTCACTGTGTCCCAGCTTCTAGTTCAATCAACGGGATGGGGAATGGTGATTGATTGTTAGGGGAAAGTGGGAGGCTGCAGCCCACGCGATTCAAATGGATTGTGGAGCACACGAGAACAAGCTGGGGAGGGGAATTAAAGATCACATGATGCTGAGAAAATGGAAAGGGTAGAACTTCCAGTCACTGAATGGCTGATGCCATTTCAGCAAGTCACCTTGAATATGCCCCTGCATCACCTCTCAAGGAAAGAAATCTGGGGAAGGTAAAGACAATTTGCTTGCTCCTACAAAAACCACCCACCCCAACCAACACCACCAACCACCCCCCCACCCCCCAACCACCACCACCACCACTCCCCTCCCAAAACCCCCACTGCCTTCCGGTGTGCACGACCTGTTTCTGAGTCAGAAGGAAATCGGTTCGGGCCCAGCTCTGGGACTTGTGCACATAATCTAAGCTGACACCTCACTGTTGGAAGGGCTGTGTGGTCCAGAGTTGGGGTTGTTTAGGCGAGGTCCTGTTGAGGTGAGTGTTAAAGATCCTGCGGCACTCTTCAAAGCAGAGAAGGGGAATTCATAACAGTTATGATTCAACCCACTGCATCCAAAAGCAGAGGCTTGGGTGCTTTCTCTCGCTGCTGTTTGTGGGTACTTCTTGCTGTGCATAAGTTGGCTGCCAAGCTTATCTATATAACAATTGTAAAGCACTTCAAAATAATTCATCAGATGGTAAGTTTGTTGTGGTATCCTGAGGATGTGAAAGGTGCTACACAAATATGTGTTCATTCCTTCCTCATTGTTATCAATAATAATTATTAATGAATAATAAAGAACAGAAGTTATTGCTGATTGGTGGTTATTGGTGAAATTCAACAATCAACATTTCTGCCCTAAGATATTTCAACAGCTTTTCATGTTTCAATGCATCAGGAAATTGCTGTAAATTCTGGTGAGCCTACCCGATTTCTGTCATGAGTAGACAGAGAGCATATCTGAAGGTGTGGCTTATATTTCTGGGTCTTTTAGTATTGTCTTCAGTTCCTGTATTGACAAAGTGAGTGGCAGTGCCAAGCAAACCCTGTATTACCTATAGTGATCCAGATAATGCTCTTTACATACCTCCCCAGAAAATCTGCATTCTGTCAAACTACTCAACTTTCAGCAAGTCACCTTGAATATGCCCCTGCATCACCTCTCAAGGAAAGAAATCTGGGGAAGGTAAAGACAATTTGCTTGCTCCTACAAAAACCACCCACCCCACTCCCCACATCCAAGAAATTGCTCAACTGGCTGGGGTACTGGTCTGTGCTCAACACTCAAGTGTCAGAGGTGCCAACTTTTGGGTGAGACATTAATCTGAGGCCCCATCTGCCCTCTCAAGTGTACGTAAAAGATCCCACAGCATTACTACAAAGAAGAGCAGGGGAGCTCTCCCCAGTGTCCTGGCAAATATTAATCCTTCAATCAACTTTGCTAACAAACATTATCTGGTCACTATCACATTGTTGTTTGGGATCCCGCTATGCGCAACTTGGCTGCCGAGTTTTCTACATTACAACAGTGAGTACATTTTACAACCTCGTAAGTGAAGTGCTTTAGCATGTCCTGAGGCTGTGAAAGATGCTATATAAATGCACGTCTTTTGATATCATGCAAAGAGCAGCCACTTGACAGACAGCCAGCAGCCATGGAACTTGTGTATATTAACACAAGGCAGCCTAGTCGGTGCCTTCAAAAGATGAAGCGAGAACACAAAGATGGACAGGGCACTGTGTGTAGGATAGCTGACTGTACAGCTGGCTCTGCAGAAAAGAGTTTCTTAATCCTCCCAGTGGCAGCTGTGCAGGAGCCTGAAGTCTGGCAGTTTTTGCAAAGCACAGTGTTTGTATCCTGCTCCTGATTATCATTGTAATGGATTGGGGGTGAAAAGAAAATCTTTTTTTAAAAAACCAACAGTTATTGTTGTACAGCATCACAATGTGAATCTCTCTCGTGCATTCAATCAAAAGGCACTGGAAGTTTATAAGGATGATACTAGAACTGAGAGGTTATAAATACCAAGGGAAAAATGGACAACGTCAGGCTCTTTTCTCTAGATGACTGAGGGGTGACTGATGGTGGTCTCTAGAATTATGAAGGAGTTTGACGGGATTAATGTCTGCTTGGGTTGACAAATGGCAAATAACGTTTGTGCCACACAAGTGCTGAGCAATGACCATCTCCAACAAGAGAGAACCATTTCCCCATGACATTCAATGGCATGACCATCGCTGGATCCTCCACTATCAACATCCTTAGGGGTCCACTGACCAGAATCTGAACTGAACCAGCCATTTAAATACGGTGGTTACAAGAGTAGGTCAGAGACTGAGAATTCAACAGTGAGTAACTTACCTCCCGACTCTCCAAAGCCTGTCCACCATCTACAAGGCTCTAGTCAGGAGTGTGATGGAGTACTCCCCACTTGCCTGGATGAGTGCAGCTCCAACAACGCTCAAGAAGCTTGATGCCATCCAGGACAAAGCAGTCTGTTTGACTGGCAGCCCATTCACTAACTTAAATATTCACTCCCTCCAACACTGATACCTAGTGGCAGCATTTGTACCATCAACAAGGTGCACTGCAGCAACTCACCAGGGCTCCATTGACAGCACCTTCCAAACCTGTGACCTCTACCAGCTAGAAGGCAGCTTGGGAATGCCTCTAGGCAACACACCATCCTGATTTGGAACTAAGGGTGGAATTGTCCCAGATTTGCACTAAGTGCGGTAGTGGGCAGGTAAAGCGACGTTCTACCTGCCGGCTGTGATGGTGGGTTTTTCATGCTATATCGTCCCAAGCTCACCGCATTGCTTTTGCATTCCCGGGAAACACGCGGTATCTATGCTGGGCGGGCTCGCATTTGCCAGCCACACCATCACCTCGCCGCTTCATCACACCGGGCGCCACATTTTAAAGTACAGCCGCTCCGAGTGCTTCCGAGGACTGCAGCAAAGAAGACATGGCCCTGAAAGGCAAGAAGACTGCAGCCCTCGAGTGCCTTTTGGGCACTATGGAGGCTCATTGTGATGTCCTCTACCCTGCTCTGGCCACAGGAGGGGCAGCAACATTACTACTCCGGCTTGGTAGGCGATGGCAGTGGCGATCAGTGCCAATATTACACAGAAGAGGTTGGCCATCCAATGCAGATAGAGGATAAATGATCTCATCCATGTAGCCAGGGTATGGCAACCATCTCATCACTCTAAACTCATATACTCAAGCCCATCACACATTCACTGGCATCTCACTCACTGCCAGCCAAGGGACATCACCACCCATTCTCACACACACACACCCTCACATGTCCATCAGGCCTGATCTCCTCTGGAGGCTGCCTCCTCAGCCCTCACCATCTTAAGGCCACTTGCACAGATCAACATGTGCACCCCGCCCCCCCCACCCCCCCACCCCCCCACACACAAACACCCTGGGATACCCTGCTTCCCCAGTACAGCCCTCGCTTTGCAGCCTCTTCCCTTGCCTGAGGCCACTTCTCCCCCTTCCCCAAGCAAGCCCTAGCCCTACAGCCAATGAAAAGCCATCCACAAACGGCTGATCTGGTAGGTAGAGACCTGCCCATGAGCCCCCTAACAGTGATGTGATGCTGCCTGTGAAGCCTGGCGCTGATGACTGTGAGTGCTGCCCGAAGCAAGGTAAGCAAATATTAAAAAGTCCAGAGCGATGTGCAGCCCGCCAAACATACACCTTATAAATGCTGTTGTGAAACCGATTTTTGGCCCTCACGGCATATTGTCCACTCACACCACCAAGCATGCCCGATGCCAGCAGGCACGGAGAATGCCAGCCTATATCTCTGCTCCTTCGCTGTCGTTGTGTCAAAATCCTGGAACTCCCTCCCCAACAGCACTGTGGGTGTACCTACACCACATGGACTGCAGCGGTTCAAGAAGGCAGCTCACCACCACCTTCTCAAGGACAACTAGGGATGGGCAATAAATGCTGTCCCAGCCAGCGAAGCCCACATCCCGTAAATGAATTTAAAAAAAGGAGTAAATGAAGTTGAGCGGGAGGCTCATGTGGAGCATAAACACCAGCATGGACCGACTGGGCTGAATGGTCTTTTTCTGTGCATTCTATGTGATTGATGTAAAATGACTTCTGTGTACTGAACACAATTAGCAATGGGATCCTTATTCATGTCTCCCCAGTGTTCCTTCATTTTATTTTGCCAGTGGAAATAGCAGCCCACCAGGAGAGCAGCAACTGTGTCAGAGCTGCATGGAGCGACTCAATAGAAAGTCTTGGCAGCAACTGTGGAAATGGCAGAAGGGAAGAAGATGTAATTAAAGGGTGCAAGTGATTTCTCCTTTCGAATCATTCTGTAAGGAATGCTGCCATGACGTTATTTGAATCATCACCTCCCTCACAAATACAAATTCTGTTAAATGGGCTCTAATTAATTAGACAGGGATGTGGGAGACTACCCAACTCCTCATTCAATTCAAGAATGAATCTTTATTGGGAACATGTAGCTATTTAAACAGTATTCTGTGTGAATGCTTCCTGGGATTCCTTACTCTTCAATTTTCCCAGCTGGATCCTCTTTTTCCAAGACACGGTGTACTTCATTAGGAGAGAGTGATGCATTAGAGTGGGGGAGGGTAAAGATAGAGAAGGGTTGCAGCTTCTCCACAATCACTGCTCCTCCATCTCTGCAAGGCCGGCCCTCATACAGCGACATTGTTCAGATTTTCTTTCCCTTACGCCTCAAGTAGCTCAACGCTGCTAGGAGTTTGTCTAGCCAGCCCTCTCAGAAAGAGATGAAATGTCACAGGGCTGTTGCAGGGGAATTTATAGCAGCTCTGTGTTGGTGTGGCAATGCCTTCTTTTTAAAATTCCTACCCTTGTTTTTAATTCCCTCTTTGGCCTTGCCCTTCCTTATCTCAGTCACCTCTCAGTCCTACTACCCTCTGAGATCTCTGTGTTCCTCCAATTCTGGCCTCTTGTACACCCCTAATTTTGGTTGGTCCACCGTCTGGAATTTCTGCCCTAAACCCCTCTACCCCTCTTTCCTCCTCCAAGCCGTTCCTTAAAACTCATCTCTTTGACCGAGCTTTCAGTTGCCTGTCTAAATATCTCCTTACCTCCTGAAAAGGAAAGGAGAACAAGTCACAGAGGTGGTTGCACTTAATCTCAACCTAGCAACCTCCGTTTGGACTGGAATTCGAGGAGCACTGAGCAAGGGCATAATCGGTTAACAGGACGCGGAATCACACTCTTTTGGCTTCACTTGTAAAGAGCAGCCACTTGGGTGAACTTCCAGAGGGTATCCAATGCCTGTTTACTGCGCCCTCTCAGATAAGGAGTTCATATTTTTGGGAAGGAGATGGAGAGGCGAAAAGTGGCAGGAAAGGCGGGGAAGGGAAAAAACTGAACACTTTGCTGCAGAATGTATAACACTGCAGGTTATAGTGTGGTATTCTTACCGCTAATATTTAACTGGTGGGGGGGGGGGTGTCTTGTTCAGTCACAGTTATTAATTGGGAGAATGAACCTTAAACGGGTTATAATTTTCTGCGCTCTGAAACTAGATTCCTGCTTTGCCATCACCATAAGCTGTTGGTTGCTCAATTATGTATGTTGTAAACTTTACAAGGTAGTCCTAATCAGATCAGAGCTGGTGGCAGCGCTCCGACATTGTTCAACATTGTATTTTACTTGTTTAACACTGAAGTTTGCTAACAAAGCAAGGCTATCACGTATGCAGAAAAAATACTGAACAAATATTGCCTTTTCAAATATTCCCTGATGGCGCATTGAACTTCTTGAGTGTTGTTGGAGCAGCTCTCAATCAGGCAAGTGGAAAGTATTCCATCACACTCCTGACTTGTGCCCTGTGGATGCTGGGCAGGGTTTTGGAAGCCAGGAGACAAACTGACCTGAGATTGCAGTCAAACCCATGATGAAACTAGATTTTTTTATTCCAATTTCACAACATTGCTCTTGCAACAATATTTTCCTCATTTGGAGGCCTTAACTCTTAACTTGCTACAGACCCTCAAAAGGCTTCTGGTCTCTGGTGTGAGCCCTAACAATAACTATCAGCAGGACTTTCCACAGATGAGGGAACATGGCTGAGCTACCCCTGTCCTTACCCAATGCCTCTCCTCCTTTGTTTGCATTTATCCATATTTGTGTCCAATGTGCCAGTTCAGCCTTCAACCAACTGAAGAAAAGAGTATTTAAGTACCAGGATCTCAAACTCAAGACTAAGGTCCTGGTCTACCAGGCAGAAGTGATCTCCGTGCTCCTATATGATTCAGAGACTTGGACAACCTACAGCAGCACCTTGCAGCACTGGAGAAGTACCTGCAGTGCCTTCACAAGATCCTCCAAACACAGTGGCCAGAAAGGCAGTCCAACTGCAGCACCCTCTCCCTACCCAACTTGCCCAGCATCGAGGCAGTAATCATTAAAACCAGCTCCACTGGGTGGGACATGTCGATCCTATTCCTGACACCAGATTCCTGGAGCAACATAGCAGAAGACTCCCAGGAGGACAGTGGAAACACTTTTGGGGTGTCCTCAGAGCATCTCTGAAGAGGTCAAATATATCCTGGCAACTTTGTTTAAATTCATTTATGGGATGTGGGTGTCACTGGCTAGGCCAGCATTTATTGCCCATCCCTAATTACCCTTAAGAAGGTGGTGGTGAGCTGCTTTCTTGTACTGCTGCAGTCCTTGTGGTGCAAGTACACCCACCATACTGATAGGAAGGGTGCTTCAGGATTTTGGCTCATGGGAGTCCCTGGGTTGGCACCAGTACGTTAATTTTGGGAGGCATCAAACACATTAAGCAACTTCGTCTGGGGCGCTCAGAGGTGAGACTGAGGTGTTGGAGTGAATGCACAAGCCTCCAAACACCTCATCTTCTCAACCCTTCAAGCACCACCTTTCGTCCCGCATGTGGCTGAGTCTGCAGATCACACATTGGACTTGTCAACCATATCAGAACCCATCAAACTGGAATGGAAGCAAGTCGCCCTTGATCCTGAGGCACTGTCTAAGAAGAAGATTTAGATAGCAATCAGGAGCTGGATTCCCAGTTATTTTCTCCACTTCAACCCATAGGTATTGGGCCTTATTGTAGGACGGCTGAGATCAGCTAATTTAGCACAGAATAGGATCAATCCTGGGTAAAATCACCTGAGCCAATAAGGGAGCCAGGGAATTCTAGGTTTTGTAGGTAGCACCTTACAATGCCATGATAAAGGGAATCCCCTCTAGTCAAAATCCCCAGATTAGATTCTATGCATTAGGTCATTAAGGAGGTAGTTTTAACCGAATCCACCCAGTAGGATCAGATCAACTGGCTGCTTACACCCCATCTGGTTTTACATCCCGTTGACTTTGTGTTAAGGTTAAATGACATGGCAATGACTTCCATTACAATCACAATGCAGCAATACAGGGAACTAAGAGAGAAGGTAAATCTTCTGCCTTTATTGTTTTCACTAACGCTGTGGGAAGTACGAAATGATAAGCAGGATAACTTTGCAATCAATCATCATTGGCGGGTCTCTCAGAAGGTCGTGAATCTTTGGAATTCTTGACCCAGAGATCTGCGCAGGCTGAGTCATTGAATTTATTCAAGGCTGGGTCAAGCAGACTCTTGAATTATAGGGGAGTCAAGGGTTATGGACAATAGGCAGGAAAATGGAGCGGAGGCCAAGATCAGACCAACCATGATCTTATTGAATGGTGAAGCAGGGTCGAGGGGCCGTATGCCCTGCTCCTATTTCTTATGTTCTTATATCTACGCATGGCACAGTCCTAGGATAAGTCCTACATAAGAGGTCACCTACTTCACCACCAGCCTGTGCTGAGCTAGCAGATGCTAGCCAGTGGAACTCCCTCATTGGTCGCAGTGCCTCGAGGCTGGGACATGAAATGGGGAAGTTAGCCAGGGTCCCTGCTCCTGATAATGTGGATGTGGGTTAAGATGAGATCAGCTCATATCTGACGTCTCTCACACCTTTGCTACCTCACCCCACCACTCCTGCGCTCCATCCCCGACTCCTAAACTACATTCATAATAGTCTACCGACACCTACTGTCCAGATACACAAATAAATGAATAGGACTAGTAAAGACCAAAGTCCCAAAGTGAGAAAAAACTGTTCCCTGAGCTCCTTTACTTCACATTTTCATAAATTGCATTGAATTTGCAGCACAAAACAGGATCATTGGCACATCTAATTTGTGCTGGTATTTATGTTCTACACAAGCCTCCCCCCACCTTAAATCATCTCACCCTATCAACATATCCTTCTATTCCTTCCTCCCTTCTTGTACTTATCTAGTCCCCCTTAAATGCATCCATAACTATTCACCCCAACTACATGTTGTAGCGAGTTCCCCATTCTCATCACTCTGTGAGTAACAGTTTTTCTTGAATTCCCCACTGGATTTATTGGCGACGATCTCATACTACCTCTCGTTTTGGACTCCCCAACATCTTAAAGAAAGAATAAGTGACTTGGATGAATAGGTGAGCTGTTAAGTGAGTCACTGCTACAAGAGGAAAGGAAATGGGAAAGTAAACAAAGTGGGGGTGGGGGGGTGCATGGGGAGGTGGGGAAAGAGGAAAAGGTTATGGTTGCCACTTTAAATTGCATTGTATTGCACGCATTTGAGTGAATGCAGTAAAAACACATGTCAACCACAATAAATCCCTCCAGACTGTGTAACTCAGGAGTAAAGAAGTGTTGCTGCAGTTGTATAGAGCCTTGGTGAGATAGCACCTGGAATAGTGTGTGCAGTTTTGGTTTCCTTACCTCAGGAAGGATATTCTTGCCATGGAGGGGGGTACAATGAAGGCTCAACCAACTGATTGCTGGGATAGCAGGATTGTCCTATGAGGAGCGATTTTGAGACTGGGCCCCTATTCTCTAGAGTTTAGAAGAATGAGAGATGACCTCATTGAGACATGCAAAATTCTTACAGGGCTGGTCAGGGTAGATGCAGGATGGATGTTTCCCCCAGCTGGAGTGTCTGGAATCAGGGGACACAGTCTCAGAATAAGAGGTGGGCCATTTAGGACCGAGGTGCAGAGGAATTTCTTCACTCAGACGGTGGTGAATGTTTGGAAATTTCTACCCAATGGGATGTGGGGACTCAGTCACTGAGTATGTTCAAGGCTGAGATCGGCAGATTTTTAGTTATTAAAGATATCAAAAGATATGGGGATTGTGCGGGAAAATAGCATTGAGGTAGGAGATCAGCCATGATCTAGTTGAATAACGGTGCAGGCTTGAGGGGGCCAAACGGCCTACCCCTGCTCCTATTTGTTATGTTCCTGCAACTCCACAGAACAATAAAATACTTCACAGCATTCCTAGACGAAATTAGACGGGCCCTTTAGGGAAATAAACTTGCAGGACTACAGGGATAGGGCAGGGGATTGGGATTGACCAGATGGCTCTCCAGAGGGCTGGCATGGACTCGATGGGCTGAATGGTCTCCTTCTGTGCCGTAATGCCTCTGTGACTTCTAACTCACTAGTAAATCTGAAGAGCTACGGGGTTGGATTTGTCTGACAAATAGACTACTCCAATGCCTCTTTCCAACTTGTGAATAAACACCAGGAAAAAAAATCTTTCAAAGGATTCAAGTTTCAATTGGAATCTATCAGCAGGAGGGGCCAGAAATCCAGAAAAGACAAGATGCACCAAGGGCATTAATGGAATGGCAATGGGCACCAAACCAACTAACACTCACTCCAGGCTTGTCGAAAACAAACAGTTCCAGTAAAAACCCATCTTGTCCTTTCTTGGGGATGGGGAGACGGTGGGGGGGTGGTCAGGTCAGAGGAAAGGGGGTCAGTCTTCCGGAGGGGAAAAGAAATAAGGCTGGTCCACGTTCAACTCGAGTATAAATTCGGCCTGTCAAGTTTGGACACTGGTCACTAGACAATGAACCCAAGCTACTGGACAGGCGCCTGTGATGACAGCAGGGAAGAGAGAGAGAGCGAGAGAGAGAAAAAAAACCCACAGAAATTCTCAACAGATGCGTGAAGCCCTGTCAGCATTCCTGTAAGGTAAAGCAAGGTCACGCAGGCAGGAAGACAATATAAGGACTATTTGAGCTCCCTCAGCCAGATGTGTTTTAATAAGGCGGCTGCCCTCCAAGTTAATAAGGTCAGGTTCTGGCTCCAGCAAGACGAGCAAACAAGTAAGGTCTTGGCTCAAGTACAGCACTGACTTGGCACCCGTCGCCTGGCTTCCTGAATTATTCCAGCTTTACAGGGAACAAGCCCGCCTTGCTCCACGCTTTTATTAGAAGTTTCCCTTATGCGTAAAAAAAAAAGTTCCGGGGGGTGGAAATTCTCAAAAAAAAGCTAAAGCCCTGTTTGCTAATTTTAGCTCTGTAATCCAACCTGCTCAAAGACGGGGGCGTCTGAGATGGGAAGTAAAATCCAACAGCAAGGTCATCAATCCTTTATTGATATTCCTTCTGCTGTCCTGTCCCATCGCCCCCACCCACCCACCCAACCAACCAACCAACCAACCAACCTATCTACCTACCTTACTCTGCCCTCTCTAACCTTCACTTTTCGATCTCTGGCCGCTAAACAAAACAATAACTGTGTGTGTGTGTATACTGGGCCGATAAGGAGGAGTGATTCGGGGAGGGGAAGGGGCGCAACCGAGATGTCAGTGAAGCATTTTCTTGGCAAGCCTGGCCCTCAGTATCCTGGCTCCTCGCCCGACTCTGAACCGAATTTAAACAAACTCCTGTCGCAACCATCTGCTCGACTTAAATAAATCAAACAGTCTGTTGAGCGGGTGAGTGATCAAGTTTCCATCTGTGCAGCAGTTCTCTCGCCTGCCTGGAGCCTCCACTTGCCTCCACCAGCCAATTGTCCTGGCAACATGTGTTCTCTCTCTCTCTCTCTCTTTCTCCTTTTCTCTTATATCCTTGAATTCCTCCAGGAAAATTAGACCCCGACTTCTAAAATGGAACTCAGGACTATTTTTATAGCTCTGCACAAGAGGAAATAAAATCCCCACACTGTTATTCCTGGGGGTTGGATTTGGTGGGGGGGGGGTGGAAGAAGAGGTGTTGGAGATCAAGAGCTTTAAATTCAGTTTAATTTGCCAAGTACGTTATTATTTCCCATGTGAACAAAACAAAAAAAAAAATAGGAGGGGGAAACAAGATAAAATGATCAACTGTATGAAACTTTAAAAAAAAAAAACAGCTTTAAAAGCTCTCCTGGATTATGAATCGGTCACGATGTGAGGCAGGAATAGAAAAGACTTTTTTTTTTTGCCGCCGCTCTGTCCAGTCATTAAAGCCCTTTTTGGAGCTGTGTGCCAGAGTGCAACACAATCAGGCTCGGGGGTGCAAGCGTCACGCTGGATTACCAGGGAACCAGGTGATATTCCCAGAGCCCATGGCACAGTCTGAAGTGTGTCAGCCTGGAAACAACGCAAGCGGAGTTTCCGCTGAAGCTGTTCAAGACTTGATCTGAATTAATGGCTTATTTACAGCACATTACAGGCAGCAGGGGTGCTTGAATCAAGTCCAGGTTGGAAATCTCTCCCTTTTTACCAGTTTTAAAGAGCCTTGCCCTGGGGGCCAATCAGCCATATCACGGCCATTTTTACATCATGTTCCTTGTCATTAATATGAATGCCAATAAAATTCCCGCACCTTACTTTTTATCTTCCCCCCCCCCCCCCCCCCCCCCCTCCTTCCAAAGGTACCTATCTTACACAAGGGTGCAATGGAAGATGTCTGAGCTCTCCAGTCAAGGGGTCACTTTAACGCACAGGCCTGTACAACTCTGCTCCCTTTGCATCCCTTTACTTCACCCCTGTGCTGTGCTTCCAGCTGCCTGGGGACCCAAGTTTCGGAATTCCCTGCCTAAACCTCTCTGCTTCTCTCCTTCAAGATTCTGCATAACTTTGGTCAAGCATTTGGTCACCTACCCTAATGTCTTGTCCTTTGGCTGGGTGTCAAGTTTTGCTTGTTTACACTCCTGTGAAATGACTAGGGATATTTTTTAACTACCATAAATGCAATTACAGATGCAAGTTGTTGTTTTGAATGCCGAAAGGCTACTCCAATTAAGAGGCATTATCATCAACTCCCATCCAGTCCTCAACCAATAACCTTATGTGTACATGTCCCAGTTGCTGGCTGGCTTTTCTACCTCACTAGCTTGTTGGCAATCAGCCCCAATGCTTCATCGCAAAGGCTGCCCAAACCACCATCGACCAACTCACCACAGACCAGGAACTGAACCTGAGAACTTCTGGTTGGTGCACAGTACAGGAGGATGTTCACCCACTAAACCATCAATGCCAACATATTTACAATTGTCATTCAGCCTATTGGTTAGCGCTGAAATATGAAAGAGAAACTTCAATCACTGCAAATCTGGAATAAAAAAGGAAATCTGGAAATGCAGAGCAACCAGTCAACCTCTGAAAGGGATAGACAGGCTGCCATTTTCAATGATCCTTCATTGGAAAATATTTGTTAACAAAGCTGAAGACACTCTCATCTGATTTCACAAACACTCCAGCCTCACTCACCCTGGACCCCCCTCATACTGCACCAAGGACTAATGGAATCCTGAGGTTCTACTAAATTCAGCTTCTTCCTCAACATCCAATCACATCAACTGCTTCCTTTCACCTTCAAACGTTGTGTGCCTCTGACTCTCACCATTGGTAGAAGTTTCCTGTTTTGTCTCTCGGCCATCCTGGTGAGGGACAGTTTTGATGGATCGGCAGCGCGTCATTTTCATATGATCATCGAACTGTGTCCCCTGCAGATGATTTATTGACCCCCTTTTTTTCTAGGCTTGCGACAAGAGCTTCTTTCAAGTTTTTGGAAAATGGGGAAGAGTGAAATGCACATGGTTGTGGGAATGTAAAAAGAAAAGGCCTGTTCTATATACAAAGACTGTTCTATATACAAAGACTTCTCACTTGGTGGGCACAGGCAGATTAATCCCTCCTGGGTCCTGCTGAGAATGAAACAGATGGGAATAGAGTTTTAGACTGGCCTCAAGAGTGGGAAACCCACCCAAAATGGAGAAATCTGTCATTGGCAAATACCATCCTAGATCCATCCAAAGGAGGGGCATGACATTGCTTAAACAATAAGCTGAACTGTGGTCCTGCAAAAGGCATCAAAGTAAATTGAACCATTCCAATGGTGAAACCTTTAGGGCAGAGTTCAAAGAGAACTGCACACAGAACGATCAGCACTTGTCATGACCTTCTGGGTAGGGTAATGGAGGTAAAAACCTTCCACTTGTTCAAGCTCCACTTAGGTGATCCAATGGAGCGGGGAGAGGAAGAGGTGCCATTTCAACCCTCGATTGAGCTACAGACCTTGTCTCATATCCCACTCATCAACATTATCTCAATGATGATTGATCATTCAAAATGGAGTCCCTTTAAGATGCTTTGAAATAGATATTAGAATTGTGTTAAAGCTTGTGCCACCGTTCTTCTGCTGACCCATAAATCATACATTAGCAGAGTGTACAGACCCGAGTTACCTGCCCCTTCTCACAAGATTTAAGAAAATAAGGTAACATTGCTGTGGCTCAGTTGGTAGCATTCTCACCTCTAAGTCACAAGGTTCTGAGTTCAAGTCCCACCCCAGGGCTTGAGCACAAAGGCCAAGGCTGATACTCAGTGCAGTACCGAGGGAGTGCTGCATTCCAGAGACATTAAAGCGAGGCCCCATCTGCCTGCTTGAGTGGATGTAAAAGAACCCACAGCAATATTTCAAAGTCCTGGTCAAAGTTAACCCCACAATCAGCATTACAAAAACAGATTTTCTGGTCATTCCATTGCTGTTTGTGGGAGCTTGCTGTGCGCATCTTGGCTGCTGTGTTTCCTTGATTACAACAGTGACTACGCTTCAAAAGTACAGGTTGAGTATTCTTTATCCGAAACCCTCAAGGCCGATTGCATTTTGGATTTCAGATAGTTTCGGTTTTTGGATACCTCATATAAACTCAATTACAAAAGCCTAAGCCGAGGCTAGCTATAGTCTAAAGTAAATAAAATGGCTAGACAAGTAGGGTGTATCATTGAATAATAAATACAGTGTAACTGTATTAAGTTGCTTTTTGACATGCTCACCATAAAAATCGCAAGGGAAACAGTGCAGGCAAACAACGAGACCTCCTGTGCTAAAGGTCAAGGAGGTTAAAAACAAAATGCAGTTTTTGGATGTGCTCAGTTTTCAGATACGGATAAAGGATACTCAACCTGGCACTTTGAGATATCCAGTTGTTGTGAAAAGCACTGTATAAATGCAAGTCTTTCCCTGGCAGAATACCAATGTCTGATAGTGTTGTGTAATCCTCTTTTGAAAGATAAGCTTGTTTACATAATTGATACACGACATCATGAGTTTTGATCGATCAAAGCAGCTGCATAAAGTGACACATCACATCCTCATATTCACTGGAGTAAACACTAAAATCAAACTCATGCTGCAAGCCTCCTCATTCCAACCACAGCTCTCCCAGTTCCCTGTCCTTGTGATCGCTTTCGCTCACAGGATCAAAGTCAGGCTTTGTGCTGTGCAAGTCCAGCACCTTCACAAAGTGCAAGGCAATCAGTAATATCTCTTTTAGAACATCAGGGATTCAGTCACTCTGGACCACCGGAGATTAGGCAATGAGAGGTTCAAATAGTCTTAACTCAGAAACATAGGAGTAATTTTAACTTAACTCACTAGATGGGAAATCCACGAGATCAGATTAAAAACTGGATTTACTTTTAAATGAGTGTTCTTTTAGAAAAACATGGGTGTCAGGATTCATCTATTTATAATACCATCAACCAGAGAAATCTCTTCTTATTTGAATGTGTAATCACACATTAAGGAACAGAAATGGAAATGATTGGTTCATTGAGGACTCAAAAAACCCAAACATTTTGGTCTATAATTAAACTATTCCACATAAATGAGCATTCTCAGCAGGTTTATTGGATTTGAAATCTAGATAAGTGAGAATAAGTTGGAAATATCTGTTGCATGATATTAGCGGATGATATTTAATGTTCATGTAGATCTCAGTAAAGCTCCTTTTCACAGATCTTGAGATTTCCCAGAGTATTTCTCATGCAATCCTGTTGAACTGTAGTCACTGTTATACAGCAGTGAAGGTGCCCACATTGAGGACCCTCAAGCAAAAATTAAATTAACGCCCATTTGATTGGACAAGAACAGACCTCCCTGCGCCACCTTAAACAGTGCCAGCAGCTCCTTTACTTTCACCTGAGTAGACAGGCAATGCAGCCCTTTCATATTAGTGCCCTGTAATGATAGTGTTATGTGCTCGATTTCTGAGCTGGTGTGTGACTTGAACCATCTAATTTAAAGGCAAACGTACTGCCTTTGGAACCAAGATGATACTGTCCACTTGTTGCAAAGAAGGACCAACTTATTTGTAATGTTTAGCTTAGCGCCGCTGTTAAAATAGCAAATAAAGAAATGTCATATGACCATATTACAGAACCGACAACGAACATCACCAACAGTTATTTCTAACCTCACAGCTGGGGCCAGTAAAACTATATGGAGATAAGTGCTTACGTTGTAACACAGTATCAGAGACACGTTTGTTCCAAAACCATTTTAACTCCCATAACACTGTAATTAAGTGGGTTTTCAAATAGTTATGCTATAAAGAGACTGCATGGGGTGTCATTAACAGGAGGGTGTTTTACTAACGGGGAATGCTAACATAATGGACCATTGACTTCCTTTTCTTCAGACAGCGAAATGTTGACTGGTCTCTCATTTTCCTTTATATAACTCGCATCTGATTTTATGTATGCATGAAGTGAGAAGCTGAGACAGAATAATTTTTTTCATTCTTTCACGGGATGTGGACGTTGCTGGCAAGGCCAGCATTTGTTGCCCATCCCTTGTTGCCCTTGCGAAGGTGGTGGTGAGCTGCCTTCTTGAACTAAGTCCATTTGATGCAGGTACACCCTATTAGGAAGGGGGTTCCAGGATTTTGATCCAGTAACAGTGAAGGAACAGGGATATAGTTCCAAGTCAGGATGGTGTGTGGCTTGGAGAGGAGACTTGCAAGCATCTGCCCCTGTCTTTCTAGGTGGTAGAAGTTGCGGGTTTGGAAGTTGCTGTTGAAGGATCCTTGGTAAATAGCTGCAGTGCATCTTGTAGATGATATACACTGCTGCCATTGTACGTCAGTGGTTGAGGAAATGAATGATTAAGGTGGTGGATGGGGTCCAATCAAGCAGGCTGCATTGTTCTGGATGGCATTGAGCTTCTTTAGTATTGTTGGAATCTCACTCATCCAGGCAAGAGGGGAGTATTCCAGCACACTCCTGATTTGTGCCTTGTAGATGGTGGACAGGCTTTTGAGAGTCAGGAGGTGAGTTACTCACCACAGGATTCCTGGCCTCTGACCTGCTGTTGTAGCTACAGTATTTATATGGCCAGTATTTATATGGCCAGTCCAGTTCGGTTTCTGGTCAATGGTAACCCCCAGGATATTGATAGTGGGGGATTCATCGATGGTAATGCCATTGAATGTCAAGGGAAAATGGTTAGATTCACTCTTGTTGGAGATGGTCATTGCCTGGCACTTGTGTGGTGCGAATGTTACTTGCCATTAATAGCCCAAGCATGATTACTGTCCAGGTCTTGCTGCATTGGACGTGACTGCTGCAGTATCTGAGGAGTTGCGAATGGTACTGAACATCCCGCTTCTGACCTTATGATGGGAGGAAGGTGCAGCAGCTAAAGATGGTTGGGCCTAGGACATTAACCTGAGGAACTTCTGCAGTGATGTCCTGGGACTGAGATCATTGACCTGAAACAACCACAACTGTCCTCTTTTGTATTAGGTATGACTTCAACCAGTGCTGAGTTTTCCCCCTGATTCCCATTGACTCCAGTTTTGGTCAGGTTTCTCAATGCCAACACTCTCCTGGCCAACCTCCCACTCTTGCACATCTCCCAGTTTAATCACTCCATCATCTGCAGCTGTCTTCAGCTGCTTCAGTCCTAAGCTTCAAAATTCCCTCCCTAAACCTGTTCTGCCTTTCTCTCTCTTTCTCTCTCTCCTCCTTTAGGACACTCCTTACAACTAAGCTTCTGGTCATCTTATCTCCTTATGTGGCTTTTGTTGTCAAGTTTTGTTTGATAATATTCCTGTGGGGGCCATGGTTAGCCCAGTAGGCTAGACAGCTAGCATATGGATCAGATTAATGCCAACAGCGAGGGTTTGATTCCTGTCCAGCTGAGGTAGATTTGGCATCTACATACTTGCCCTACCCATAGTAAAAAAAATCAAGGCACTTTCCAGGGCTTAGTGAATAAAGGCCAAGGACCTGCCTTGGGTCAGAGAACTCAAGAAGAAGAATGAACCTGTGAAGCATCTTGGAATGCTTGACAACATTGAGAGTGCCACATAAATACAAGTTGTTGTTGTCTCGTTATCTCCTTGTTAGCTGCCCTGGCCCCATTACCTAAATTCAGCAGAGAAAAATCCAAACACCTGGTGGATCACAACCCTCCATCCCACCCCCATTCTCAGCTGTCCAATCCTTCACAGATTCTTAGTCACATACAACTGTAACACTACTGCTGTTTAAATTAGTGCAGTGCATTGGAGCTCTATCCCTCCACTACCACCTGCTAGTGCTGAAAATAACTCGTGGAGGAACGACAGCTGCATTTACACTTTCCACATTTAGTGTGGAACCTACAACTATGATTATGCTTCTTTCTGCGCACAGCTGCTGCTGCTATACCTGTAGATTAATATGAGCTTAAACACCTTTCATTCTGTGTACTGTAACGGTGGGCAGAACTTTACTTCCCACGGGTGGGCGTGCGCTCGACTTGATCGGGTGTAAAATCATCGTTCATTTGCGCGATATTTCGGTCAGCGGGCGTGAGCGGGTGCCGGAGCCAGAGCCGCACGGGCAGGTGGGCAGCTGACATTTTCAAAAACCTCATCCAAGGGCGGGATAAAAAGGGTCAGCAGCATTGCCAGTCTGAGTAGTGAGGAGTTTTGGAGATAGTTTGCTGCTGGTTGATTATTGGTACTTGGCAGCTTCATCCCTGTTTGAGGCTTCATTCTTAACATTTCCAGGCTTCATTTCAGGTCTCATCAGTGTCTCCAAGGTCCCCGGAGGATTCAGATCGTGTGGGCCCTTCCAGGTATCAGACAGCCTTCTTTTACCCAGGTAATGGGGATTGTGGTCTCCGCTGGTGGCACCTCCTCCTCTGAGGAAGAGAGGGGCAGAAGGGAGAGGAGGCCAGGTGTCCCAGTGTAGTTTCCAGGGAAGCGACCTGTGGGAGGAGAGGTGCAGGCACAAGGGGCGCAGGACCAGCAGGTGGTCCATGGCATTTGGGTCCACAGAGGACGCCACTATCCTGCTGCCAGGGTATAGAGGCGGTGATGCAGCTACCTCAATAGGTCCGAGGTGCAATGCCGAAGGAGGCTCCGCCTCTCAAGAGAGACAGTGACCTCCATCTGTCAGATGATTGGGCCTGAGATCAGCTCTGACTGTGAGAGTGGACACCCCATGCCAGTGGCTTTGAAGGTCTCAGCAGCCCTCAACTTCTATGCCTCCAGCTCTTTCCAGAGGTCAAGTTGGTGACAGAAGTTCTGATCACGTGGGCTCTGACCTTTATTCTTTACTGAACAGACGAGGCCAGCCAGGCTGAGCAAGCCAGAGGCTTCACAGTGATTGCTGGGTTCCCCCGCTTCCTGGGTGACATCAACTGTACACATGTGGCCATCAAGGCACCAGCCGGGTGCCTTCGTCAACAGGAAGAGATTCCTGCAGATAGTGTGTGACCACAGGATACAAGTCTGTGCAAGGTACCCTGGCAGCTCCCATGACACTCACATCCTCAGACACTCCCAGGTGCTGAGGCTCTTCAGTGCTTCAGCCCGACTGGATGGATGGCTGCTGGGTGATAAGGACTATCCGTTGAAAAGGTGACTTATGACACCTCTCCACCACCCAAGAACAGAGGCAGAGCAGCGTTACAATATGAGTCATGCCTCCACAAGGGCAGTGGTAGAGAGGACCATAGGTCTTCTCAAGATGCAATTCTGATGCCTGGACTGTTCAGGGGGAGCACTACAATACCCCACAGAGTGGGTGTCACTGATAGTGGTTGCATGCTACACTCTCCACAATCTGGTTCTAGCAAAGGGGGACCCACTGGAGGAAGAGGATCTTGACACAGCTGCACAGCCACAGAGGATGAAACCAGTAGTGAGTCTGAAGAAGAGCACAGTGAGAAGAGAGCATGAAGGCAGACCTCGGTAACCTCCAGGGAGGCAGGGACACCAGGGATGCCTTGATCCAATGCTCCTTCAGCTAGGCTACCAAAGATCAGCCTGACCCTCATGCCAGGGCTGCCGCCTCCATCCTGGATGTTTGAAATGACCCTTTCATTTACGCTCAAAGTCCACTCAGTGCCTGTGCAATAAAGTTTCCAGCCACTCATGGCCAGCCTTATACACTGGTGTACCCTGCAGCACATTAAATAAAATAGTTGAAGCATACTCAGGCCATTACGACAAAAGGAAATTTATCTCATGTTGACACTCATAACAAATTAACAGAACCTTCCCTGGTCTTCAACACCAGACCAGTTAAAATAAACAAAACATTGCGTAACAGAAGATCACCCATGACCAGTCCCTCTTGTGCTCACGGTGTCCTTCAACGTGCATTTGCCGATACTGGCATTGTAGGCAGCTGCTGATTCTGGTGTCTTGTTGGCCTTGATGACCTTGGCGTTCATCCTCTGGCCAGTGGAGCCAGTGCCGGCCTTGTCTGGGAGGGAGCAGCTAGTGCCTTGGCTGGCATCTCCCCAGTTGCTGCAGCCTCATCAGATGCCGTGGTCACTGGCAGAGAGCTGGAGAGCTGCTGCTGTCATCCAGAGCATCCTGAGAGGAGCCCACAGAGACACGCAGCTTGTGTGCCAATGTGAGGTTGCTCTGGACCTCCCTACTCACCATTGATGGACAGGCACCTAGCTGGGATACTGGGTGCCTCATCCATCTCCCACATGGACACCGACTAGCTGAGCTCAGTGCCTGTGTGCAGGCTTTCAGGCCCGATCGCAACACCAGGAATCCCTGAATCTGTTCCTGAAGCTGCCTCTCCATTAGAGTCACCGCTCTCTCAATGAAGGAGGCAGTGCGCTCGGCCATGAGGGTCACCGTAGTGCTTATGCTCCACATGGACTCCTCCCTAACGGAGACCATGACATGCATACCCTCATGGAACTCTGCCAGATCCTCCCAGGCCTATCGCTAGACATCCAGCATCTGCTGCTTAACAGATGACTCCAAAGGCTCATCATCAGCCTTCGACTGAGCGTCGCCCTGGTCTCCAGCAGTCCTCCGACTGCCAGCGCCCTGGGCATTCTCTACCTCCGTCTGCACTTCAAGCGCATGTGAAGTGCCCTCAACGCTGTGTACTGACATTCTAGCTGAAGATCTAACGCTCCCCGAGGCACTGGTTTCTGCACGGGTGCCTGATTCAGAGAGTGGATGTGATGCAGGGGCATGTGGAGCCTAGCGGGCCTCTGGCGTCAGGGGTGGGTCTTTGGGGTCCTACGATTAGGTGCATGGTGGCAAACCTAAGGGAGAACAAGGACATGTCATTAGTTAAAGTCCTCACACTGTCACTGTGCATGCCAGGCACCCTGGTGAGACATTGGAGATCTGCGTCATGGTGCCATCGTCTTTCAATGATCAACGGGGAATGCAGTTTCGAGGTGGCCATCAATGATGAGACTACATGAGAGTGTTTGCAGCATCCGAAACTCTCACCTCTGTGCACCACACTCTTTCCTTTGTCTGACACCCCAGCCTCTCTGCGGCCGGTTGATCGAGGTGCATGCAGCCTCTCCAGGTCCAAGGCGTCCTGCTCATATCTGAAAAGGATGAGGTGGTTAGCTGGGCCTCCGCTGGCCTGTGACCTTTCAATGTTATGGGTGGTTTTCTCCTGAAAGGACAGAGGAGCATGGATTAGTCCACTCTCTACCTGCAGCACCATTGCAGCCTGGCCAACCCCAGCTGAGGAGCATCTTGCAGGGCGCATCTCAGTTGTGGTCCTTGAGCCACAAGGCGCTCGGTCCAAGCAGCCAGAGCTCACCCCCTTGGCCAGCTCCGGCATCATTGACATTTGGCACTCAGGCTCTAACACCCCTGAGCTCCATGGGTGGGGGGGAGAACAGCCAGACCTTAACACTTCACCACACTGATCCATGCCAACATGGCACTCACCTTTCCTGAGCGCTGTAGGTCATTAAGTTACTTGCAGGATTGGACCCAGGTGCGCAGCACCACATTATGGCTGCCGACCTGCACTGCCATCTCCTCCCCAGCTCTTTTCGTTAGGTGCAGTGGCCTTCTCCTCCCATCCCTGCGGACAAGGGTGTCTCTCCTGGCAGCCAACTCCTCCAGGAGGACCGCGAGGCACTCATCAGCAAACTGGGGGAGGGACCAAGTGCCCACCCGACCTGCTCTCCCGCCTGGCATCTGCAACTGCAAGACTCTCCATAATTTCTACTCACCCGCTGCGATCGCTGCCAGCCTTCCAGAGGCTGACTGTGCCGGTTTTAAACTGGTTGCTGGGTCGCCATTGGACCCGGTGGCCGACAGGCTCCCACCCGTCACTTGCTGACCAGTGAAGAGTCGCATTTCACGGTGGGAGGGCCGTAATTGACCCGCCAGCGTGAAATTGCAGTCAGGGGCCAATCGCAGGTGGAGGACCGTTTCTTTTTCTGAATGCGCGCAGCATTTGTAACAAGATAGATGAGTTGACAACACAAATAGAAATAAATGAATATGACTTGATAGCTATTACATGGTTGCAGGGTGACCAAGACTGGGAACTCAATTATCAAGGGTATTTGACGTTCCGGAAAAATAGGCAAAAAGGAAAAGTTGGTGGGGTAGCTTTGTTAATAAAAGAAGGTAACAGTGCAATGGTGAGCAGTGATATAGGTGCAATAGATCGTGATGTGGAATCAGTTTGGGTGAAAATAAGGAATAGCGAGGAGAAGAAGTCATGGGTGGGAGTCGACTATAGGCCCCCGAAGAGTTGCCTCACTGTGGGACAAAGTATAAATCGGGAAATAATGGAGGCATATAAGAAGGGTGCTACAATTCTCATGGGTGATTTTAATCTGCTTATTGAGTGGACAAATCAGAATGGCAGGAGTAACATGGAAGGTGAACTTGTAGAGTGCACCAGGGATTGTTTCTTAGAGCAATGTGTTGCAGAACCTACCTGGGGACAGGCTATTTTAAATCTAGTAATATGTAATGATGTGGAATTATTAAGCGATATCGTAGCTAAGGATCCTCTAAGGGGTAGCGATCACAACATGGTAGAATTTCAAATTCAGTTTGAGGGTGAGCAACTCGGGTCTCAAACTAGTGTCCTCAACTTAAATAAGGGCAATTACAGAGGCATGAAGAAAGAGTTGTCTAAAGCAGGCTGGGAAAATAGACTAAGAAGAAGGTCAGTGATTGAGCAGTGGCGACATTTAAGCAGATTTCATAACACTCAGCAAAAATTTGTCCTGGTCAAAAAGAGGGACTCGATGAACCACCTGATAATAAAGATGGTCAAGGAGAGTATCCAATCAAAAACTAAGGCATACAAAGCAGTGAAAACTAGTGGTAGGTCAGAAGATAGGGTTTTTTTTTTATGAACCAGCAGCCAATGACTAAAAAGCTAATAAAGAGGGAGAAAATTGATTGTGAAAGTAAATCGGCAAGAAATATAAAAACAAACAGCAAGAACTTCTACGAGTATATAAAAGGAGTGTGGTTAAAGTGAGATGGTGAACAGTGATATTGGTGCAATAGATGATTATGTGGAATCAGTTCGGGTGGAAATAAGGAATAGCAAGGGGAAGAAGTCACGGGTGGGAGTTGACTATAGGCCCCGAAGAAGTTGTGATGAGGACATAAGGAATCTGCAAGGGGATATAGATACGTTGAGTGAGTGGGCAAAAACTTGGCAGATGGAGTTTAATGTAGGAAAGTGTGAGGTCATGCACTTTGGTAAGAATCAAAAGGCAGACTTTTACTTAAATGATGAGAGACTCCAAAAAAAAGTGCAGCACAGAGAGATCTGGGTGTTCTCGTGCATGAAACACAAAAGAAAGCATGTAGGTGCAGCAAGTATTTAAGAAGGCAAATGGAATTTTGGCCTGTATTGCTAGGAGATTGGAGTTTAAAAATAGGGAAGTCTTGTTGGTGAGGCTGCACCTGGAGCACTGTATACAGTTTTAGTCCCCGTATTTAAGAAAGGATATACTGGCATTGGAGGCAATTCAAATGAGATTCACTAGGCTGATTCCTGGGATGAAGGGGCTGACTTACTAAGAATGGCTTAACAGGTTAGGCCGTTATTCATTACAGTTTAGAAGAATGAGGGGTGATCTTATTGAAACGTACAAGATTCTGAGGGGGCTTGACAGGGTAGACGTTGAGAAGATGTTTCTAGTAGTGGGGAATCTCGAACTGGGGGACATAGTTACAGAATAAGGGTACACTCATTTAAAACTGAGGTACAAAAGGATTTCTTCTCTCAGAGGGTAGTGAATGTCTGGAATCCCAGAGAGTTGTCGAGGCTAGATCATTGAAAGTGTTTAAAGATGAGGTAGATAAATTTCTGAAATATCAGGGAGTTGAGGGCTGTGAGGAGCTGGAATGAAAGAAGAGTTGAGGCCTGGGGCAGATCAGCCATGATCTTATTGAATGGTGGGACAGGCTTGAGGGGCCGAATGGCCTATTCCTGCTCCTATTTCTTATGTTCTATTTTTAACTCACATCTATTTTGACACAAAGCAAAGAGAAAGTTTTCACTCATTATATTTTGGTATTGGGGGTTAAGGTTCAATGTTGTTAACCAGTAGTAACAACGGAAGTGATTAATGGGGTAATGCGAACACTGATGAGAAAACGAGGTCTCACACAGTGATCGCGAATGCTCAGTGATGTTATCTGATCGATAATTCATAAGGGAAAGGATGTTCGCTCGGAAAAAACAGACACCGTGCAATGGTCCTTCCACTTCAATGGGAAACAAGACATCACGGGAGGCTGAACACAATCAGAAATGTGGGACCAGGACTGATCTCAGCAACTGGGCGTAGTTCCTCTTTCATGCATTAAACAACATGTTAGCTCACTGAAGTGCACATGGCCGACACCTGGTCTCAAAGGGTTGCCTGCCAGCCAGATTGAAATCCAACGTTCCTGGTCACTAGTTGGCTTTCTCCATTAGGCAGTGGGATTGCTCCCACTCTGTTGATAAATGAGCAGCCACAAACGTGTGTGCAGTTTAGCTGGGATACATTGCAATCCTATTTGATAGAACATAATTGGCAAAATAATGAATGAATGCAGCTGGGGAGGAAATAAATCGTTTGAAAGCTGAGTTTCCTTTAACATTAATTTCTGAATGGGTGAGTAGCCAAACAAGCTCTCCTTTCTTATAAAATATTTCAGCGAAGCCTAAGATAGTTTAAGGGACTTCATTCAATTCATCTGACTACGAAGTTTGTTTTTCCTTTTACATTGTAGTTGATGATTTGTGTCACTTTATCAAACATCACTCGACAGCACAAACAATCTAGATTTCTGATTTTCAGCCGTCAAGCGTTTACATGTCGAGGCATCCTGCTGCGTGTGCCCTTCATTCACATTACCTTTGCCTTCATACATCTCTTGTGTTCCACATGCTTGGCCAGTTGGATGCATACCTTTCAGTGCAGTGTTCATGCTATGCAGCAAAGATCTGTTGCAGCTAGTGTGTCTGCATGCTACTTACAGCAAGACAGAAATGGAAACTAAATTTTGAAGAATTTCCCTTGGTTCAATCTTAGAATAGCTCATTCCTCCTCCACAGTGCGCATAGTTTTTCTTTGGCAGGCTGCCCACTCAGAAGCCATCCTGATCGACCTAATCACAGTGGCAGGAAGCAGGTTAGCTTGGAGGCTGGAGGGAAGCAGCCCTCCTGCTCCCAGCCATAAACAGTGTCAAAAGGGGACTTCACTTTTTCCATGCTGTAATCCTCGCTTCCCTCTAAATGCCGGGTTTCCCGAGGCAACCCACGTGGGTCTCAGTAAGGTTTCTTCAGTCTGATTGACCAAGGAGGCACAACATTATTTGCACACAAGTCCCAAATCCCCCATAGAGGCTGCTAAGCTGTTTTAGATATCCAATCACTGCAAGTTGCATGTCAATAGGCCATAGGAAGCCTGTGAAGCCATTGTAATTTTATCTTCAAACTGGTATTGCAACATGTTCCCAAAAAAGAACAACAGCAACTCGCTTTTATATCACGCCTTGAAAATAGTATAACGACCCAAGTGCTTCTGTTACGATCCCTGTAAGGAGCAATCACTTTAAACAAGGGATTTGAATTCCCAGTGACCAAATTAAAGGAACTGCATGACAAGATTTCAAGTTTTAAGGCTTTTACTGTAACAAACCAACTAAAAGCAACTTCAACAAAACATTAAAATAAAAGCAAAACACTGCGGATGCTGGAAATCTGAAATGAAAGCAGAAAATGCTGGAAAAACTCAGCAGGTCTGTCAGCATCTGTGGAGAAAGAAACAGAGTTAGCATTTCAAGTATAATATGGCTCTTCTTCAGAACACTAATATCAACTAAACATGACCTAGTAAGCAACTATTACTCTAAACAACAGAGAAGATAGCCCTTGTTAATGCTTTAAAGTGATGGATAACCCCATGCTGCCAGCAGTAAGTGATAAAAACAAAAAACTGCGGATACTGGAAATCCAAAACAAAAACAGAATTACCTGGAAAAACTCAGCAGGTCTGGCAGCATCGGCGGAGAAGAAAAGAGTTGACGTGAGGACTCGAAACGTCAACTTTTTTCTTCTCCGCCGATGCTGCCAGACCTGCTGAGTTTTTCCAGGTAATTCTGTTTTTGTTTCACCAGCAGTAGGTCCCACTTGGGCGATTTCACCGTGTGGCCTCATGAGGGAAAATCTTCCAGAGTCTTTAAATTGCTAGGAGATGTGTCTCTTCAACCAGCAATTGTCCTTTTCCCCTGCATTCTGCCTGATAGCTCGCAGAGAACTTGCTGCCTTCTCTCTGTTGACCATACCTTTTGTCTTTCTGCGAGACCCCTCCCTCTATCTTTACTGTCCAAAACTTGGAGGCCGGAATTCCAGCTAAAATTAGCCCAGTCGCTCCTGCTTTTGTTTTCAGGCGTGAACATTCTGCACCTTCCTCCCAGTAAGACTCAGCCTGGGCCCCCTGTCCACTTAGTGACCAAGCCACCCAGCTGTCGGGCAGAATTCCAAGCAGGTCACATGATGCCTCCATTTTATCTTGAATTAAAGAGGCAGTCCCAAAACATATTCATCTTATAAAACCTCACTTCATAACACTTCACAGGGGTTTTACCAAACAAAATTTTAATTTAGGAAAAAAATAAGCAAGAATGGAAATCATTCCTTATGGCAGTTCCCATCCTTGACTGGAGATCCTTCAGATTCAGCAATTCTCTGTTCCCGATTTTCATTCACAAATAATTTAAATTATTGCAATTCATTTTCAAACCATGTAGGGAAACTCTTGTTTGATTGCCAATTTTTGTTGTATTTCTTAGATTTAAAATAATACCAAATAAAAATGTCTTTGTTATAAGGACAAACAGAGCAAGCCAAGACATAACACCCACCGAGAATCTCAACGTAAAGAGTTCACTGCTTCAGCCACACAGCACCATTCCTCACCCTCAAACTGACACATGCAGAACCAACTGCTGATTGCCTTTTTGTTCTTTTGCCAGGGTTAAACCATTCATCCTTTTTATCTCCTAATTAGTTGAATACGACGACAAGCTGATGGACTTTAATCAGTGCTCACATCCGTTAAGCAAATGAATCTCCAAGTGAGCCGTTCATCCCGCTGCACTTTGTTAGTGTCAAAAGCAACACAGTCTTTGGGAATATCCGACTGTGAAAATATGGGGAGTGTGCAGCACTTGCAAAATTCCAAAATACACCATTAACAATCCGAGATATGGAAGACTGGTCCTGGCCTTGATGAACTCAGAGCAGTGCAAAGGAGTTGTGCTTTTGTTACGAAATAAGCACGTTTTATGCAAACACACCCATACAGTTACAAAATTCACAGGAGTTCATTTCCTCACCACTGTAATCCAGTTGCAAGAAAATCAGATACAGGGGATATTTAAGCTCTCAGCATGATAACTTTGTTTCGCAAACAATCTCTGTCTACCTGTAACATCCATCATACTAGCTGGAAAACAAAACAAGATCTGACGGACTGTCAAGAAATCAAAAATGCCACTAACATTCAGCAAGACAGGCCACCTCTGTGGAGAGAGAAACAAAGATCAGAAGGGGAGAAATTCATTCACGTAGCGCCGCTACGCCGAGTTACCTCATTTCCCCGGGACAGACAGTGCCACAGAGTGTTACCTGCATGGCCCGCGCAGCGGTTTTCAATGGTAAAGTTCTCACCCAGTGTTTCAGGTCATTGAGCTTTCAACCATTCCTGAAAGGTTAACTTGTTATTCTTCTTAACGATGCTGCCTGGACTGTTGAGTATTGCCTGCATTTTCTGTCTTTATTTCAGATTTCCAACATCTGCAGTATTACATTTTCCTATAAATGTTTTAAGTATAATTGAACAGGTGTAATCGACCACTAAAGTGAAGAAATATTACATTCAATGGATCTTCTCACACAGTATAGGTGCTATACATTTATACACATGTACATGTATAAAAACCTCATTTTCCACCTGTGACACTTCAATCACCAAGGGGCTAGAAATTCATGCATGCCCAGTTTTCAGGCACTGGTCTGTGATTCACAGCCTGCCCATGCCAGTTCTGATCGAGATGGACAGCACTCAAATTTAGTGCACCCACCTCAACCTGCACACTTGTGGCTTTTTGACAAAGTGGGTCATGTGCTGCTTCCTCCTTCTTCTCACCGCTGGCTACCTCTGAGCCATACGTTGTGCAGTACCACACGGCGCCGCCAGCCTGTTCTTATTGAAGATGGCCCGTACTTCTTGAAAGGAAGCTGCACTGACTAATATTAGTGGAATTTAAATGATGGAAAATTGAACACCGGATTTTCGTATTGAGACAGGAAAGTGTGTCTGGGCCCTTCTGTGGCTTCCTAAAATGCGAGCCTGCCTCTGTACCCCGTTCTCGCATGTTTTTGTCTCTGAGTGATGTGGTGGGGGAGGGGTGGGGTTTTGTGAGCCACGATGCAGTGTGGGAGGAGTATGGGTGCGGAGACGGCCTGGTTAGAAAGCCCACCTCAATTCTTTGAGCTAGCAGTCCAGCTCCCAACATCATTCTTATCCTCCCTAAACCTTACTCCCCCCTCCATGCCATCTCATAACACCATGCCCCTTCCATGCACTGTCATACTCCCCATGCCCTCTCATACTCCCCATGCCACCTCATACATCCCATACCCACTCCATGCTCCCCATATATCCTCCATAGCCACTCAGCCAGTATGCACTATGGGCAGACCTCAGGATGTCTTTGAAATGGACATTAAAATAAAATTCTAATGGAGCTGTCAATCAAACGCACTTCATGCTGAAAAAAACTAATTTATTAAAGCCATTCAAAAAAAATTAAATCCTTTCAAGTGATCAATGTGTTGTAAAAACAAACAGTTATTCGCTTACCGCATCAAAGACATAATTTTTAAAACTTGCTGAAAAGAGAGACATAGTGCTGAAGCTTTTTGTGTTGCACTCTTTAGGACAAATGTAAGAATAACAAATTTCAAATGATGACAATAATTTATACTACAGGAGAAAAGGGTGTTGACTGGTTGGCAGGTTGACTCTGATTGTTCAAGGCATTACCATGGAGAAAGCAACAGGGAACCATAGGCTCCCCAAGCTCCTGGGTAATTTAAAAAAGGCACAAGACTCAAACAGATTCCATTTGTTTGCAGAGAATGGGTCTATGCTTATGAATTCATGACACTTGCAGCAAGCTTAAATGAGCCATGTTACATGCTCGACTGATGATCCTAAATTGGCTGCTTGTGTAACTACTGGCGCAATCAGGATTGCTCTCAACCAGCCAATCCTTGCAAAACCCGAAACAAAATGTCTGCTGTTAGATGCAATTCCGTGATTGCGCAGCACTTGCTGAACAATCCCGAGTCATCCAAAAAGGCTTGGAGCCTACAGGAGCAAACCTCAGTCCTGTGTCGTTATCTGGGGCCTGACCAGTTTTCCACTTTGCATATTACAATGCTCAGTGTTTGCAAAGGAAAGAGATTGTTTTTATGTCCGCTTGCCAAAATAAATAACTTCAATTAAACAGTGCTGCCACAATACATTGATCAATACCTTAACCATCAATTCAATATCATTGCAAATTATCCTCAAATTGTGACAAACCACATACTCACACTGTCACTAAGACAGCCTATTGCCACCTTCGTAACATCACCTGACTCTAGCCCTGCGTCAACTCCTGCACTGCTGCAACCCTCATTCATGCCTTTGTTACCTCTCAAGTTAACTATTTCAATGCATTTCTGGCCAACCTCCCATATTCTACTCTCTGTACACTTGAGGTCCCACACATCACCCCCAAGCTCACTGACATACACTGACTCCTGGTTGAGCCAGGAGCCTCAATTTTAAAATTATCGTCCTAGTTTTCAAATCCCTCCAAGGCCTCACCCCTCCCTATCCCTCTAATCTCCTCCAGGCCCAGAATCTCTGAGATATCTGTGTTAATTTAATTCTGGCCTCCTGAACATTCCCGATTTTAATCACTGCACCAATGATGGTTGTGCCTGCCAGGCCCTAAGCTCTGGGATTTTCTTCCTAAACCTCTCTGCTTCTCCACCTATCTTTCCTCCTTTAAGATGTCCCTTAAAACCTAACTCTTTGACTAAGCTCTGGGTCATCTGTGTTATGCATCAGAAAGTCAAGTGATAAAGGACAGGATTGAAGCCAATCTTTGCACACTTTTATAAGCATTTGTTTACAGATATACACAGAATGAGCATGTACCTCCTAACCCAACAACCACATTTTCAGTCTTTTCCTATTTTAAGGAGCACAAGTGAATCCCCAGTTAAAGCCCACTACCGCATACAATTAAACACTCATGAGTTTAAAATTAATAATCTACCCTAATATCTGCTCCTGGGGCTTGATGTCAAATTTTGTTTGATAATGCTCCTGTGAAGTATATCGGGGCATTTTATTACATTAAAAGGTGCTATATAATTGCAAATAGTTGCTTTTGTTATAACTGCTATATTATTTACATGGAATTCCAAAACATTGTTAGGAACATGGTCTGTGCAATGTCTAAAGGAGAAACAAACCTTTAAAAATGTGTATGCCATAACATTGGTGGAAGTGGTGAATGCATCACATCTTCCTGCTATTAGATGTCACTCAATATGTAGCCACGCACCCCTCAAGCGTACAACTTAAAAATATACACAGCAGATTTCATAATCATTTTCCTCTACAGTGGCCGTGTAAGGAGGTCACGGGCTCAAACTGGTGAGAGATGAATTTAGATCGGATATCAGCATGCTCCTTGCAGAGCTGTAGAAGTTCACAACACAGAAGAAAGTCATTCAGGCCTCTGTGATTTGTTCCAGCCCTTTACTAGAGCATTCCGAGACTAATCCCGCTGTCCTACTTTCCACTCGTAACCCTCCTCTGCTACACATATTTATCCACTTTACCATTTATACCCTCCCTGTGGCAGAGTTCTCCAAACTCACAGCCCACAAAATACCAGGGACATCCTTCTTCAATAGAGAGGCACAGTTGGTTATATATAGCTTCAGGGAGACCACTTTGCAAGCGTGGGGCAAGGTTCAGAGATAAGCCTCTGTGAACTATCACAGCCAGTGTGGGGATTGAACCCACGTCATTGGTGTCATTCTGCCTCACACTTTAGCCATCTGAGCTAACCAACCCCCATACTCTAACAACTGTTTGCTGAAAGAAGTTTCTCTTAACCACCCTCCTCACTCTATTAATGAGAAATTTAAATTGATTAATAGTCAATTTAGCCAACCAGAACCTCTTCATAATTAAAACAGGATCTCTATTAAATCTAATCAGTCTTTTCTGCTTTTTTGGAAACAGGATCAGTTTTTCAATTCTTTCAAAGATATTTTTATGCTCCTAGCATCATCTTGGTGAAGGGGCAGTACACAAGTGCTATGGCTTCAATATGTACTCTTACAATGGAATACTCAAAGTTCCATTAAAATACTCTAACTGTGGCCTAACCATTTATTTAGCCAAATCTATCATTACCTCTTCGCTCTAAGTCCTTGTTGCTGCCAGCTTTTTAATGTCTTTACTTGAACACTTGGAGATAATTATCAAGGTGCCTCTGTTCACTCCCACTCTTCAATGATTTCTCTTGAGTGTACACACCCCTTTTCTCATTCTTTTCTTCCAAAATGTAATTTGTCACACTTATCCACAATAAACTGCATCTGACACTTGTCTGCCTGTGCTGCCAACACATCAATGTCTTTTGGGGTCGCTACTGTTCTTCCCTGCTGTTTCCTGTACCTCTCACTTTTGTGTTCTTAGCACCATGTTCCCTCCGCTCAAGTCTGAATCACCTACAGACACCCCAAGAATGATGGTGGAGCCCGTACTAACCCCAAACTTCTCCATTAACCCTAAGTCTCAGTGTTTGGATTCCAACAAAGAGTAATCAACAACTTGGTGTGGAACTCATAGTGGGGTATTGGGATAAAAGTCTTGGGCACATTTAAGATACAGCTGGGTGTTGTGACAAAAGAAATGCAATTTATTTCTCTGGTTAGATATATTATAATGTACAAAATAATATTCCTGTATAAGGGGAAGATGCATAGTGGTACTGTCACTGGACTAGTAATCCAGATACTTGGGCTAATACTGTGGGGACACAGGTTTAAATCCCACCATGAGAGCTGGTGGAATTTAAATTCAATCTAGAATACAAAGCCAGTCATGACAACTATCATTGATTGTTTTGAGGGGCAGGAGGTTTAGGGGGGATGTGAGGAAAAACTTTTTTACCCAGAGGGTGGTGACGGTCTGGAATGCACTGCCTGGGAGGGTGGTGGAGGCGGGTTGCCTCACATCCTTTAAAAAGTACCTGGATGAGCACTTGGCACTTCATAACATTCAAGGCTATGGGCAAGTGCTGGTAAATGGGATTAGGTAGGTAGGTCAGGTGTTTCTCACGTGTCGGTGCAGACTCGATGGGCCGAAGGGCCTCTTCTGCACTGTGTGATTCTGTGATCTGTGTCAATCTTGGGAAATGGAAAATCAATTTTAAGGATATACCAGATGTAAGATAATTGTGAGCTTCATGAAGCTGTCCTTAGTAAAGTGGGATCTTTCCTGCATGCAGATTTGTTACTTACACACACACACACACACACAGACACACAGACACATACACTTTTTTTCTTTTTTCATTTATGTGATGTGGACATCGCTGGCTGGGCCACCATTTATTGTCCATCCCTAACTGCCCTTGAAAAGGTGGTGGTGAGCTGCCTTCTTGAATCACAACAGTCCATGTGGTGTAGGTACACCCACAAAGCTGTTAGGAAGGGAGTTCCAGGATTATGACCCAGCGACAGTGAAGGAACGGTGATATATTTCTAAGCCAAGATGGTGAGAGTCTTGGAGGGGAACTTCCAGGTGGTGATGTTCCCTTGCATCTGCTGCCCTTGTCCTTCTAGATGGTAGCAGTCATAGGTTTGGAAGGTGCTGCCTAAAGAGCCTTGGCGAGCTCCACCCCAGGATTTGACGACCAAGAAAGGTGCATTCATAACATGGCCAAACAGGTTGACAATCAACCTGCAGACAGTAAGCGTGGGAGAGATTCCTGGTCAGCCATGTGACGGAAAGAAAGCTAGAGCCTCTACCGTCACTGTCCATAGCTTCAGGCCACAACATGCATGTGAAAGTGAATGTTACCACAACAACTCAAACTCCCTAACTGAACTGTAACACACCATCGCCTGGCGCACACACATACACAAATACACACACGTGCACACACACATGCACGTTAGTGGGGAAAGGGAACAAGTGCTTAGTTATGATTTCCTGTCACCATGGCGTGGGACAGGCTTGATGGAACAGCTGGTGTCTTCCTGCCCGTCTGTTTTGCAAGTTCGTAAACAAAAATGGGCACTGTTACCATGGTAACCCATCTTAAAGACACGCCTACATATTTACATGTCGTACAATAAAGACCTGATGATCCGAGCAAGGCCAACACAATCACTGCAAATGCCACCTTCCTGTTTTCCTTTCCGTTCCTCCTACAACTTGACTATTGCTGAAGTTCTGTTCCAGAGGCAGTGGCAATCCGTGAATCTTCATGGCTTTCAATCCCGGTTCTCACAAGATTATCGGATAATTCTCTGAAGAGAAAGAATTTGCAGGGCTATGGGCAAAAGATGGGGGATTGGGGCTAATTGAATTGCTCTTTAAGAGAGCTGGCACGGACAGAACAGGCCAAATGGCCTCCTCCTGTGCTATAGCCATTCTATGATTATATCACATTTGCCACTCTTCCAGTGAGAGTCAGCACATTCTTCAAACAAAAGGCTCAGAACCCCCAAGCTTCCTTTGCCAAAGACCATGTTCATGCACTTTCCAAATGAGCTGGCCAGGCAACAATGAGGAACATAAACCCTGGGGGAGAAATACATTTCTGCTATCCTTGCTCCTAACTGATAGCTAGTCACCCCTGCCAGAAATATCTGTGTGGGGGCATAAGGGAACTGCGCTCTACAGTGATGCTGACTGACAACCAGCCCTGTAAATCCAAATTAACAAGAAAATAAGTACATTGTCAAGAAGATATAATAATGCCTATAAGGTTATTGGAAATTATTTTAAAATAGATTTCTAGTGGTGTCTGTGTCTGTGTGTGTGTACGTGTGTGTGTCTTAATTGGATTAAAGCCAGCTGGTCTAGAGGCTTTGCTGTATAGAAGAGAAGGTGTGAAATGTTAATTGGATAAACATAGGGAAGTTACAAGGTGAAGTGTAAAGGGGGCAATTTGTTTTTAAAATAAATCATTCAAAAGAATGGGTGAAATATTACACCTAGCCAGAAGAAGCCAAACAATGTGTTTACTTTCTCCAAAGCTTACTAATAAAATTGGTGTTATTAAAGGGTTTTATTGCTGGAGGAGGTAAAGTTCAAAAGACCTAATGATATAATGACAATTTGCATTCAAAGAGGAAAATATGTATAAAGGAGGAGAAGGCTGTTGGTAAAAGCGAAGGGACTCTAAGATCCAAAGCCTCCAGCCTGTAAGCCTCAAGCCACTGTCTGCAAGGATCCAGAGCTGAAACAAACTAATTTTGAATTTGACTGTCCAGAGTGTGCTTTGCCAGGGGTCTGTTTAAATCTATGTGCTTTACTGTTGCCTTAATGGGCATGTAACTGACAGTCAGATTAGTTAGGGGATTTTTTTTTAGAAACTATTATCATAGTAATTTGTTGACATATGAATGTGCTTACAATCTTTCAGTTAACAAATGTTTAATTTAGTTTTATAAAAAGCCTCTTGAGACTCAGTGGTCTTATTATAACTGAATTCAAAGCCTGTGTCTCAAAACATACAAATTGCAAAAATTGGTTATGACAGTTGTTTCAAGTTTCCCTCTGGGATTTGAACAACTCATCATTTACCATTAGCTGTGTCATAATAATCACATTGCTACTAATTATCAATATTCCTTTCATAAGACCAGCTGTATAACTCAACAGTATAAGGCAATACCAAAAGGTTCTCCAGGATTGGTACCATTCCATAGGAAGAATGTTTCTACTTCACAAAACTAAAAATCTCCTTGACAGAAAATTTCAGAAGAGAAGTTGAAATTCCCTGGTAAAACTGTAATAATTATTTTCTGGGCACAAGTATTTAATAAGCAGCCTTTACAAGCATACTCTGTTGGAAACAGCAGCTCCGAGGAATATACCCAACAGCACGTGCAATGTTAACAACAGGATGCAGACATGACCAAAAGCCAAGATCTCAATGCTGACACAGTGGTCGCCAGGCAGCTCCTATCATCTGGACCATGGGTCCTATGGTTTGATCTCTGGTCCATGTCGAGCTGATCTCAGCCGGAGCAGCATATGAGGCCCGACAGTTCCCTCAGGGCTGCCTGACAGTGGTGGTTGGGAGGGAAGGGGGGTGGGGGGCAGAGACTGGTTAGGAAGAAAAGAAAATTACCAGCCACAGTTGCAGCTAATGACTGGCAACCAGAGCCTCCTGGTATCCCAAACTCTTTTCTTCATCAGTTCTCTGCCTAGGCAAGGAGGCAGGTCCCCCAACTTCCAGGTCCCCAGCCAGAACAGGTATTGAACTCCCCACTGTTGGTACCAATCTGATCCAGTCAAGTGAGCCAACCAGACCCCCGAAAGAGTTCAAGTTGCTGCAGCAACATGCACTTCTACAAGTATGTTGTAGTCTGGAGCCAGGAATAGTGATGGGTAGAGGCTCCAATTTTCTTTCCATCACATGGATGGCCAGGGATCTCTGCTGCTCTTACCATCTGATGTTGGCATGTGTTAGAAGGATTTGCTGGTTGATAATTAATCTGTTTGGCCATATTGTGAACACACATTCTTTGGCCATCCTTGAACAGGACTTGAACCTGGATCTTCTGGCTCAGAAGCAGTGATGCTATCCACTGAGCCACAGGGCCTCCCTTCCAAGATACTTACAACCAATGAAATACTTATGAAGTGTGCTAGTTGCTGTAATGTAGAAAATGTGACAGCCAATTTGCACACAGCAATGTCCAACAAACTACAATGTGATAATGACCAATCTGTTTTGGTGATGTTGGTTGAGAGATGAATGCTAGCCAGGATGTAAGGTAGAATTCCTCTGCTCTTCTTCAAAGTGGTGACATGGGATCTTTTACATCCACCCATTGGGCAGATAGGGCCTCAGTTTGTTGGTACCTCCTGACAATGCAGCACTCCCTCAGTACTGCACCGGCAGTGTCAGCCTGGATTTTTGTGCTCAAGTCAGGAGCCAGGAGGACATTTTTCTCCCTTCACTATTATTAGTGAAAAAGATCAGTATAAGTGGAGGAAAACATTTGATTGGGATCGAGCTGAGCTGTGCTATACTTCACAGCCAAATAGCCTGTCAATACTCACTACCTAGGCGGCTGACACACATGGAAGTGCAGCTTGGTGACAATCAGTAACTTCAAGGAGGAGGGAGGAGGAAGTGGTGGAAAAACAATGACACACATAAAAAATGGAGAGTCCTTTCAATTGACAATGTCCTGTGTTCTGACCCGGGTGTGATTAAGGATATTAAGCCAGTGGAGATAGTGTGACACAACGTGTTAACAAGCCAGTGAACTCAGAAGCACTACACTGCGTTTTGCTCCAGCCACAGAGACAGCACAGGTGAATGTACTTCACACGTATACAAACACTCAGGGCAAAACCTTGCAGCTTTTCTCTTTCTTTAGAGTTTCAAACACGGGTATCTATTACAAATGAACACACCACTCAAGTGCGCTCCTCCTTATGCAATGGCATAGTTGTATTGTCACTGGACCAGCATTCCAGAGACCCAGGGTAGTGCTCTGGGGACCAGGGTTCGAATCCCAGTATAATTTGAACTCAGTAAGGCAGGCCAGAATTGAAAGGCTGATGATGACCATCAAACCATTGTCGATTGTCGTAAAAACCCATCTGGTTCACTAATGTCCTTTAGGGAAGGAAATCTGCCATCCTTACCTGGTCTGGCCTACATGTGACTCCAGACCCATAGCAATCTGGTTGACTCTTAAATGCCCTCTGAACAAGGGCAATTAGGGATGGGCAATAAATGCTGGCCTAGCCAGTGACACCCACATCCCATGAACGAATTAAAAAAAATACTAAATTTGGCTGGTCCTTTTTTTTATTCCTTCACAGGATGTAACATCACTGACAAGACCTTCATTTATTGCCCATCTCTAATTGCCCTAGAAAAGGTGGTGGTGAGCTGCTTTCTAGAGCTGCTGCAGCCCACGTGGTGTAGGTACACCCACAGTGCTTTTGTCTGTAGCAGTTTGATACAACTGAGTGGCTTGCTAGGCCATTTCAGAGAACAATTAAGAGTCAACAATATTGCTGTGGGGAGCTGGAGTCAAATGTAGGCCAGAGGTAAGGGTGGCAGATTTCCATCTCTAAAGGACATTAGTGAACCAGATGAGTTTTTGATGAGCTTTTTAATTCCAAATGTATTAAGTAGTTGAATTTAAATTCCTCCAGCTACCAGGCTGGAATTGAACTTTTGTCGCTGGAGAATTAGTCCAAGTCTCTGGAATACTAATCCAGTCACATTACCACTATGCTACCATCTAAATGGTACCCACTGACAGTGCACATCAATGGACAATTCAACCACAGAGAGCATTTCGGCCCAGCCCAATGTGTTTGTACCCGACATTCACACACAGGCACATCACCATCAAGGTAAAAATCAAGATTGAGAACTCTAGTCGATTTTCGCCTTCCCTAACTCTAACCCAGCACTTTTCAGGCAGTCTAGAAGAAACTAGAACTTCAACATGAAATCTTCCTGGTCTACACGGCTCAATGAATACCCAGACAGAGCCTTTGGGGGAGTGCTCTTATATGTAATCGACTCTTCCTCCTGATGAGAATACTACCTACCTCCACCAGATGAAGTCTTCAGCTCCCATTAGGGTATTAAATGGTGTGTAAGGGATGTAAGGGAGGGGTAGCACCTCTCACAGGCAGGCTCGCTACACCCTTTGGATTGGCTCATCCTGTATTGGTCCTCAACTTTACCCAGCTCTCACCTGTGGCTCCAAGTAATTGTTAGCACGTGACAGGGGCCAAGCCCTAGTAAGCCACTTCGACGGGCAGGCCAACCCAGGTGAGGGTAGCCGTCGGGTCTCTTTCCCTTGGCGACTTAAGGATTTGCCTACCCCTGGCATGCAAGGGCTGATTCTATCACTGCTTGTTTGTCCCTACAACCACACACCCCACCCCCCCCCACCTCTCTCTCTATCTCTCCGCCCCCCACACACACACCTTAAACCAGCTTATATTTCAACTCTTTCTTGGACTCGAACTCAAGTTCTGTCGAAGGGTCATGAGGACTCGAAACGTCAACTCTTTTCTTCTCCGCCGATGCTGCCAGACCTGCTGAGTTTTTCCAGGTAATTCTGTTTTTGTTTTGGATTTCCAGCATCTGCAGTTTTTTTGTTTTTAAGGGCTGATTCCAGCCGACTGGGTGGGTGGGACCAATCTAAGGTCCAATGGTCTTGAAGGCAGGCCAGCACCATGTTGTGCACACGTCAACACAAGGCACAGAAGACGTCCTGGTCACCCACTGCATCTGGATCTATCTCCCGCCGTCTTGCCTAGACCAAGATAGGACAGGACGAGACAGTGAGGCTGACAATGCAGAGCTCTCCCCTCACTATGATCCAATTCATGCACAAGTCATGTTCATCATCTTTGCTAGAATTCCTGACATTCGCTTTCCAAAGCGAATTCTCTATGGAGAGCTCGGGTCTGGGGTGCTCTCTCATGGTGGTCAAAGGGACCGCTACATGGACACGCTAAAGGCTTCACTTAAGAGCTTTGGCAGCGACTTTGAGTCCTGGGAGAAGCTCGCCCGGGATCGCTACACCAGATGCAACCAGAGGCAGAGAGAAACCGCAAAGAGAGCAAATCCCGAGTCAGCAACTCGTCCAAAACTCAGTCATCTGCGGCACACTGCCCTATTTGCAGCAGAAGAGCCTTGGCTGTCACCTGCATACCCATCAGAACCCAGCAAACAGCCCAGATGATAAACATGGTCATCTTCAGCTCGAAGGAGGCACAAGAAGAAACCTGTGGCATTCAGCTCTCTGGGCACAGCTGAGAAAGATTTGGAATTGAGGCCCTGCTTCAGGAAATGAGGAAAGTCACTATGGCCCACCTTATCCTACCTCAGCCTATTGCTTTAGAAAGTACCTACAGTTTCCTCAGCACGATATTCATTCCTTTTTAAATGATTCTAGGACTTTGCTTCAATTACTTTGAATTAGAAGGGTTGGATATATTTTTTTAAATTCCAACGAGGAGAATTCGTCACATTTTCAGGGGCACTGGCATGGAGTCAATACAGGGTTGCCAACCCTGGCTGGATGTACTTCTGGAGATTCCATCCCCACCCCCACGTTCTAGCAATTAGTCACCCAATACGTCTCCGTTCACAGGCACCAGCTTCCCTCGCTAACTGGAAAACAGACATTTCATTAATTGGATGGATAATTCTTGACCATCAGTCAAGGTCCAGGGTTGTCCAGGAGATTAATCTTCAACTCCTGGAGACGCCAGGCCAATCTGGAAGTTGAGCAACCCTATGTCAATAGTTAATATTCAAAGCAAATGAACTTCCATTTACACAGCAGACTGCACAACCTCAGGCTTCCCAAAGCACTTTTCAGCCAATTACTTCCAAAGTGTAGTCACCATTGCTTTGTAGGCAAACACAGCATCAATTAGAACATAGCAGGGTCTCACAAACTGCAAAGGGAAATGACCAGATAATCTGCATTTAGGTGTTATTGATTGAGGGATAAATGTTGGCCTGGACACCAAGGGCTCCCTTCACTTCTTTGAAGAGCAGATATTGGATGGCAGATGAGGCCTCAGTTTAATGTCTCACCTTGAAGATGGCACCAATGACAATACAGTATTCCTTCAGTACTGCACTGAGGTGTTAACCTCAATTACGTGCCCAAGTTTTTAAAACAACACTTAAAACAACATTCTGTTCAACAAATGGTGAAACTTCCACTTCAAAAGTACATTTTCCTGATTTTTCAGGCCAGATTCTGCGAAAGTATCAGTCATACGATGATACAAGTTTTAGCAGTTATCTAACCATGGCTAGTTTAGTATTGACATTCACTGGAATTTTTAAAAACCGGTGTGAATATATTCTTTGCTTTCTTTCCATTTGCTTAATTTTTTAAATTTTGCGGCTTTGTCATAATTTTTAAAATGAACTCCAATCTCAAAATTTTGCCTGACACGACTTTTGTTCTGATTATCTGAAGGCACTCACAAAGTGGTTCAGCTATTCCTGGCTAGACCACAAGATGGAGCACTTTGTGATGATGGGCAATTCCACCTTGAGTGCTGAATAGGGTTTGGGGCATGGGGAAGAAATAAATGATTCTTTGTCCCTGTTCAGTGCACCCTTACCTGGTCTATAATTCAGCCGTGTCTTCAAAAACTCCCCAGTCCTATCAGTAGACTGACAAGAACATTGTCACTGAGATGGTTCTGATGTAGGGTTGCCAAGACCTCAGCTCCCTAGGCACTGGTCATGCCTATGCCCAGATGGAGGGATGTCATACAATATTGCAAGGGCCAGCTCATTAACATCTCTTTCATCAAGCGTTTGATCATCTGACCTAATATCTTCTTATGTAGCTCATACTTTGTTTCATAATGCTCCTGGTAAGCAGATGGGGACTTTTTATTACATTATAGGACCTATATAAATATAAGTAGCTGTTGTTGTTGAGGGATACCAGTTTGAAAGATGCATGGTTAAAAATAAAAAAAAGAGTCAGGGACCTTTGAAAACAAAAGCTGGTAGCCTGGGAACAGGTCATCTGTTTGGGATTGGGCTGCAACCTTCAAGACCTGGAAGGGGAATTATTTTTTCTTTGCTCCAGAAGTTCCTTTGGGAAGTGACTGCAAGTTCAAGATATATTGTGCTAGCCTACAGAAGTGAACGTAGCACACTCAGAAACAAAGCAGCAATAATACTGGGCAAGGGAAGCTTAATCGTGCAGGCAGCAAGAACAGCTTCCTTCCAAACCCCAGGATTGTCCATCGCCCAAAGTCACCTGTACCCATTGTGTCAGAATTCCTTCGCTCTGCAAGGTTACATTCTCAATATTTTAAAAGTTTTAAGTAATGAGTCTTTTTTAAACATATCATCTTTAAAATTAAACCATTTGCAATTATCCCCCCAAATGGATTACACGCCATGCTCAGCCAGTGGATTGAACATAGCCCCTTAGCACTGCACTCTTTGATATGCTACAACCCCGAAGTTGACACGCTGCTTATGGCTCCCTCATTAACAGAGAACGTATATAAAGCCACTCAATAACATGCCCCTCGCTAGAATATGTTTTCTCTACAATTTCCAAAGACAGCATTATAAAGAGGGTCCACAGTACTATGCCTTAGTAGGCATATAATGACCTCTTTCATTGACTGGGGGAGTCAAGAAAAATGATTCCATGCCAATTCAGCAGAGACAGATGAAGCTATGATAATACTTTTCTCCGCCAACCCCTTTCAACAGCTGACTAGCTTTGACTAATGTTGTGCTGTGATTCTGGCAGTCACCTTAAATAGCCAAGGGAGACCACATTAACCAATGTATTTGGTGCATAATTGCTTTTTGAAATGGTTCTACTTTTATTGAGAACTTGGAAAGTAATGGACTTTAAACTCGATTAGACATGTTAGACTAGAATTTGCATGGTGATCTCAAGAGCAACAGGAGATGTCTTCCCCTCCCACTTCTCTCTCGCCCAACAGTTCACTTCCCCTTGCACTTCCCTACAGCAACATGGTTACAAACTGTAGCTCACAGTATGAGGTAATGGGCTTCAAGCTACACCCCATTGTTCTCTGGCAAATTGGAACACCAATGCGTTGTGCCGGAACATTCATTAAAGAGATATTTTGAGTCGTCAAGGTTTTTACACTATTTCATCCACTTCCCTTTGATGTCCGTCTTCCCTCATCCTTTCTACAGCTTTCAGCTTTACTTAAAAAATTTCTTTTATTTCGTACTGACTATAGTTTTACCCACACTCCTCAGCACAAGTCAATCTGCTCCACAATACTCACCCTCTGAGATCTCTGCGCTCTTCCAATTCTGGCCTCTTGCGCACCCCCCATTTTCATCGCTCTACCACTGGCAGCCATGTCTTCAGCTGCCTAAACAAAAAGCTCTGAAATTCTTTCTCTAAACCACCCCTTGAGCAAACTTATGGTCACGTGTTCTAATACCTCATGTGGTTTAGTGTCAAATTTAGTTTCATAATAATCCTGTGAAGCACCTTGTGATGTTTTATTACATTAAACGCACTATATAAATGCTTGTTGTTGTAGTCTATGCAACATATAAAGTATCACAGCAAACAACATAAGAGCCTCGGAAGATGGCAGCACAGAAGGAAGCCATTTGACTCAGCTCGGCTGTACTGGCTCTTTGCTGGACCAATCAAACTACCCACTGCTGACTCAGCCGTTTTTAGTGCACCATCAGTAACACCAGGGTAACAGTTTTGAGCTTATAGATTGGCTCCACACGTACTGAGGTGTCGGCTGTGGATCAGTGTTAGTATTCTTGCCTCCGAGCCAGAAGGTTATCCTGTCAGGGACTAGATTGTATAATTTAGGCTGACACTCCAGTACAGTACTGAGGGAATGCTGCGCTGTTTGAGGTAGCATCCTTCAGACATTAAAACCAAATCCCCGACTGCTCCTGCAGGTGGACGTGTAGATCCACTGGCACAATTTTGAAGAGCAGAGCAGTTCTGCCTGGTGCTCTGGCCAATATTTATCCCACAACCAAATCTAAAACTAGATGATTTGGTCATTATCACATTGCTGTTTGTGGAAGCTTGCTGTGTGTAAATGTCTGCTGTGTTTCCTACATTAAAACAGTGACTACATTTCAAAAGTACTTCACTGACAGTAAAACTCTGAGGTTGTGACAGATGCTATATAAATGCCAATCATTTTTCTTAGGGACTGTGGGTCAGGTTTGCATTTTGAAACCTGCAAAGACAATTTCAGCAGAAAACTCAAATTCAGTTGATAGCACACTCGCCTCTGAACTCCAAGGTTCTGGGTTCAAGTCCCACTCCAGGGCTTGAGCCCAATAATCAAGGCTGATATTCAGCAGTACTGAGGGAGTACTGCACTGAGATCTTTCAAATGGGACATTAAACCGACCTCCCATCTGCCTGTTCGGGTTTATATAAAAGATACCATGGCACAATTTCAAAGAAGGGTTCTCCCCAGTGTCCTGGCCAATATATATCCCTCAATCAACATCACAAAAAAGATGATCTGGTCATTATCGCATTGCTGTTTGTGTATTACTACATTACAAAAGTGCTTACACTTCATAAAAAAGTACTTGATTGGCTGTAAAGCGCTTGGAGATGCCCAGTGGTTGTGAAAAGAGCAATATAAATGCAAAGACATTCTATCTTTATGAGCTTTCCCAAAGCGTCCCATGTAAATTTCGAGTTGTTAGGGAATTTCAGAAACTGTTACAGATGTCTACAATGAATGAGGAAAATACATTCAGAACGAGAGTCCCCCTTTAAGTGACACCAGGAATGGATATTGATAATAAGACAGTCAGTTACATGCCTAGCTCATGATGCCACTGTTGGGGTGGTCAGTAGGGGGGGGGGGGCGGGGGGTGGTGGTTGGTTGGGGGATGGGTTAGGGTTAGGGTAATGTCTGCTTCCATGTTACCATTGCTTGGCAGCTATGAAACATAATACACTGGAAGAACATTAAAGCTTTGAAAATACACTGTGCGAGAGTTTTAGCATTTGAAGGTAATGCAGTTGCTGTTAACAGAAGCATGAACCTGTTCAATTCATTTGGGTACATTCATCATTTTAATATTTTCTCTCCGTTATTTCAAGGCCAAGGATTGAATAGCCCCAAGCGCATAGATATTTCCCTTTGGCATATTTCAGATTATGTGGCAAAGCAGGAGATGATGCCTCCCCCTGAACAGTAAATTATTTTGGAGCAACCTCCTCTGGAAAGCCCAGTGACCCTGTCGACCACTTTTTGAATCCAACAGAAACACATGAAAAAAGACAAATACCTTCAATGTTTTTAGTTTGAAATATTTTTTGAAAAGTCCTGTTGATTTTTTTTTTGTTGCAGCTTCCCCACTGCACTGGCAACAGGCTGGTGTGTCAGAGCCTGTGTGGGATTCTCGATAAATAAATGATATATAAACGTGGGGGGAGACATATCTCGCATCCCCAAGCCCCAGAGAACAGCAGCCAGTCACCTGCAGTCGATAAGTAGCTACGGCTGCAAGTCCCATTCCAGTCAGGAAAGGCAGGCTTTGTTCTAGAGGAAAACAAAAGAGTAGGCTAAGGGGCTGGCCATAAAGAGTTCTCGAAAATCATGCAAGCGGGTGGACATAGAGGTGCTTTCGCCTGTGGAAGGGGGTTCAAAATTAGAGCTCATAAATACCAGACAGTCTTAAATAAATCCATCAAATAAATGAGGAGAGACTTTAGCCAAAGTGGTTAGAATGTGGAACGTGTTACCACATGGGGTGTAGTTGAAGCAATTAGCACAGACGTATTTAAGAGGATGCTAGTTAAGCACAAGTAGGAAAATGAATAGAAGGGTATGTCAATAAGATGGAATGAGAAGGGGCTAGTGTGGAATAGAAAAGCCAACATGGTACAGTTGGACTGAATGGTCTGTGCCTTAGACTGTACCATTGCACAGAGTTCAATGCACTGAAGCTCTGCTGGGGAAAAAAGATAATCTGCAATAATCCAAGTATTAGACCTTGGCACTATTTAAAGCACAAGTGACTCTATTTAAACAACTGACTGCCGTCTTTGTTAGCCACTTCATTACAGGGGCACTCATCCTAATAAAACTTTGAACTCAAGACAAAAATTAGGCCCGTTGTCTTTAGAGACAAACCGCAGGCTGTCTCTGTCTACAACAGTAGTTTTTCCTGTATGCCTACAAAGGTACGATGTGCTGGTTAACATTAGATGCCTGAGCAATAAACCCATGTCAGCTGCCCACCAGCCAGCAGCTGCGAGTAGCCTTCCCCCCTCCTCCCCTGTCTGGGACTGAATAACTGCCAAGGGCTCAGCCCTTTTAACCTGGCATGTCTAATTTACTTTTTAAAACTCATTGAAATCATCACTTCAAGAGGAAGAGCAACTCAAAGAGGGAAAATGAGACTAAACTTGGGAAGTTACACCTATCAGGACATACTGAACACACTGGAGCTCTTCTGTATAGACATCACCCAACAGAGATCTTTAAGAATAAGGGGTTTGATAGGCTAGATGTAGAGAAGATGTTTCCACTTGCAGACAGAGACCGGTGGGGGGGTGTAGGCAGTGGTGGAGAGCAGAAACAGCAGAATGGACCTGTTTGATTTCTGTGATATGCTGAGGGAATATTGATAACAGAAATCAAGAAACGAAGAAGATTCGGTTGATAGTGCAAAGAGACCAGGCTCCACTTTCTCTCAATTCTTGTGCTTTAGGAGAGAAAAGTGCCTGTCTGCATGTGCTGTATAAATATATGTCTGTGTATATATCAGCCACTCACTAATGATGTTTGTGTGCAGGAACGAGAGCATGCATGTATGTGTCCCCTTGTGTGAGTGCACATACACAGAGCAAGCTACACTTTTTTGAACTAGATGAGCTGAGAAATCACTTGCTAAAAAGAATCTAATGTGACTCATATATCATCTGTTGGAGGATCTAAGCTACTGTCAGTTTGTTAGTCCCTCCTGGCTGCGAATTCACTTCAACAGACATTTAGATGATTTCAAGCCTCCACATTAAAACTGCTTATCTTTCAAAGCTTCCCTTTTTTAGTGGGTTCATGTCAGGTAAGAGATTCCTTTAATGGGAAATGAAACATTATTAATTAATCAGAATGAAGCGCAGTCATTAGCTTTCTGGGGGAATATTTTCCACTGATCAAGAATACATTGCACTGACACTTTGTGGGTGGAATTGTCCCATGTTTGCACTAAGGGTGGTAGCAGGTAGGAAAAGGGGCGCTTTACTCGCCGGCTGCAATAATGGGCTTTTCATGGCAAATTGTCACTTTCCCGCCCCCTTAATTATGCAACCACTGGAAACATGCCATCTTGCTGGCGGGCGGACTCCGATCTGCCCGCTGTGCCATTACCTCGCCATTTCCTTACACAAGGTGCCATATTTAAACTGCAGCTGCACGCACACTTCTCAATGTCTACAACCCTGGATGGCACCGGTGAAGACACGACCCCAAAAGCCAAGAAGAGTGCAGCCCCTTTGATTCATTGATGCATCCCTGGGATGCCTTCTGGACTCCTTGGAGTCCCAGCTCCTCTACCCCAGCTCTGGCCACAGGAGGCCCATCAGTCTCACCACTCTGGCTTGGGAGGCGCTGGCAGAGGTGGTCAGTGCTAATGCTGCACACAAGAGATCGGCCATCCAGTGCAGAGAATGGATCAATGATCTCATTCGTGCTGCCAGGGTAAGGCAACCATCTCATCACTCTAAACTCACATACTCACAAGGCCATCACACATTCATTGGCATCTCAGTCACTGCCAGCTCAAGGGGCCATCACCACTCACTCTCTCTCACACACTCACGTCTCCATCTGGCCTCACCTCCTCTGGAGACTGCCTCCTCAGCCCTCACGATCTTGAGGCCATTTGCACAGATCAACATGTGCACACGCACACACAAACACCCTGGGATACCCCCCTTCCCCAGTATAGCCCTGACCCTGCAGCCTCTTCCCTTGCCTGAGGCCACATTTCCTCCTTCCCCGAATAAGCCCTGGCCCTGCAGCTGTTGAAAAGCCAACCCCACCTTACGGCTGGTCTGGTAAGTCGAGACCTGCCCATGAGCCCCTGCTAAAAGTGATGTGGTGCTGCCTGCGAAGCCTGGTGCTGATGAGCGCAGATACTGCTCGAAGCAAGGTAGGCAAACAAACTTCAAAGTCCTGAGCGAAGTGCAGCTCGCCAGGTGCACATCGCTTACGTACAGCTGTCAAACACGTCAGCGTGACTGGATGCTCCAGCGTGGAGGGACGATTCCGACGAGCTGGCTTTATAATTATGTGTTGATGTATTAAAATGACACTCCCAACGTGCGGCGGTGGGAAAGACTGCCCGCCATTGATGGTTGCAAACTGGTTTCACGATGGCATGAAGCCAATTTTTGGCCTTCGATCCATATTGTCTGCTCACGCCTACACCAACAGCAACAAGAATTCCAGCCTGTGTCCCTGCTTTCATTGTAAAAACCAACTAAAAGGACAAAAGTGCATTATATTAAAAAGAGATTCCCCCATAAGGAAATGACCTCATTACTGAAACCTGATCTCAGAGTTCAGATGAAAAAGGCTTGAGATTTGCTACTGCGGCTGCAATACTCTGTATAACCAGTGCAAAAGAGTGCAGTATTGAGAATGTGCTGCATGATTGGAGGTGCCAGCGTTCAGGTGGGATGTCAGATCAACAAATCATTCTGAATGTCTGGCACTGCGTCACCAAATAGCTGCAACTTTAAAATAAAAACCCACAAAAACGATCTGCAAAAGACCTGCGTGTCTCACGAACATCTCAAAGCTTCCCTATGCATGTTTATAGCGTTGAAGCTCGGGTATCAGTGGTAGGCCCAGTAATAGGAATCCATCCTCCAAGTCGGAGACTTGAGTACGTATGTAGGCCGGTGTACTGCTGACGGAATGCTGCACCGTAAAAGGTGCCAGTTTTCGGACAATTTAAACCAAGGACTCATACATCCACCTAAGAGGGCAGATAAGATTCTTTGGCAGTGTTTGAAGAACAGCAGAAGACTTACGTACATAAGCTCTATAGAATTTAGAGCAGAGAGACCAGTCAATTGATCCAACTGGTCTAGGCTAGTGTTAATGCTCAACACAAGCCTCCTCCAATCCTGCTTCATCTCAGTGATCTGTATATCCTTCAATGCCTTTTCTCTCATGTACTTATCTAGATTTTCTTTAAAGGCATCTATGCTATTCGTCTTAACTACTCATGTGGTAGCAAATTCCTCCCCAGCATCCAGGCCAATGTTTATCCCTAAACCAATTGCATTATTGCTGTTGTTGGGGCCTTGCTGTATGCAAGTTGACTGCCCCATTTCTCCACATTACAACAGTGGCTACATTTCTTTTTTTTTAAATCTCAAAGTATTTTCTCAAGCATTATTCAAATCAGAGCAAAAATGTCACCAACACCGCACCGCACCCCCCTCCCCACCCACAAATCCCACCCTTGCTAATTTTTGTCCCTTGACCAACATCAGCAGAAAAAGATTAGCTGGTCAGTTGCCCCATTGATTTTAATTCTTGGATCTTGCTTTGTGCAAAAAAAATGCACAATTCGGTGTCCTGTGAAGCTGTTTCAGGCGATCCTGAGACACGCCAGTCTTTTGTATGCCAAGGACATTTAGAACCGTCTGTTTAGTTCTGCATATTAGAATGAAGAGAAATTTGAAAAAATGCCTGAGTATGCAAAAGTTAGAAAGGAAATTTAATAGGGACTCAAGATTCAGTCAAGTGATGCCCAGGACCACATAAGGGCACAGCAATGTGACACTCATTAGAATGGATCCCACAGTCAAGTGTAAACTCTTGCCCAGTATGCATTCAGTCTAATTACCAGTCCTGGCAGAGTTGCTGATACTCTATTCCCCAAAGACTTTCCAGGTTTTTGAGGAGATGGTGGCACAGCGGTAATATCACTGGACTTGGTAATGGGGGAAGCTGGGGCTAATCCTCTGGGGACACGGATTCAAATCCCACCATGGTGGAATTTAAATTCAAGTTAATAAAATCTGGAATTGAAAGCTAGTCTCCATGATTGTGATCATGAAACTGTCATCAATAGTTGTAAAAACCCATCCGGTTCACTAATGCCCTTTAGGGAAGGAAAGCTGCCATCCTTACCAGGTCTGGCCTACATGTGACTCCAGAAACACAATATGGTTGACTCTGAACTGCCCTCTGAAATGGCCTAGCAAGCCTCTCAGTTCAAGGGCAATTAAGAGGGGGCAACAAATGCTGGCCTTGCCAGAGAACCCCACAAAAAAAAAACTAGTCATTTAAAATTAAATTTAGTCTCACGTGCTTGGCAATCATTCTGGAAAACATTATTCCATATCTCTCATCTGTTAGGTCCAAAGTTGATGCTGTGTTATTAGTGATTTTAATTGAGAAAATGTAAGGGACTCAGAGACACAAGATGTTGGAAATCATAAATCCAATCAGACAGGCTCAATCTTTTTACTGAAAAGTAAACTGGGAAATAAAGGCAGTCTAGAGGAAATCAAATGCTTCCAATGACATGGGATGCGATGGCTTCACAGTTTGATTGTCTCAGCTAGAGTGTGTGCAAAGATTTAAACAATCAACGCGAAGGGGCAAAAGAGATGGGGAACCAGGAAGTGCAAAAGAAACCACTTTGGGGAGCCCAGACAAAGTAATGCTTTGGTAAACCAAAGAATGGTGCAAAACAGGCTCATGCCCAACGTTCCCTAGTCACAATGTCCTGATTTCAACCAAAACTTTTCCAAAAGGTGCAAAGCCAGACATCCACAAAGACGGATGGTATAGAGTGAAATGTTAGAACACCAGCCACTTGAGTGCCATTTCTATGTTTGTATGTCACTGACACAGTATGACATGCATTTTTATCCTGGTTATCCTACTGTTTCTCAATGACAAGATATTTATTCTCCAATCTAGCCTGACTGGATAAGAACACTGTTATGTTAATCTTTAAATGGACATTAGGGGCACATTGCAACAACTTGCATTTATAAAAGTCCCTTGAACATCCCATGACTCACTCTCACATCCTCACTTGAGAGGCATTAACACTCTGGTGCACCACCATGCTGACAGACAGAGTGTTAAGATATAGATCTTATCTTTACTTCAGGTAAATTGTCTCGCAGAGATGCACATCAACCTGATGTGCAGAGCCAGGAACTGAACATTGTCTCTCTCGAGAGACTTCTACAATGTTCTGGGGAATGTGTTTGCTTCGTCTAGTCAGAATAAAGAGAAGTGCAAAAAGCCAGTCCATAATTTCCGAGTCTGTCGAAGCCAGAAAGAAACATTACTCGGAGTGGTCAGTGTGTGTGTTGCACTAAAACTAGGAGACACATGAGGCTGAATCTCCACGTTAACATGAAAATGCCTGTACTGCCACCAGGACCTCAGATGATGTGACACCCGGACTAAATCCAGCTCAACCCAATTTAAGCTGCTCCTTTGAACTTCTTTAGCAGATGTTTTAAGATAGGAGACAAAATGAAAAACAGGACGTCAGCCAAGATAATCCATTTACAGCGATGCAAGTGTACTTTTAGTCCTGACCACTCCCCCTACACCACCTTACCAAAATAAGTTATTGTATCCATCCCCCACCAAATACCTTTCCAATATTTAATGTCCTTATCCTTCATGAGCTCGCAGACATCTGAAACACTTAATACAAACCCTGGTCAAATATCTCAATTTACCAATTGCTGCGTAGATCCTGATATCTCTGCCCCAAAGGAGAGGTATGTGGGAAGAGGTATGTAACTTGAAATTGGCTTTCTATCCCTGGAATTTGGGTTTAGATCCAAGTTGGCTGATCTGATGGGATAATACCACGCTCACACTGTGATTGCCTATATCCCAAAAGGTTACATCTGAAATCAGTCCGCCCAGTTCAAAACATGTGCAAGTGCATTGCACAGAACTAAATGTCCCTTGGCACGACATTGGCAGTCTGAGGAAGATGCTATGAATGTAATCGGGAAAATACAACCTGACACAGCAGGAAACATCCTTCAGAGATTGGGGATAAAACAGAAAATCTCACTGTGCATCTGGGTGAAACTAGTCAATGGTGATGACGGCTATCAAATGTAGAAAGGCATTCCAATCCCTAATGTTAATGTGCCTCAAATTGATGAGCAGAAATACTCTCCAAAAAGTTAGGAAGACAAAATAATTTCTGAAAACAGATTCAGCAACATGCAAAGCAGGTCAACTGATCATCCCAAAACTGAGGCTACTAATATTAGCCTATGTTGTCATTCACTTGCTGGTTTATAGTGGGAACCAGTTATGCCTGAACAAAGTTGATTGAAACATTAGGTAGCTTTGCCCGTGTACATTTCACATTTCTTAAAATGATCTGCAAGTTCATGGCTTAAATGTTTAATTTAGATGTGCCAATTGTTAGCATGTTAAGCAATATACTTTTCCAACTCGATACTTAAAACAGCATGAGCATTATGCGTCATTGAATTCCCAAGTGGATGACAGCAAAATAAACCAATAATAAAGACTATTTTATTAAAGTGTTTGCCTTCCCACTCTGTATCTCTCCCTCTACTCCAACCCCCTCACCACTTTCTCCCCTCAGCCATTGTCCAGTAACCGACCTGCTTGGCATGTCAAGGTATGGGAAACCGAATAACTTCTGACAGCAGCAGCTTTGCTCAGTTGAAGGCAGGTTTTAAGTACAGTATAAGATGCTTTCACACACTCCTGCTCGTAGACCTGCCCCCAGCATTCAAAAACATGCTGCAGCCAACTCTGGATCATTTCACTCTCAAATTCTATAAATTGCACGCAGCCAACCAACCCAGTTACGCCAGATAAATACAAGGATTTTCCTGTCAATCATGGTTTCCCTGGCCACTTTTCTCTCTGTTTTCCTGAAAGCAATCCCAGCCAGAGGAGAGTACAGATCGAGGTCTGTCAGGGCTCCAGCAGCTTAATGCCCTGAAAAAAGGGTTCAAAATGCTAGAGTCAGGATTCTAATTAAACTGCCGTTCTTCTGAAACCTCTTTTGCTAGACTGCTAAGACTTTATTTAAGTTGCAGCTAGAGTTTTGAGAACAAGACTCAGGAAGGAAGGATGTAAGATCAACCATAAAGACACAATGTAGATTCACTAGATTGTTGCAGTGGGTGAGTGGGATCTAATTATGAAGACAGACAAGGTTTTTTTTCACTCAAATGTTGGAGTGGGGCTTGAACCTGCACCTTCTGACTCAAGAAGAAAAAGTGCTGCTGAAGTGAGTATATATCATATGTCGATGGATACACTCTGCTGTACCCTTGCCTTGCTTCCAGAGAGCAAAGCCCAATAGTGAAGGGTTACTGCTGCTTGGGAGACCCACTAACTACTCTGGCCTCTTGCACATCCCCGTTGCTCCACCGTTGGTAGCTGTGCCTTCAGCTGTCAAGGCCCTAACTCAGGAACTTCATCTCTAAACCTCTCCACCTCGCTACCTCTTTTTCTTCATTTAAGACGCCCTTTAAAACCTACCTCTTTGACCAAGCTTTTAGTCAACTGCCCCATAACCTTCTTATATGGCTTGGTGTCAAACCTTGGTTGATGACCACTCCCGTGCAGCACGTTGGAACATTTTGCTACGTTAAAGGCACTACATAATTACAAATGGTTGTTGTTGTTGTTGTTTATGCACAAGGTCAGGTTTTACTTCAAAACTTGTGCTTACTCAGGAAGCTGACATTGTGCCAAAAATATGAACAAACACATCTGGAGAGGATCGAGATCCTAAATGTACATAGTATGTAAAAGCGATGGATCAAAAAGATCCATTTTGCACTCCTCCTATTCCATTTTTGCTTCATTTTTGGCTTTCTCATTTCTGAGAAACAGGAGAAAAATAATATTTGAATCCCACGCATCCGTGTTAACTAAACACGGTCAAGGTCTGGACACAATCTTCCAGCCTAGTCTCAAATTGGCAGGGGCCTGAAACTCAGCATCTTTGGCTAAGATCAGTAACCAGCAGACACTTCAGCTCATGACAAGTGAAAGAAATAGTTTTGCTACTGAAACATTTGAAAGCTTTTCCACTGTGAATCAGGGTTGTATCGCGTAGACAAAGAGAGCACCAATTCCGCAAAGAACAAATCTGCATTTATAATCGCGTCTTTCATGACCAGGCGCTTTACAACCAAAGAATAATTTCTTGAAGGAGGTCACAGTTGTAATGTAGGAAATGTGACAGCACATCACGATGTTATAAAGTGCAAAAAGACAATGACTGGGTAATCTTAATTGAAAGAAAAATATTGTCCTGGACACTGGGTAGAGCTTCCCTGCTCTTCTTCAGATAGTGCCATGGGATCTTTTACATTTTGTACTCAACATCCTGGAGCTTGAACCCACAATCTTTGGACTCCGAGGCAGGACTGCTACCCACTGAGCCACAGTTGGCACCAGAATAGTAATGTTCCACCAAGAACAAATCAGATGAATGACGAGTCGTTTTATTTTTGGGTTATATTTGTCAAGGGAGCAAAGTTGGCCAAGATTCCAGGAGAGCTCCCACTGTTCTTCAGCTGTCTTCTTAGCATTCTAATGCCAGGCTCACGCTGCCAACTCTCGATTTATGAGCAGCTGGAGGTAACCACGGAGTAAACTGACCATGTATGTTAAGGCTGCTGGCTGGGAAGACCCATTCAAACCTGAGTCTGCAGCCAATGGCCTGACAGCATCTGGCAAATTCAGCTTTGGTTTTGCCGCTGCATTGACAGGGTCCTAGAATCAGAAGCCAGTTGTATAACCTAAAAACAGCTTTACGTAATGTCCTGGGGCTTTCATTTTTGCCCGATGTTGCAGGCAGGATGTATCATAGAATCATAAACACTGAAGGCAGCTATTAGGCCCATCATGCCAGTGCCAGCTCTTTAAAAGAGCTACGCAATTAGTGCCACTCTCCTGCTGTCTCCCTGATCCTGCATTTTTTTTTTCTTTTCAAGCATATGCAATTCCCTTCTGAAAGTACCCGACTGAATCTGCCTCCATTTCCAGGCAGTGCAGTTCGGCAACTCAACAACTCGCCCCATGTATATAAAACAAAAAATGATTCTCTTCATCTCCCCCTCTGGCTCTTTTGACTTCATTTAACATTTCACCTGAAGGACAGTGCAACATTCCTTCAGGATAGTCTTGGGAGCGTTGGTGGAGTCAGGTGCTGGTGTGGGGCTCGAATCCACTACCTTCTGATCCAGAGGTGGGAATGAGCCAACTGACCGGGCAGCAGGCATTTGTGGCAGAAATGGAGGCCAGTCAGTCACAGCGTATTTCAGAACAATGAGTCAGAGAAAGCAAAAGATGTTGGAAATGCAAAGCAGGACAGCTGGCATCTGTGAGCAGTTAACTGTTTGGATGTTACCCTTCATCAGACTGGTGACTAAGAGCCAAATAGGCATCTTATGAAGAGAACAAGGTGGGTGGAGACACTAAACAGTTAGCTGGATGTCGTGCTCAACTCTCTGGAATAGGACGTGAATGCACAATCTTCTGACTCAGAGAGACAACGACGTCCCACCAGATTAATTCAACATTAAGTGCCTTTTTGATTATACCTTTAAACCATAGAAACCATCAAATTCTGTAGCTAAAAACTGATAAAGTCAGCAAAGATATTAATAATATTGTTGCCCATCCCTAGTTGCCCTTGAGATGGTGGTGGTGAGCTGCCTTCTTGAACCGCTGCAGTCTATGTGGTGTAGGTACGCCCACAGTGCTGTTTGGAAAGGAGTTCCAGGATTTGGACCGAATGACAGTGAAGGAACGCCAATATATTTCCAAGTCAGGATGGTGGGAGGCCTGGAGAGGAACTTCCAGGTGGTGGTGTTCCCATCTATCTGCTGCCTTTGTCCTTCTAGATGGTAGCACGTGTGGGTTTGGAAGGTGCTGTCTAAGGAGCCTTGATGAATTCCTGCAGTGCATCTTGTAGATGGCACACACTGCTGCTGCTATGCATCGGTGGTGGAGGGCGTGAAAGTTTCTGGAGGTGGTGCCAATCAAGTGGGCTGCTTTGTCCTGGACGGTATCAAGCTTCGAGTGTTGTGGAAGATGCACGTGTGGTGAGGTAAGTGGGCAGTGTTCCATCACACTCCTGACTTGTGCCTTGCAGATAGTGGACAGTTTTGGGCAGTCAGGGGGTGAGTTACTCGTCGCAGGATTCCTAGCCCCTGACCTACTCTTGTAGCCACAGTATTTATATGGCTAGTCCAGTTCAGTTTCTGATGAATGGTAACCCCACCCCCCCAGGATGTTAATAGTGGCGTATTCAGTGATGGACATTCCACTGAACGTCAAGGGGCGATGGTTAGATTCTCTCTTGTTGGAGATGGTCATTGCTTGGCACATGTGTAGTGCGAATGTTACTTGCCGCTTATTAGCCCAACCCTGGATTGTCCAGGTCTTGCTGCATTTGGACATGAATTGCTTCAGTGTCTGAGGAGTCGTGCAAGGTGAACATTGTGCAATCATCAGCGAACATCCCCACATCTGACCTTATGATGGAAGGGACCTCTTTAATGAAGCAGCTGAAGATGGTTGGGCCGAGGACACTACCCTGAGGAACTCCTGCAGTCATGTCCTGGAACTGAGATGACTGACCTCCAACAACCACAACCATCTTTCTTTGTGCTAGCTATGGGTCCAACCAGTGGAGAGTTTTCACCCTGATTCCCATTGACTCCAGTTTTGCCAGGGCTCCTTGATGCCACACTCAAATGCTGCCTTGATGTCAAGGGCAGTCACTCTCACCTCACCTCGGGAGTTCAGCTCTTTTGTCCATGTTTGAACCAAGGCTGTAATGAGGTCAGAAGCTGAGTGGTCCTGGCGCAACCCAAGTGGGCGTCAGTGAGCAGGTTATTGCTAAGCAAGTGCCACTTGATAGCACTGTTGTTGATTCCTTCCATTACTTTACTGATGATGGAGAGTAGACTGATGGGGCAGTAATTGGCCGAGTTGGATTTGTCCTGCTTCTTGTGTGCAGGACAAACCTGGGCAATTTTTCACAAAGCCGAGTAGATGCCAGTGTTGTAGCTGTAATGGAACAGCTTGGCTAGCAGTGCGGCAGGTTCTGGATCATAGGATCATAACTCCTCATTCCTATTGGCAGAATATTGTCAGGGCCCACAGCTTTTGTACTATCCAGCGTCTTCAGCCATTTTTTTGCAATCATATGGAGTGAATCGAACTGGCTGAAGACATCTGTAATGTTGGAGACCACTGGAAGAGGTCGAGATGGATCACCCACTCGGCACTTCTGGCTGAAGATTGTAGCAAATGCTTCAGCCTTATCTTTTGCACTGATGTGCTGGGCTCCCCCATCATTGAGGATGGGGATATTTGTGAAGCCTCCTCCTCCAGTGGGTTGTTTAATTGTCCACCACCATTCATGTCTGGATGTGGCAGAACTGCAGAGTTTAGATCTGATCTGTAGGTTGTGGAATCACTTAGCTCTCCTTATCACTTGCTGCTTACGTTGTTTGGCACACGAGTAGTCCTGTGTTATAGCTTCACCAGGTTGACATCTTATTTTTAGATATGCCTAATGCTGCTCCTGGCATACCCTCTTGCATACTTCAGTATACCAGGGTTGATCCCCTGGCTAGGTGGTGACGGTAGAGGGGGGGATAGGCTGGCCCATGAGGTTACAGATTGTGGATGAGCACAATTCTGCTGCAGATGGTGGCTCACAGTGCCTCAAGTATGCCCAGGCTGGATCTGTTTGAAATCTATCCCATTTAGCATGGTGGCAGTGTCACACAGCACAATGGAGGGTATCCTTAATGTGAAGATGGGACTTCATCTCCACAAGGAATGTGCGGTGGTCACTCCTACCGATACAGTTATGGACAGATGCAACTGTGGCAGGCAGGTTTGTGAGGATGAGGTCAATTATGTTTTTTCCTCTTGTTGGTTCCTCACCACCTCCCACAGAACTATTCTAGCAGCTATGTCCTCTAGGACTCGGCCAGCTCAGTCACTAGTGGTGCTACCGAGCCACTCTTGGTGATGGACATTGAAGTCCCCCACCCAGAGTACATTCTGCGCCCTTGCCACCCTCAGTGCTTCTTCCAAAATGTGTTCAACATGGATTCATCAACTGAGGGAGGCTTCTTTCCCCAAGTCTGACCTGATGCCATGAGGCTTCATGGGGTCCTGAGTCAATATTGAGCACTCCCAGAGCAGCTCCCTCCCGACTGTATACCACTGTGCCGCCACCTCTGCTGGATCTGTCCTGGTGGTGGGACAGGACATACCCAGGGATGGTGATGGTGGTGTCTGGGACATTTATCTGATTTAGATATGATTCTGTGAGGATGACTATGTCAAGCTGTTGCTAGACTAGGCTGTGAGACAGCTCTCTCAACTTTGGCACTAGCCCCCAGATGTTAGTAAGGTGGTCCATCTGGTTTAATTCCTTTATTGCAACTTTGTAGCGGTTTGATGCAACTGAGTGACTTGCTAGGCTGTTTCAGAGGGCCTTTAACAGTCAACCACATTGCTGTGAGTCTGGAGTCACATGTAGGCTAGATGGCAGATTTCCTTCCCTAAAAGGCATTTCAGAACCAACCGGGTCTTTACAACAATCAACACTAATTCAAGATTTTTATTGAATTCAAATTCCACCATCTGCTGTGGCGGGATTTGTAACCCAGAGCGTTACCCCTGGGTCTCTGGATTACTGATCCAGTGACGATACCACTACGCCATCGCTTCCCCCAAATTTGTCACCCACAGTGTCTGTTAATCTGCTGAACTTCAAAAACTGGTCAGAAAATAGAACCATAGAATGGTTACGGTGCAGAAGGAGGCCATTTGGCCTGTCCTGTCTGTGCCAGCCCTCTGCATGTGCAACTCACCTAGTCCCACTCCCCAACTTTTCCCTCTGCTGGTGGTTGCTGTGCTACAGTTCGCCTCCGCACCAGTTAGAGAAGGAAAATTGACACGGGGCTCTCACTCCTGAAGTCGGTCCAGTGAATGTTGCTGCAATTGGGTCAGTGTGGATATCAGGCTCAGTTTTTATTCACCCACGGTAAATGTCCGACTGGCATTCGCCACACGGGCACAGGAGTAGTGGAGGGCAGCTATGTCCATGGAGCCACAGGCCAGCAAGGAATCAATGCCTTCGCGAGAGAGGTGAGAAGGGAGAGGAGGCTTAAGAAAAGAGACTGACAAAGGAAGTAAGATGAAGGAAGTGTGTTCCAAAAAGGCATCTGGAAAAAAAAACTGTGGTTACCAGACAATCTTCCTTTTACAAGGTGGGAAATTAATCTGTGACTAGCTTTTGAAACTGAACAGGCTGGGGCTCTTCTGCAGAGAAGAGAAAAGGCTGACGATAGAGGTCTTTTAAAATTTGGGTAGAGTTCGATAGGATACATGGAAAGAAAATGATTTTACTTGTAGTAGGAGATGAAAACTTGGTGGCATAAACACACGATAGTCACTAGTAAATCCTATAGGGAATTCAGGAGAAACCGCTATCCTAAAAAAGTAGTTAGAATGAGATCTCACTACCACAGGGAGTAGCGGATGCAAACAGCATAGATACATTTAAGAGGAAGCTAGATAACATGAGGGAGAAAGGGATAAAAGGATATGTTAATCGAGTGAGATGAAGTTGAGTGGTGAAAGCTCATGTAGAGGCTAAACACTGGCAAAGACCAATTGGGCCAAATGACCTGTTTCTCTGCCATAAAATTCCATGTAACTTGCATGATTTTATTCATGGTGTAATCAGGAGACACAAGAGACCCGGCTTTCCCTTCCCTAGCCTGGGACACTAAGAACAACAGCCTGATCATTGAAATCAACTAACTTGGCACAAGCCTTCATGAACAATGATGGCAGAACACTGCATAGGTTCGCAAACTGGTACGGTCGACTGCCGCTCTCTCGTTCCTGGTGAAACATTAGATGGATAGTTTGGGCCATCAGGAACAGTGAACAGGAGTTAGCAACATAAACACAAGAGATTTAGCATCCAAATACCTTTCTCCCTCAATCCTAACTAAACAAGCTGGACATTGGAAAACACCTGTAGATCAGGGCTCAACAACATCAAATTTATATAGCACTTTCAACAAAGTAAAATATTCCAACAGCCTCTCAAGGAGCATTATAAAACAAATTTGATACTGGTCAACAAGGTAGGTTTTGAGGAGCATCTTAAACAAGGAAATAGGGGATGACAGGCAGTGAGATTTAGGGAGGGTAATCCAGAGTTTAGAGTCATGGCAGCTTTCAGCTGCCCAATGGTAGAGCGATTAAAATTGGGGTGCTCAAGAGTCCAGAATCAGAGGGGCACAGATCCCACAGAGAGTTCTAGGGCTGAAACAGATTACAGAAATAGGGAGGGGTGAGGGCATGGAGGGATCTGAAGACAAGGATGAGAGTTTTAAAATTGAGGTGTTGCTTAAACAGCAGCTAATGTAGGGCAGTGAACACAGGGGTTATGTGAACAGGACTCGGTGCGAGTTAGGACACAGGAGGCAGAGTTCTGGCAGGCCTCAAGTTTAAAGAAGATTGTGGACAACAACTTGAATTTCTACGGTGCCTATCTCTGCAAATTCCTCCAGCCTTGCAACCCTCATGAATAATGCACTCCTCCAAATCTGGCCTCTGATTTACACTGCATCACAATTCAAGGCTGTGTCTTCAGCTGCCCAGGCCCTCAACTCTGGAAATCCCTCCCTAAACCTCTCCGTTTCTCTACCTCATTCTGCTCCTTTCAGACACTCCTTAAAACCTGCTTAACGTCTCATTATGTAGCATGGTGTCAAACTTGGTTTGATAATGCAAAAGTGAAATGCCCTGGGATATTTTAATAACATTACAAGGTGTCAGATAAATGCACATAGCAGTTGTTGTTGGTGGCAGCTACCCTTTCTGCCCTTTTGATACAGGAACAGTTTTAGTTTTCCCATGAGGTAGTTGTAAACACCTCACTCCATTGTCAGCACTTGTCCTCACTGAAAAATGGTGACACTTCTACATCTTTTTAAAGTTTACTTTTAAACAATAATGTCTCCAATGTTTTCTTTCCTACTTCCTTTTCCTGATAAGCCTTTTGCTCTCCTCCCTTCCTCCTTTCCTGCAGACATTGAATCCATGCTGAGGATCAATAGCCGAAAAGCAATATAGTGACCTTCCTTCCATTATGAGGTCAGGAGTAAGGATGTTCACTGATGATTACGCATTGTTCAGTACTATTCACAACTCCTCAAATACTGAAGCAGTTCATGTCTACATGCAGCAAGACCTGGCCAATATCCAGGCTTGGGCTGAAAAGTGGCAAGTAACATTCGCGCCACACAAGTGTCAGGTAATTACCATCTCCAACAAGAGAGAACCTAACCATTGCCCCATGACATTCAATGGTATTACCATCACTGAAATCCCCACTATCAACATCCTGGGGTTACCATTGACCAGAAACTGAACTGGACTAGTCACATAAATACTGTGGCTACAAGAGCAGTCAGAGGCTAGGAATTCTGCAGCAGGTAACTCACTTCCTGACTCCTCAAAGCCTGTCCACCATCTACAAGGCATGAGTCAGGAGTGTGTTGGAATATGCTCCACTTACCTGGATGACAGCAGCTCCAACAACACTCTAAGCTCAACATAATCCAAGACAAAGCAGTTCGCTTGATTGGCATTCCATCCATTGCCTTAAACATTTACTCCCTCTCCACCACAGATGCACAGTGGCAGCAGTATATACAAGATGCACTGCAGGAACTTACTAATGCTCCTTCAAAAGGCATCTTCCAAAGCTGCAAGCTCTGTCACCAAGAAGGACAAGGACAGCAGGAACATGGGAACACCAACACCTGCAAGTTCCCCTGTAAGCCACACACCATCCTGACTTGGAACTTGATTTTGTTCCTTCACTGTCACTGGGTCAAAATCCTGGTACTGCCTCCTTAACAGCACTGTGGGTGTACCTACGCCACATGGACAGCAATGGCTCAAGAAGGCAGCTCACCACCACCTTCTCAAGGGCAATTAGGGACGGGCAATAAAGGTTGGTCTAGCCAGCAGTGCTCACATCGCACAAATGAATTAAAGAAAACATTTTGCCCAGATACCTGTTGATGAGTGAGTCCTGGTGGTCAATTTGGACAGGTTATTTTATCTTAGCCAGGTTTAAAATCTATCTTCACCCACATATGGTCACTCCCAAGCAAGAGATGCCATAGCCTTGGTGGATCAAAATTTCCTCTTCCTTTCCTGTGGACACAGACTAATAGGAATGACCTTGCCCACCCCTCCCCCCCACCCCCACCAACCCTATCACAGATCAGCCAGCTCAACACAGACCAGAGGAAAACCAGCCATATTCCTATTGTGAATGGGCCTGTCTTCAGCAGCTGTACCATGTCAGCAGACAGCCTGTGCTAATAGTTTCTGCTCTTATCTATAAGAAATGCAGGAAACACATCCCAAAGCTCTTCAGGTAGAAAGGGAAGAAAATATTAAAGCAATTATGACTACATTTACCAACAAGTGAAGAGGACACTCAGTAGTGTGCATTCCTCTGCCACGCTGTGTTAACTGAACAATATTACAATTGTGCAGCTCTTCCTTGCCTGTTTGATGCTCTGGAACTACAAAGCTGAAAACAGAAATATCATTTTTAAGAGCTTCTGTCTCACTGAGGAGGCTTCAGGCCAATCCATGAACAACAAAGTGCTCTGAAAACTCTGCTCACAGTTTGACAGCTGTGACAAATTACACCACAGCAGCATAGATAATCCACATCATTCTTAAAAATAAAGTCAATTCACCTTAACTCCCAATGTTAATGTTTTAAAAAATTCCAGGATTGGGATCCGGATCTTTACCTAAAACCTAACCGGTTCTTCCTTGGGCCATACCCTATCTGTGTGCCAAGTTTCATTGAAATATGACCATTAGTTTTTGAGACACAGGCAAACAGATTAACAGGGGTGAACCTCTGCCACTAAGGCTTCATTATGGTCTCCCTCCATCTCATCCACAAAATGAAATAATTTGAGGCAATACTTCCAGTAGTAGAAAACACTTGACTTTCATCTTTATCTTGAAAGTAATAGGGTTTTAGTCCCTGTTTTAGTCCCTATAGTAATGTTACATTTATGTTATCCAGTACTACACTTGAGGTTAATATCCCTTCGAGTACAACAATGCTGGAGCCACAGAGTTCCAAAGAACATTGGACTAGCACAGCGCATGGTGAAATGATATTGTAGAATAGTCCTGTGTAAGACAGAGCCCAGCAAAGGACAGAGAATTCAAACAAAAACTAGATATATGCTACATTAACCATGTTGAACAGCAAAGCTTAAAACAATAATACACAAGCCATGAATTTAGTTTTGCCACCCAAGAATGGACGATTTGCTTTTTTGCAGCATTGTCTCATCACTCAGAAAAATCTTCAAATTTTTCAATGAACTGTGTTTAAAATACAGTGACTTTTGTTATTTAGGCACATATAGCAGCGATTTGACACACACAAAGATTTTCCACAAAGAGAAAGGTGATGACTGGAAGCTATGCTGGCAAAGAAACCAGGAAATCCCACTCCTCGTCTTTGAATAGTACCATGGGTTCTTTTTCGATGTGCAAGTACAGCATCACGCAAATGGAGCTTTGTTTTAACATCCCAAAGGACAGCGTCTCTTGTCACGACCCCCAGCTAATGTTTCTACTGGACAAGTCAGATCCCAGGCTGGAACCCAGCTTAATAGATCCTAACTTTTATTTTTTGTTTAGAAATGTGGAGGGCAGAAGTCACAGAGAACAGTCACAGGAGTCAGCGGATGAACTTTTAACAAAATAATAAAATATTTATTAAACAAGAAAAGATGAACTATATTACAATGCTCCTTCATCCACAACTATACCTTTACAGATATATACAGATTCTTAAGGATAACACGAGTTACAAAAGCTACTATATACTCTAATGTTCACAGTAAGTACACAGTCCATATAACCTAATAGGTGACCTGTGGTCAGGCACACCACATTCTGAAACCAAGTGACAGATGCCACCCCAAACAGATACTTTGGATTCCTCATCAGCTCCCTCAGAGGCTTGTCAAAACATGAGTCAATCTGTCTTGCTGAACACAATCTTTCGCATGAGAGTTTCCAATCTCCACTCTCGAAGAACACACTTTGGAATCTTCTCCAAAAGGATGCTTTCTCTTGGATGCCATCCACAAGGGTCCACCTCTAGGGTTTTGAACTCTCCTTCTGATGTGCCTCTCCCCTGGATCGCCACATGCATTCAGGCTTCCTTCCACGCACATTCACTGATACTCAGCCGTGCCAACACAACACCACTGCTTCACATCGCCTTAGTAAGGAGTCACTAACCTTTTGGCTTTCTCCTCAAATCTTCTGGCTTCTCACAAGCCTTTTTTGCTTTGAATCTGCTTCCTGCAGTTTTCCCTGTGTAATGTTCAAGCCTTCCTCTCTGCTCCTTGCTTTCATTTCTACTGAACAGGGTCTTGTTCCAGATTCCTGTCCTCCTCCTTTGCCTTAACTTAAAGGGTTTCTAGGGACCTTTATCTTTTTCCTTTAGGACCTGCTCCTTGCAGTTCCCTCTCTCAGTAGATTGCTGACAACTTGGTATCTCCCTTGAGATCCAAAACTCACTTGACATTCACGTTACTTTGGCTTTAGAGCCATGCATCCAAGATCCTTAGACTTATTTTCCTCAGCAATCTGCTAGTATGTCTAGCCAGAGAAAGACTTAAACTGCTTCCTCCACCTTAGAGCACAATCACCAACTAAACTCAAACTGCTTTCGGTTTCTCTGTCTGTGGGTCCCTCTCTCTGCCAGGCAACAGCACAGTTCTTTCTACTTTGTGCTGGTTTTAACTTCCCTTCATGAGTCACAAACCCTCATTAGAATGCAGGCACCTTTTAAAGTGAAACCAAAACTCAAGGTCCCCTTTATCTTAACACACAAATACAGAAAGGCAAATTAAACTTAAAGCTAAAACTCATTCCTAATACCCACAAATACAAATATTTTTAACTTATTTAAACTATCTCTAGTTCCTAACGCTCTGACAATGCAGCAGTCACTCAGTACTGCATTGGAAATTCAGCCTAGATTGTGAGCTCAGACTCTGGGTTAGGACTTGTACCCACAACTTCCAAGATGCCCAACTAAGCCAAGCTGGCACTGAAAAAGGCATCGCATCCGGGGATGACAAAAAAGACCTATTGCAAACTGGCACTTGCAGGTTCCCCACCCATGACTTGGGCCAGGTACAGTTTAGTTCATGGAATGGAGGAATAGAGACAGGCCCCTCCAGAACTTTTAAGCTCAAGGCCAATTTCCAAACTGCATGTTACTAGTGGCTGAGCCCTCCAGAACGGATGGCAAGTCAACGGCAGAACATCCATCATTTTCTTACACGCAAGGTTGCTGAATGAGGCTGTCTGCCTGGATTTGGGAAAATCCACTCTCTCCTGTCAGTGTTATGTGATCCTGGCTGGCTTAAGATGCAGAGTAAGACCATCCCTCTTACCCTACTGCAAACATCCAGCCTCAGAAAACATGTCCCCCCCTGCACCAGTGCCATATTCTACACAAACACCCTTTCAACTTCCTGGAATAGAGGTTGCTAATGAAATACCTATCACTGCTGAATTACACACAATGGATAAAATCTCTCTCCCAATAGGAACCTTTCAGCATTCAAGCTAGTGCAACAAAAAAGAAAAGGACAGCTCATCTCAGTTCATCAACTTCCTTTTCATTCTTCACTGACTGTTGGCTCTCTCTCCATCACATGCTGTGCCCCTTTGACAGCTCACAGCTCATGCAGCACTGCATGGACTCAATAACTTTTCTCTCTAATCAGCAGACAGTTTTAAAGACAGACAAAACTATTAGTAACTAAAGTAAATGCTAGCATTTACATCTCCATCAGACAAATGTTTTTACAGACCTTGTTGATAGGTTGGCACTGCATATTTAGGGCGGATATTTAGATTTCCCATCTTCTGAACTGCTATACATATTGGTGTGTGTGCAAGCATCAGAATCAATAAACAGCAACTCAGAAAATCCAATGAAGCATCATCAAATGAGCTTCACCACAAAGCACTAGGATAGCAATTTGTGGTCATAATTCCTCACATGGTGATTTTTACAAGCTTGGCCATGGCGTCTTGCCAAGTGGAAACTCAGGAAGGGGGGGGAAAAAAGAGAAATTAAATCTTTTTAAACATGCTGAGTGAGTCATCCTGACTACTCTAGTGTGTCTCTTTGGAGCAAGGTCAAAAGTGGTGCTAAAATTGAATCCTAGAGCTTCACTTTGAGCCGCTGTTGGGGCCGGGATTGGAGGCGAGCGGGTGCTAAAATTAGCACCGCTGGCATCTCCTAACCCGGGCCATTTTTGCTGAGGCGGGATGGCCGGGGGGGGGGGGCAGGGCAGGTTGGCAGGGCTACCCACCCACACATGTAGAGTGGCCAATTCAGCTTGTTAATGGCTAATTAAGGCCAATTAAAGGATGTTGGCTAGGATTTCCAGTTTAATTGCCTGGACGCTGCCTTCTCCCAGTGACAAACTGCAGTGCCAGTGCCCCAAGCAGGCTTTAGGGGTCCTCTCTGCTTGCCTGTGTGCAGCAGCTGCCACAGGTTATCCTGTAGAGGGCTCTTCCCTGCACCACCCACCCCATCAGTGGTGGCCTAGCTGCGAAAGCCATTTTAAATTTAAATTTACAATAATTGGAGGGTGCCTCCATTTGGAAGTGCCCTCTCCCTTATTTACCCCCCCCCATTGCAGTCTGCTGGTTCATTCAAGCTGGAAGGCCTCTGATTGGCTCTCCAGCTTAAAAAGCCCACCTACTGCTCTTCATTGGATCCTCTAGTCATTAATTGGCCGCTATGGGGAAAATCACGATGAATGACTGTTTCCCAAACACTGTGGGTTCCTAACTCCATTTGAGCTTGATGGCAGGGTTCGGAAGCCCACAGGGCAAATCCAGCCTCTTGATACAGGCTACACAGAACTTACAGCACAGAGACAGGCCATTCAGCCCAACTGGTCTATGCCAGTGTTTATACTCCACAGGAGCTGTCAACAAACCCATCTGCACGTTCTTCTATGCCTTTCTCTCTCATGTACTATTCTAGTTTCTACTTAAATGCACCTATGCTGTTCGCCTCAATTACTTTATGTGGTAGCAAGTTCCACTTTCTAACCATTCTTTGGCTAAAGAAGTTTCTCCTGAATTCCTTATTGGATTTATTAGTGACCATTAATATTTCAGCCTCTAGCTTTGTTCTCCGCACATATGAAAACATTTTATCCATGTTCAGCCTATGAAACCCTTTCATAGTTTTAAAGACCTCTATAAAGTCACCTCTCGGCTTTCTATTTTCTGGAGAGAGAAAGAGTCCCAGCCTGTTCCATCATAGCTATAACTAATTATAACCAATAAGCTCTGATATTATCTTCTATAATCTTCTTTGCATCTTGTGCAGTGCCTCAGTATTCGTTTTGCACTAATGGATACCAAAACTGTACAAAGTAAACGTGGTCTAACCAAGGTTCTGTACAAATTGAATATAATTTCTCTGCTTTTCAATTCCGCTCCTCTAGAAATGAGCCCCAGTGCTTTGTTTGCTGTTTTTATGGCCTTTTAATGATTTATATTTCTACCCCTTTGCTATTCTGTCCCTCTTCAAATCAGATGGCAAATACTGCATGGTGATTCTGAATAAATTAAAAATGGAAGCAAAAAATTAAAGATCTGGTTTAAGGTGTAACCCATTAGTGACAGAGGTGAGCCAACCTAAGAACAGAAGAATTAGGAGCAGGGCTAGGTTTTTCGGCCCTTCAATAAGATCATGGCTGATCTGACTGTGGCCTTAATGCTTCTTTCCTGCCTGTCCCCCATAATCCCTGACTTGTCAATTAAAAATCTGTCTAATTTAGCCTTGAATCTATTCAATTACCCAGCCTCCACTGCTCGGTGGGGGAAAGAATTCCACATCGTAATGACCCTCAGAGAAAAAAAATTCTGCATCTCCATCTTGAATGGGAGGTCCCTTAATTTGAAACTGTGGCCCCAAGTTCTAGATTCCCCAATGAGGGTGAATATCCTCTCAGTATCTAGCCTGTCAAGCCCCCTCAGAATCTCACATGTTTCAAGAAGATCACCCCTCATTCTTCTAAACTCCAATTAGTGTTTTTTAAAAATTCTTTCATGGTGTGTGGGTGTCGCTAGCTAGGCTATATTTATTGTCATATTTATTGTCAATCCCTAATTGCCCTCGAAGAGGTGCTGGTGAGCCACCTTCTTGAACCTCTGCAGGCCATCTGGTGCAGGTACACCCACAGTGCTGTATGCAAGAGAGTTTCAGGATTTTGACCCAACGACAGCAAAGGAATGGTGATAAGAGCTCAGCAGAAAGTGGCCAGGTAATCAAAGATCAATTGACTGGATATTTCATCATTCTTCACCCTCCTCCCTTTCCTCAATGTGTTGACTTAAGCTATGTACAGTCCCGCAGGCACCATTGTCATGAAGAGATTAGTGTCTATAATGTTATTGGAACTTATTTTTTAAAATAGAGTTTAGTGGTGTCTATGTATGTGTATCTTAATTGGATTAAAGCCAGCTGCTCTCAAGGCTTTGATGTATAGAAAGAAGTAGGTTTGAAATGGTAATTAGATAAACATGGGGAAATTTAGAAACATGGGTGTCAAGGGGGCAATTTGCATTTTTAAATAAGCCATTCAAAAGAATGGGTGAAATCTTGCACTTAGCTAGAAGACACCAAGCAATGTGTTTATCTTTTTCCAGCTTACTAATAAAATTGGTGGAATGAAAAGATGTTATTGTTAGAAGAGGTAAAATTAAAAGCCTAGTGATACAATGGAAAATTTACATTCAAAGAGAAAGATACACATAAAGGAGAAAGGAGATTGTAGGTATGGCAGAGGCATTTTAAGATCCAACAAGCATGAGATGCCTCAAGCTGCTACCTGCAGGGACCCAGAGCTGAAAGAAACTAATTTTGACTGTCGAGGGTGTGCTTTGCCAGGTGTCTGTTTAAATCTATAAGATTTACTGTTGCCTTACCAGGGGTCTAACTCAGAGTCAGATTAATTAGGGGATTTTTGTAGTTATTATAGTAATAATTTTGCAGACATATGTATGTGCTTACAATTTTTCTGTATTAATAAATGTTGTTTAGTTTTATAAAAAAATCTCTTGAGACTCGGTGGTCTTATTACTACTGAATTCAAAGGCTGCATCTCGAAACATACAATTTGCAAAAACAGGTTATGACAGTTGTTTCAAGTTTCCCCCTGGGGTTTGAACAACTCAGCCTTTACCATCAACTGTGTCATAATGACCAACAAGCCCAAACAATTTTAGCACAGCCCTTAAAGCAATGCCATATGAAAGACCATAGGGTAATCGTATATCTCTCCAACTCCAAATTAAGTGGATTACCTGCAACAAACCTCAAAAAAAGAAAGTTGAGGGGTGATGTAATTGAGGTATTTAAAATGTTGAAAAATTTCAATAGTGTAGATCTGGAGAAATTATTTGCTCTGATTGGGGAATTAAGAACAAGGGAACATAATCATAAAATTACAGCGAGGCAACTCAGGAGTGAAATCGGGAAGCATATCTTCCAAAGATCGTAGAAATCTGGAATTCTCTTTCAAAAGACAATGGACACTAGGACGATTGAAGCTTTCAAGACTCAAGAGCCTTACCTAACCAAAATCCATCAAGGGATACAGAGCTAAGGTAGGTAAAAGGAGTTGAAGTATACATCAGCCCTAATCTATCTGAAAGGTGGAGCAGCATCAAGGGGCTGAATGGTCCACTCATGTTCCTATGTTCCCTGCAAAGAGAAATTTATCGCTGTTCCTTCACTGTCGCTGGGTTAAATCCTGGAACTCCCTCGCTAACAGCACTGTGGATGTACCTACACCATATGGACTGCAGCGATTCAAGAAGGCAGCTCACCACCACTTTCTCAAGGGCAACTAGGGATGGGCAATAAATGTTGGCCTAGCCAGTGACACCCACATCCCATAAATTAATTAAAAAAATATGGGAGAGCTGGCTGCTCAGCATATTGCCTATCTGAAGATTCTACCAAGTGGCTTCTGATATTTATACAAGCGACTGAACATTCCACACCTGTAACTTCATCTCTCCTGGGTTACATGCTCAGTGGGGTAGCTGCCACTCATCCTCCATTTCCGCATTGTAAGTGCTGTGATTATTTTGCCTTCTGGGAAGATGGTTCATAACATATACAGGGATATAAAAGAGAGAGTAATGTCTGGCTCGGAACAATTACAAGACAGTAATCAAATCAAGAGGCTCAAATTACATCATAGACCTCAAGTGAATCTGAAATTGAGGTTTCAAATTTGAAACTGTTCCCATGCATCCATTATGATAATTATATGTTCTGGCATAAGAAATTCTGAGGCAAGAAAATTGATGTTTGGCTTATCACGATCAGTCCATTCAGAAGTACATCTATAATTATTCTATCAATCACCAGCCTCCCTCCCTCATCTCCAGACTATCAGTTTATTCCCTACCCATCCTCAGTTTGACATCTCAACTGAAAGATGGTACTTCAGGCGCTGCAGCACTCTCTCACTATTCCACTGAAATGGCAGCCTGGATTATATGCTCAAGTCTCTGAAGTGGGGCCTGAACCTATGACCTAGCTCAGCAGCAGGTGTTCTATCAATCAGCCAAGGCTGCCACTGAAGGGTTTGAATGAGTGCTTAAATCACCCAGGGAACACACTCTGAGTCAGATATTCTCCAGGTTCAAATCAAATAAGGCATCAGGAGACAAAAGATACTTCAGCCTGGATGCACAGTTACAAGCACATCACAATATCTGAAGCCCAGGGTAATTATACTGTCGTTATCTCAATGTTATCACCACGTTTATTTTGTGAATTAGTATCAATGCACTATAGAAACAGTCAAACTGAAACCAGCACACTTTTTTTTATTGTGAAAGACTCCTAACTTCATTATCTCAAGTTGCTCCTATTGCTGGTGACCTAATTGTAACCAACTAAATTTCATCCTAATGTAGTAAAGCTCTCTACAGACGCAAGACAAGTTTAGATGGTAAATATGACTTTGGATGTTTTACCAGAAATTAGTGCGGCAGCTCAATATCCAACAAATACTCTTTGCTGGGAGTGAAAGATTACAAAATCCCCTGCAAAATAAAATCTTTACATATATAAAATATACATATATTATGGTGTACTTGATGATCATAATGTAGGTCATACCAGAATGAAATGAACCACAAATAGAGCAACAGATTAGTTAATGTGTTATGATTGTCAAACAGATAAGTATGAACGTATGAACATACATACGAACATAGGAATTAGGAGCAGGACTAGGCCACTCGGCCCCTCCAGCCTGCTTTGCCATTCAATAAGGTCATGGCTGATATGATTGTAACCTCAACTCCACGTTCCCACCTACCCACAATAACCTGTCACCCCCTTGCTTATCAAGAATTTATCTAGCTCTGCCTTAAAAATATTCAAAGACTCTGCTTCCACTGCCTTTTGAGGAAGAGAGTTCCAAAGACTCACAACCCTCAGAGAAAATAATTCTCCTCATCTCTGTCTTAAATGAGTGATCCCTTATTTTTAAACAATGACCCCTAATTCTAGATTCTCCCACAGGAGGAAACATCCTCTCTACATCCACTCTGTCAAGACCCCTCAGGATCTTAAAGGTTTCAATCAAGTCGCCTCTTACTCTTCTAAACTCCAGTGGATACAAGCCTAACCTGTTCAACCTTTCCTCATAAGACAACCTGACCATTCCTGGTATTAGTCTGTAAACCTTCTCTGAACTGCTTCTGACGCATTTACATTTTTCTTCAAATAAGGAGACCAATACTGTACAGCGTACTCCGGTTGTGGTCTCACCAGTATCCTGTACAACTTTTGTACTCAATTCCCCTCACAATAAACGATAACATTCTATTAGCTTTCCTAATTACTTGTTGTACCTGCATATTTGCCTTTTGAGATTCATGTATTAGGACACCCAAATCCCTCTGAATCTCAGAACTCTGCAATCTCTCACCATTTAGATAATATGCTTCTTTTTTTATTCTTCCTGCCAAAATGGACACTTTCACATTTTCCCATGTGATACTCCATTTGCCAGATCTTTGCCCACTTATTTAACCAAGTCCCTTTGTAGCCTCCTTACATCCTCTTCACAATTTACTTTCCTACCTATCTTTTTGTCGTCAGCAAATTTAGCAATCATTCCTTCGGTCCCTTTATCCAAGTCACTTATTTAAATTATAAAAAGTTGAGGCCCCACACTGATCTCTGTGGCACACCGGTCGTTATATCCTGCCAACCAGAAACAGCCCCATTTATGCCAACTCTCTGCTTCCTGTTAGCTAGCCAATCTTCTATCCATGCCGATATGTTACCACCTACACTAGGAACTTTTATTTTCAGCAATAAACTTTGATTTGGCATTTTATCAAATGCCTTCTGGAAATCTAAGTACAGTACATCCACCGGTTCCCCTTTATCTGCAGCACATGTGACTCCTTCGAAGAACGCCAATAAGTTGGTTAAAACATTATTTCCCTTTCACAAAACCATGTTGACTCTGCCTGATTGCCTTGAATTTTTCTAAGTGCTCTGCTATAACATCTTTAATAACAGCTTCCAACATTTTCCCTATACAGATGTTAAGCTAACTGGCCTGTAGTTTCCTGCTTTGTCTTCCTCGCTTTTTGAGCAAAGGAATTACGTTTGATATTTTCCAATCTAATGGAACTTTACCCAAATCTAGGGAATTTTGGAGAATTAAATCCAACGCATCAACTATCTCATTAGTCACTTCTTTTAAGGCCATTAGGACCTGGGGATTTGTCAGCCCGCAGCCCCAACAATTTGCTGAATACCTTTTCTCTGGTGATTGTAATTTTCCTGAGTTCCTCCCTCCCTTCCATTTCCCGATTTACAGCTGTTTCTGTGTCCTCGATAGTGAAGACCGGTGCAAAATACCACTTCATTTCATCTGCCATCTCCTTACTTTCCATTATTAACTCCTCAGACTTATTTTCTATAGGACCAACGCTCACTTTGTTAACTTTTCTTTTTTAAATATCTACAGAAACTCTTACTTTCTGCCTTTATATCTAGCTAGCTTTCTCTCGTACTCCAATTTTTCCTTCCTTATCAATCTTTTTGTCATTCTTTTCTGTTCTTTATAGTCCGTCCAATCTTTAGTCCTGCCATCCACCTTTGTCTAAATATACGCTTTTTCTTTAAGTTTGATACTGTCATTAACTTTTTTAGTTAACCACGGATGGTGGGTCCTCCCCTTGGAATTTTTCTTTCTCATTGGAATGTATCTAATCTGTGCATTCTGAAATATCCCGTTAAATGTCTGTCACTGCATCTCTTAAACTTAAGGGACATATCCCTTAACCTCATTTGCCAGTTCACTTTAGCTAGCTCTGCTTTCATGCCCTTATAATTGCCCTTATTTAAATTCAAAATACTAATCTTGGACCCACTCATCTCTCCCCCAAACTGAATGTAAAATTCAATCATAGTATGATCACTGCTACCTAGGGGTACCTTAACTATAAGGTTATCAATTGATCCTATCTCATTGAACAATACCAAGTCTGGTATAGCCTTCTTTCTGGTTGGCTCCAGAACATGCTTTTCTAAAACCATTCTTTGAACTCCTCATCAATGCTACCTTTGCCCACCTGATTTTTCCAGTTTATGTGCAGATTAAAATCCCCCAAGATTATCACTGTACCTTTCTGACAAGTTCCCATTATCTTTTCCTTTATACTCTGTCCTATCGCGTAGCTACAATTAGGGGGTCTATACACCACTCCCGCAAGTGACTTCTTGCCTTTATAATTTTTCATCTCAACTCAAACTGTTTATTCACCCTGGCTCCTGAATTTAGGTCATCCCCCTCTAATGTGCTAATACCACCGCCTTTCACCTTCATCCCCACCCTCCACCTTTTCCTAACTTCTTGTCCTTCCAAAATGTCACATACACTTCAATATTCTCTAACCTTATTTGGCACCACATCCACAAACATTCACTCCCTCCACCACCGATGCACAGTAGCAGCAGTGTGATACCATCTACAAGATGCACTGCAGGAATTCACTAAGGCTCCTTCGACAGCACCTTCCAAAGCCATGACCGATACCATCTAGAAGGACAAGGGCAGCAGATAGATGGGAACACCACCACCTGGAAGTCTCCATCCAAGTCACTCACCATCCTGAATTGGAAATATATCGCTGTTCCTTCACTGTTGCTGGGTCAAAATCCTGGAACTCCCTTCTTAACAGCACTGTGAGTGTACCTACACCACCTTGACTGCAGCAATTCAAGAAGGCAGCTCATCACCACCTTCTCAAGGGCAACTAGGGATGGACAATAAATGCTGGCCCAGCCAGCATAGCCCACATCCCGTGATAAATAAAAACAGTATTCAGGTCCCAATCTGTCAAACTGCGGCCATGTCTCTGTAATGGCTATCAGATCATGCTTTTTATTTCTATTTGCGCTATCCGTTCTCTGTTTTGTTTTGACTGCTATGTACATTCATATACAGAGATTTTAGTTTTGTCCTTTTATTTTTGTAACGTCTAGCCTTATCTGCTGACTTATTCTTAGATTAGTACCATCTGTCCTTCCCTGTCACGATCTGTTTATCATTTCCCATATTACCTTTCCTCTCTTGCCTTGTCTCTACTCTTTGGTTTACCACATCTTTCCAAATTTGATCTCTTGCCCCCCACTATTTGGTTTAAAACCCTCTCTACTTCCCTAGTTATGTGGCTCACTAGAACACAAGCCCCATCATAGTTCAGGTATAGCTTTTCCCAATGGTACAGCCCCCACTTTCCCCAATACTGATACCAATGCCCCACTAACCAGCAACCACTCCTCCCACACCAGTCCTTAAGCCACACATTCACTTCTCTAATCTTATTTATCCTATGCCAATTTGCATGTGGCTCAAAAAATATGAAGCAAAAAAAATAGATGGGGAACTTGAATTATGCATTGCATATCATTCATCTGTCCAACATCACGAATCACAAGTGTGACTGACAGATTAGTAATAGCCTTAAGCTGCGTTTCATTGGTACAATGTCAAAGTATTGGTGTTTTTCTAAGAGGTCAGCCAAAGAAGGAAAGAAGTTGCATTATGTGGCACCTTACATGGCCTTAGGACCTCCCACGGCACTTTACAGCCAATTTTGAAATGAGGGAAACATGGTAGCCAATTAGTGCACAGCAAGATCCCACAAAACAGCATTAATGATATGCTTTAGTGCTGTTCGTCAATGATAAATACTGACCAGCGCACTGGGGAGAACTCCCCTGCCCTTCTCCAAAATAGCACCTTGAGACTTTTTATGTCCTCCTGAGAGGGCAGATGGTGCCTCAGGTTAACGTCTCATCCAAAATGTCCTGAAGTGGGGCCTGAACTCATAACCTTCTGACCTCGGGGTGAGAATGCTACCCCCTGAACCACGACTGACACTGTCATTTTAGCATTAAGACAAATCAAGAAGTAATGAAAGAACAACCAGCATTTGAATGGCAGATTAAGCTTTTTTCTTCCTTATTGAAGGAGTGTCAGAAACACCTTTAAGAAATACTGCAATGACCCGGTTCAACAGAGAAAATTCAACACATCAAAGATTGAAGGTGTAGTTTAGGTAAAGCCAGTATGTGGGGGGCTCCCAGAAGACAGTCTGGCATCTCAGGGTTTAACATGCTGAGCAATCTCTGAAATTATAAAGACAAATTTGCACTGATGAACACACAAAACTTCTTCACGTCAATGCAAAAGTATGTATAGCTACAAGCCAAAAATCTCCCAAAGTAGAGGAGGGAGTGAACCAGCGCAGTGGTGATCAGGAGTAGCTGGTCGAATTGCTAGACTCTCCCAAAGAGGAAGCTGTGGCAAATCACTGGACATAATGGATTCCTTTTTACTGCACTTGAAAAAGCTTTAAAAAAAAGCACAGCTCAATTCTGTAACCTTAGCAAATTCAGCAGCACTTTTTTTTTCACTAAAAACACTTGACTCAAGTGTTTGCACTGAAACATACCTCTAAATGCCTGCTCCCACCATGTACACTCACACTATTTGAGACCCTTATTTAAGTGTAATTGTATGTAGAAGCACTAGAGGGTGCAGTTATGTAAATCTTATAATAGACCACTGTTAAAAGATAGCAGTGCACACTTGCAATTATTTTAAAATCAAATAAGCAAAGCCCGCAATCAGACAATCATCACATAACTGATGCCTTGTTTATAATTGTTCCCAGCTGTTTCCCGACTCCTAGGGTTCAGTAATGTGGGAGACAAGGGTACACATCTGGAATTTTCATTTCCACTCAGCAGTGGAGCGATGTAGTGAATTTTCAGCACTGCAGCCTGAATGACAGACCAGAATTACATGCTCCAGATATCATTATTTTATACCTTTTCCTTTCTCCTGTACATGCAAGAGTGCAGGCATTCCATCCATGCTTTTTAATTACCCAACCACCCCCCTCACATACACACAAACACACACACACCAAATGAAGCAATTCACACACATACACGAGGCTCAGTGCATAAACTACACCATGTGCTATGCTGCTGACGCTTACACAGCGAGGTCCTGGGTTCAATTCCCACTCTTTACCGAGTTAGCAGGTGTGGGCACAGCGATGTTAAATTAAATAGGAAAATCCTGCGGGGGTTCCATTTCCAGTTCTCCAGCGATGTCTGCTGGACATGCGGACGGCGGGTGTTAACAGGATCGCAGCTGCCATTTGCAGATAGCTTCCACATTCAGCCACGGTGCAGGTACCAGCAGATGCCCCTGTGTTAGCCTTCACCTCAGGTACACAAATCATTTAAAGCTAGCCGTCAGGTACAAAGAGCAATCAGAAAAGCTCATGGAATATTGGCCTTTATCCTCAAGAGGGCTGGATTATAATGTATGGTGGGGGGAGTCGGCGGGGGGGGAAGGGGTGTTAATTCATGTTTCAGGTGCATTGAAGAGTACTCTGTTTCAGTTCTGGGCACCACATCTCAGGAAGAAGTGTATACTAGCTATGGAAGGGGTGCATCAGAGATACACCAGAATTATACTGAGGCTCAGAGCATTAAATTGAGAGGATAGAGTGTATAAACCTGGCTTGTAGTCTCTTCAATTTAAGAGATTGAGAGACGATTTGGTTGAGGGATATAAAATGTGAAAAGGATTTGATAAGATAGGTTTGGAGGAACTGTTTCCTCTGATGGGGAAATTAAGGGCAAAGAGACATAGACTTAAAATTAGGGTAAGGCCATTTAGGAAGGGGAAGCATTTTTTTCCCCCAGACAGGTTTGTAGTAAATTAAGAACTCTCTTCCCACAAATGTCTGTTGATGCTTTCAAGAATAAGGCGACAGATTTTGATGGGTAAGAATACAAAGGGACATGGACCTAAGGCAGGTAAATGAAGTTGAGGGGCAAATCAGCCATTATCTAATTGAATGGTGGAGCAAGCTCAATGGGTTGAATGGCCTACTCATGTTCCAATGCAATTCAAGCTTCAGTATAATCCTCATCTTATTTTTGGCCTGACGTTGTTTCATTGCATAACTAGAGAGGTATTAAGTGCCTTGCTCTTGAACATCGTATTTTCAGGAAAGATACAGAATGGTAATTCATAGTGTGGAGAGGCAAGGCCAGTCATTCATGAGTGAAATGTTAAAAAAAGATCCCTGCACAGAGCAATGCTGTTTATTCAAAGCACTGTGTTGTTTTTGTGGGGATTTCAAATAAAAACCTAACGGAAAACCAGTGGAGACTGTCACAAACCATCATGCAGACTTATGAAAGGATTAGGGTGAAGTACATGCAGAAACAGAGAAAACAATTGCAACCTTAAAACATCCACAGAAAATGAATGAACCTTTATACACAGTATGCTGCACGACTGTGTAAGTTCAAGTTCCATTGCAAAAACTCTCTGCTTTACTCTAATGTACGATGATCAATTGCACCAAGATGCAGCATTTAACTATAGCCTGGTGCATTGCATCTAGTCTGAAACTGCACTGCAAGTTAAAGGTTGCCCTGTGCAGAAGGAGGGAGAGTGCGGTTGTGATGGAGACTCTCTTAAAAAGGTACATGCTGAATATGAAAGAAAAATGCATTCTTCCAGATTAAAGGGCCACATCCTTTATAGGAAAAATGTTTAACAAACAAAACACTTGCCAAGCACTTAGACCCAATGAAGGAAATTGAGTCAAAGTCAGCACTGTTAAATGTGAAAGTCTCATTTGCACGTGATACAGCACTGCACTGTAACCAGCTTTATGTAGCTTACTGGGGGTGATACACATAAACAATAAAAAGTCACCCTGAAACTTAATATCCCATAGTTTGTGCGATTCTCTGAATTCACCCTCTCAGATTACTCCCATGACAGAGCTGTAGCTACCAGTACTTGGTGTCAACTGTTCCACAACTCATAGCATTCTTCTTAGACACAACTCGATTAAGAAGGGTAGCATCTACATTAACAGAAACTTCTGTACACTTTACTGAAACGAAAATGATTTGTAAAACAAAATCTCAAGCCAGTTGTATGGTTTTGGTGAAAACTTCAAATGCCCACCATTACACTTTGCTGCCACCCCAGTGATAACTCTGTTTGATTCCGTCTCAGTCAAAATATTGCACAGCTGCTTCCACAACACAGCCTACGCTGCCTCTTGGAAGGCTGAGGTAGACAAGGTTATCCCTCTGCAAGTGACAAAACAGGAACATATGCTCACTGTAGCAAGGGCAAAAAGATGATGACCAATCAGCACCGAAGTAGCAGAGCATCTGTCCTATTAGTCAGGCAACAACTGCGGTCAAATTTCTTTGATAAAGTAAAATCAGATCGCATCAAAGGACAGTCAGCAGTTTGCCTGATGTTCGCAGGTTACCGATCATGAGAATTTTGAGAATGAGATTGGACTTAAAGTCCGGCGCGATAACTAAGTTCTTACAAAGCACCAGGGTGCACAGTTGGGATGAGCATCTTGATATAACAATGCCTGAGTAAAAGTTCTAGACTTAACTCACTGAGCAACATCTTTACAACTTGCAAAATATGTTTTGCCAGGTATATTTGACTTTTTTTTTTAAATTCCCTTTTTTAGTCCTGAACATTTATGGGAAATGTACTGAATATCAAATCTAATTTGTCATGCACGCGTTCCCAGAATGAACAAAAAAAAGTGAAAACTGTTGAGTTGAAGAGGCAGGACTTCAAATAACATCACAACATTCCAGCTTACTACAGGACAAACAATTCATCATCATTTTATATTGACCATGTGGGCACTGTGTTTTGGCTGTGCGACAGCAGCCACCTCGTTACACACTTGGCTTGATTATCGAGCTTTACTTGGGTACAGAGTTCTCAAGTAGTCAGTGCACCCATTGGGGCTGGTACCATCTGGCCAGATTTAAAATGCTTTTGCTAGCCAAAGTGTAACCTGTCTCACACCCAGGGGACAGGGAAATATTATCTGTTGTTATAAATTGAGATTGATTTTGGCTATCTTGAAATACAGCAGACAACTAGAATTACGTCTTGCACTGCAAAATAGCAAAAAAGACTATTGCCCCCAAAGTGACAGTCCAACTCAGATACAAATATACAGGGTCACCAGACTGAAAAGAAACAAACGGTTTACCTTTGCATTACTGGGTGGTGATAAAGAATCCTTTTGGCTTCCTTGTTTGAGGCAGTTCCCAGCCAGTACCATAGCTCTGCAATCCTCGCAGGTCCCAATTGTCAAGTGTTCGCCATTGTCCACCACAAGGGCATCAGCCACTCGAGGTGCATGCAGGAAGACAGGGAGTCGGTTTATCGTGATGGTTTTCAGGCCAAGATAGCGCCTTCTCTCCTGTCTGCAGAAGAAGCAGACAAACATGTCCACCTTGTACTGCCTGGACCAGGGGCTGCTCGGATGCTGAGACTTCTTCCCACGCCACCATTGCTCGAGCAGGTCGTGGTAGCACAAAACGCAGGCAAATGCCAGGCCAGTCGAATCCACGGGTTGGCCTTGGGCTGTGCGCGGGCAGTTGGCCAAGAATGGAAAGAAGGGTTCGTGGTCGCCATGACGGCTGGGAGGATTGACGTTCAACTGAAACTCCCGCCCGGGTTCCAGCTCCGTGCCACACAGCAGGCACACGGATGTGCGACCCGCCCTCAGAGGCTGGCGGGCCAATGAGTTTGGACAAGAGGTGCTGGCGTTGATTTGTAGGTACCTCCTGAGGAAGGCCTGGGCCGACGAGATCAACTCCTCGCGCTCCGACACCGTGTAAGCTGCCCACATGTCCTCCAGCACGGCGTAGCAGACCTTACAGCAGCAGACTTCCCCGCACTCCGTCATCGCTTTGGAACTGGGAGGGCACGGCAGGAGGCAAATGAACGGAAAGTACATGGGGTTGTCCCGCGCGCTGCCATTGAGGCCCCTCGAACGGACAGCCTTGGCCTCTTTGCCGCAGTCCTCGCCGCAAAGATAGCAGCCCCGCTGAGGGGTCTTCCTGCCGCTCCCCGAGTCCCTCTCCCCGGCGCTTTTCGTCACTGCGCCCAAAACGCCAGCATTCAGGGGCACCATGTAAAGCCGCTGCAGCACGGGCACATTTGCCATCTCAAAGCCTTGCCACTGCTGCATTAACGACACATGGCAGAAGGAACAGACCTTGGTGCTGCCCTCCAGGCTCAGGGGGCACGCTCCGGGGGGAGGGTTATGAAGCCACAGGAAGGGGAAGAAGGGCTCGTTGGAAGTGCTCTCCTGCTTCTGGACGTGGACCGTGTGCTGCGAGCTCCGGAACAACTTGGCCCCGCAGATGAAACACGAGTGATCCTGGGGCTGCGCCGCGCTCCTGGTCTTGGCGATGACGCTGCCAGCTTCCCTGGCCTGCCTGTTGACCCTCGCCACCTCCTGGGCGCAGATCTCCCCGTTCTGACCAGCCCCCCTCACCTGACCGCCGGGGACAGGGAGCTCGTCGTCCGAGGAGGAGTAGTCGCAGGCGTTGCTGCTGTCGCTGAACTTGAAAGGGGTCAGCTGGCCCGGGGTCTCGTCCGAGGAGCTGGGAGCTGCCAGCGGGGACAACCTGGGTGTGGGCAGGGCGTCGGAATCTGCCCCCTTTCCCGCCTTCGGGTGGGCCACGTCGGCTGGGTGGCTGTTCAGCGGCTGCTGCTGGCAAACCAGGTGACCCGCGTCCTGGGCAGAGCCTCCAAGGCGGAGCGGGAGCGGGAGCCCGGGGAAGTGCTGTGCCCGGGTGGGGGCACCCAGGGCAGGGGGCCGGTGCTGCGGGCGAGCTCGCTGTGAGATGTGGTCCAGCTCGAGCTCCTGGTCTGAGATGTCCTGGTCAGACAGGGAGGACAGCGAGGACTCCAGCAGCTCCTTGCTGCTCCTGCCCTGGACCTGGCTGTCTTCAGGCTGGTAGCTGGGGTTCCACTCCTGGGACCCCCTGCGGCTGTCACACTGGTGGGGTCTCTTGAGCCAGTACATGCGCTTGTCCACTGGGGTCCGCGACCTCTCGAACGACTCCCACTGCTCGCCCAGGAAGCAGCGGCACACGGAGCACACCAACACCCAGCCCTCGGCGCTCACCCCCCGGGCGCCGGGAGCCGGCTCCTGCTGCAGGAGGAATGGGAAGGAAGGTGAGCCGCAGTTGCCCCGGACCTGCAGCTGGTGCTCCCGGCCAGGGCTCATCCAGCCCCCGCAGATGAAGCAGTGCAAGCGGGCAGAGCCGTTGGTGGAGCCGGGGAGGGAGCTCTCTTCCCCGGACGCGATGGCTGCCATCAGCCGGTGTTTCCTGGAGATCGGAGCAGCAGCCGCCGCTTTGTCAGTCATAATCGCGCTGGGGGTGGTTTTGGCTGCTGGGGCTGGGGGTGTCTCTGTTCCCCCCCACCTCCCCTCCTCCTCCTCCTCCTCCTCCTCCTCTCTCCCTCTCTCTCTCTCTCTCTCCACCCCGCCCCGGCTGCAGTTTAAAGACTGAGAGCGCTCTCACAATTTGCTCCAAACTTTGCCCAGCTCTCCCCTCCAGCCAGCTAGACAGCGCCATCTCCTACTGAGCATCTTCATGGTCCCACAATGCAACTCCGACTCAACAAACTTCCAGACCCCACACTTCCAGCAAAACTTCAAACTTCACACATCCACACTACCCCCCCACCCCCAGGGGACCGAACACACAGGGAGAGACAGACAGAGACAGAGAGAGAGAGAGAGAGAGAGAGGAACACTGCAGACAGAACTCTTCCAGAAGATGCATCCGTCCCCACAACAGCACCTTACATAAAAACAATATATCCCTCAATTTCCCTCCACTCAACGCCTCCGAATTGATAATTATGTATCTAACGTGACATATCTCACAGTTGCCTCGACTCAACTGCATCTTAAATAATTATCTCTCTCCCAATTCCTTTGACTCAATAGCACCTAAAGGTATTCCCCTCTTCCCAACACACAGACATATCTACGCTCCGCAGTTATCTCTTTTTGTAAATTACAACCTGGATGAATTTCATTTCCCCTTCCCCCGCCTTAAAGATCTAAAATATAAACAGATCTGACTGGTTAAACGGAGCTGCCTGTGAATGTCTGCTCGGGGGGGGTGGTTTATTGTTTAGGATCTTTGCAGCTGGTTTAAAGAAAGGCGTGCTATACCGACATTAAAACATCCATCCGGCTAAAAAAAAAGCTGCTCGGAAATCTGGAATCTCATTTTTTTCTTCTTTCCAAATGCTATTCTGAAACATCTCCCCGCCCCGCCGATCTGATTGTTACATTGTGAGTGGAAGTCAATTTAAGCTGAACTCGAATTGACAATGTCCTCCTTCCATTTTGAAGTCCAAGACACTCCCCCAACCCCCCCTCCCCCGCTTTGAATATGCCAATTTTTTTCTCAATCCTTCAATAAAAGCACCAACATATCTTCACCACCTTTTCACTGAATCCCATGCTCAGGTGACGCTAGTAGCTAGAAACCTGGAGTATTTAGTACTGCATTGAGAATTGAGATTGAATTATTTGTCACCTCCCCCAATGCAGAGAAAAAAATCTGATTCAGGTTAACAGAAGCTAAGATTCCTCAGATATTTGGACTTTGAATAAAACTTGCATCTGAACAACAGAACCAAATCTAAGCAAAGAACAAACTTGCATTCATATAGCACCCTTTACATCCTCGTGACATAACAAAGTACTTCACAACCAATTGTTTCCAAAATATAGTCACTTTTTTGGGGAACAAACTGACAACCAAATTGTGCATACAACAATATCCCACACACAACAATAAGACAAGTTGTGTCCATAGAAATAGCCCACACACAACGATGAGAAGTATCGTATACACCACAATATCCCCCAAACAGCAATGAGATAAATCATGTAGACAGCAATATTATCCAAACAGCAATGAGATAAGTTGTGTATACACACCAAATCCCCCAAACAGCAATGAGATAAATCATATACACAGCAATATCCCACACATAGCAATGAGTTAAATCATGCACACATCAATATCCCCAAACAGCAATAAGATAAATCATATACACAGCAATATCCCATACACAGCAATGAGACAAGTCATGTACACAGTAATGTACCCAAACAACAATGAATAAATCACGCACACAGCAATATTCCCCAAACAGCAATGAGATAAATTACCAGTTGGTCTGTTTTGACTGTGTTGGTTGAGGGATAAATGTTGGCAAGGACACCATAAGGCACCCTTCTTCCTTGGAAAAGTAGCATGGGATCTTTTATATCCACTCTAAGAGGCAAGTGTTCATTGGTTTTGGGAAAGGCAGCAATATACCAGCTTTGGCTTAACAGCGTATTCAAAAAAAAGCACCACCAACAATGCAGCATGCCCTCAGTACTACACTAAAGGATCAGTCTAAATGATGTGGGCAAGCCCTGGGATAAGACTATAACCAGAAAATTCTGGATTAGAGATGAGTGCTACCCTTAAGCCAAGCTGCCACTACCGTCAAAGTTACAAATGTGGTTTGTGATCTAGAAAGAAAGTTGAAGATTTGAGCAGGCAGCGTGGCTGGATTCTAACCGTTAAGAATGGTACACATTCAGAAAGTATTTAGCAACAGATGTGAAATAGGATAATATGTCCAGGAACAGCCAGCTCACCAGAGGGGGCAAGTCACAAAATACATTGAACTCAAACGCTGGGGCGAGGAGCTTGGGGAGCTGAACAGCTAAGGACCACCTATAGAGACACTAATATTTCAACTTTGGTTTTGAGAAAAGTGGCATGATACCACCCTTCACTGTTTCCACTCCTACCCTTCCTCCATAAAACACCAGGCAATAGTAGAGCAGATAAATTCATCAGCAGGGCAACAAGACTCATGATAAAGCACCATTGAGCAGCTTATAACATTGCCAAGTGTAAAGGACCTTGTGTGTTTGACACTGGGTGCAGTTCCATAACATAAAAGCATATCTACAATAACATAATTTCCTGCCTGAATAAAAAAGTTGAGTTGTGGATCACTGGCAGCACTTGTGCCTCTGTGTCAGAAATTATGTGTTCAAATACCACTCTAAAAATACTAGTTGATGTTCTGTGGCATTGCACATAATGAGCCAAAATCTGGTGAAGTGAGTATAAGTGTCATCAAAAGTGATTCTATGTTCTTATAAATTTTTGCTGGGTAATGGTATTCAGAGATATGGAACCAAGTAAGTCGAATGAAGATACAGATCAGCTATGATATAACCGAATGGTGGAACAGTCTTGAGGGGCTGAATGACCTATCTTGTTGCCTTATTGCTATATTCTCATGTTCCCACCTTCTTAGTTAGCCCCTTGACTTGCTTAGAATGTGCATACTCTTCAACTGTAGTTTTTTTTTGTTACTTATTGAAAACTGTAAAACAGACAACTTTTTGTAAACATGCAATTACTTTCCTTTATTGGTCTCAACTTAAAAGATGCCACTACAAGTGAGGAAAGACTCCTGTTAACATCTGCATAAAAGATAAAATAAATATTTTCTGAAGTGTTTAATGAAAAACTTCCCTCACAATTCAAATAGATGGTGAAATGTTTTCTTTGCAATCCCCCAGTTTATTTTAATAATCTGCCCTTTAAAGTCCATCTACCAACAATATACAACTGAAATTCTTGAAATGCTTTCACTATTTATCACGGTGCAAGATGCTTATCTGGCACTGGCGTTCCACACATGGGATTGCAGAGTGTCGATGCATTATCTTTGTTCTGGAGAATTTGAATGTTTATGTTTCCAACTGATACAAACATCTGGATAATAGCACAAAAACAGGCAAAAGATTCCTTTTATATATAAATGATGGAGCCCTGATTAAAACCTGTGAGGCGGTATTTTTCCTCACACCATATTCTATTAATACCAGAACTGTAATCTCTCCATCTCTGACTGTAACCATTTATTTGTTCCATTTGTAGTTGGCTCACTCCACTTTTTAAAAATGTTACTGGTTATTTTTCCTAACATGTTGTCCACATGGCTGGTTAAACACACATACCATCCTTTAACTTGTTCCCCTTCCTCATTTAATTAAATCCCTGCCATTTTTTAAACCTAAGTCTTTCCCATTGTAATTCAGCCTCATGTTTTGGAACAGATTACCATTCCTATAAAGCTATTGAGGTAAGGGCGTTTATTTTGTTCCCAATAGTTTATTGTTTCTGTTGCTAAATAAATAGTTTGTAGTGCTGGATGAGGACTTTGCTGCCCAGCAAAGCTTTTTCTCATGTTTGGTTAGCTGCTGTCACAGTTTAAGAATTCATGTTAAGAAGTTTGGTTGCATCTTTTGCATTGACATAAAATCACTCGTACAACTCAGGGGTTCCTCCCTTTCCTAAATCAGCAGGATAATGCTGGACATTTAACCATGAAATGTGCACACAGGGCACTACAAGAGCATGTAAGGAAGAAAGACTTGCATCGCATACAGTTTTCACAACCTAGAAACATAGAGTGGTTACAGGGCAGGATGGCCATTTGGCCCATTGTGTCTGTACCGGCTCTCAGCAACAACAATTTAACTCGTCCCACTTCTCTGCCCTTTTCCTGTAGCTCTGCAAATCTTTTCCATCCAGGTGCTTATTTAATTCCCTCTTGGAAGCCTCAGTTAAATTTGCCTCCACCAAATTCTCAGGCAGGGAATTCCAGATCGTAACCACTTGCTGCGTAAAATAAGTTTTTCCTCATATTGCCTTCTTTACAGCCAATTAAGTAATTTTGAAGTGTCGTTATGTAGGAAACGTGGCAACCAATTTGCGCACAGCAAGCTCCCACAAACAGTAATGAGATAAGTGAATAGATCATCTGTTTTCAGGGTTGAGGGGTAACTGTTGGCCAGGGGACTGGGGAGAACTCTGCTCTTTATCGAATAATGAAGTAGGATCTTTCACATCCACCTGAGAGGGAAGACAGGATCTGGGTGCAATGTTTGATCCAAAAACCAGTACCTAGGGCAATGAAGCACTCCCTCAGTACTGCCCTGAAGTGCCAGCCTAGATCACATGCTCAAGTCTGGAGTGGGACTGCATGAGCATGTAGCAGAGGCAAGCTCCATATTCTCCCATAAACCCTAAAGCTGGGTTGAGGTGGGGGATGGATATCACAGAAAAAATTCTTCAATTATTTAGAAGTGCTGTGGAGTGATAGGGTGTGGCTTGCATCCAGAACTCCCCACAAACTTTGTTGTCAGACTTTGCTAGACTGCTTAAGGGAGGAACCAAAAGGAACAGTCACAAAGACGTTGGGAATGGTAATTGGTGCATTAGTCTCCATGATCTTTCATCTTTTAGCCATGCTTCCTAGCAGCTAGTTCTAATTCTCTCCTGACCAACCTGTCACCTCTTTAAACCATGATCTTATTGAATGGCGGAGCAGGCTTGAGGGGCTGAATGGCCTACTCCTGCTCCTATTTCTTATGTTATTATGTTTGAAAGCTCATTCAAACTCTGCTGTCCATTATATAAATCACACTAAGTCCTGTTCATCCCTTACCCTTGTGCTCACTGACCTACTTTAGCACCTGGTCCTGTAACAACACAAGTTAAAAATTCTCACCCTTATGTTCAAATCCCTCCAGTACCTCTATTCTCCCCATCTCTTTGTATTTTCTCTAAATCCTCAGTCCTGCAATCCTGCAAGATTTCTGCGCTCCTCCAATTGTGGCCTCTTGCACATCCCAGATTTTAATTGTGTCTTCAGCCACCAAGGACCTAAGCTCTGGAATTCCCTCCCTAAATCCCTCCACATCTCTACCTCTCTTCCCTCCTTTAAGAAGATCCTTAAACCTACCTCTCTGACCCAGCACTGGTGACCTGTCCGAATATCTAGGAATATTTGACAATGCTCCAGTGAAGTGCCTTTGGAACATTGTGCTAAGTTAAAGATGCTATATAAATACAAATTGTCATTGATATAGGACAACACTGACAGATACTTAGGACAAGTAAAACAAGTAAAAGAAAGGAATCCAAAGTATTAGTGCTCGCACAATCTAAACATACAAGAACCATATGGGGTGCATGTCTTGGCTTCACTCACATAGATTCTGTAAAGCTACAGAGAATGTCAGCAGCAATGGTTGTACTCATTTGGAGCACTAAAACAAGCTGGCTGACACCCACTATTCTTACACCATGACTATAAAAGAAAAATAAAGATCAGATTTAAGTCCTGCAAATTTCTATCATCGGATTTATTTTTATTATAACACACGTCTCTTCTTATCTTAGGCAGACCCTTGGGATTGAGAATGTCTTGCTTCCACTCCAGTTTGGCGAGTTCTATATGGCTGATAAGTCCAATATGTGGTCTGCAGACTTGCCACATGTGGGGTACGTAGTGCTTGGAGGGTTGAGCAGATGGTTGATTGGAGGTTTGTGCGCTTGCCCCAACGCTTTGACTTCACCTCTGCATGTTCCCAATGAAGCCTCTCGATGTGCTCGGTTCCTTCCTGAATGAGCCTTCTCCATCTTGGTTGGTCACAAGCTAGGGTCTCGCAAGAGTTGGCAGGGAGGGTTGGACTTTTCAGGGATACTCTGAGCACATCCCTAAAGTGTTTCCGTTGTCCTGAAAGGGGTCTCCTGCCATGACCAAGTTCTGAGTAGAGTATTTTACTCTAGTATATAGTATAGAGTTTTATACTCTAGTAAATAGTAGAGGAGAGTTCTTTATATTTCACCTCTCTTCTGTTTTTACTTAGTTCTGTTGAAGGGTCATTCGGACTCATCAAGAGGAGGCTCCCAAAATACAGAAAATGGTCCACTTTTACCAGCATCACGCCATTTATCTTAATCAATGGGGTGGGGGAGGGGTGGCGGAGGGGGGTGGAATGGGGGGAGGAGTTTTGCTGTGGGAGCTGGTCAGAAGAGGTCTTTAGTTTTCCAGGTGTTTAGTGAAAGGTCCATTTTCCCATATGCTTCAGAGAAGGAGTTGACAATGACCTGGAACTCAAGCATCCTCTACATACTGAAGCTCTATGACTGAGGTTGGAATGGTTTTCGCTTAGGATTAAAGGCAGTATAGGTTGAATGGTCTCCATGCCTGTGAATAATTTGCTGGAGGTGAGATGTAGTGTTGCAGTGAGGAAATGGAGGAGAGTTGGTGCAATGACATAGCTTTGTTAGACCCCAATCTTCCCTGAGAGACTGACACATTGCTTTGTTCTCTCTCCTCTCCCCCATTCCTCACACAAATCCTGTGCCTTTCACTTCTAAAGGCTTTGGCTCTTGCTGGGATTTGATTCTTTGCGTTATCACTTCTCTGATACCACAGCCAAGCGCCACATTTCATCTACCAACCTTGAAAGAGAGGGTTGGCAGGCATCGTAGCCAAGAATTGCACTACCACTGAAACCGTTCATTCCCTTGTCTGCTGTGTGTATGTAGGCATCAGGCACACTTTGCAACATGGGGGTGGGGGTGGAGATTATGGGTCAGTACTGAGAACACTTGTTTTTCTGTTCTTTAGGCCAGGTGGGCTTTATTAAACTGTGGTGCTCTTCCAGCACACTGGCCGAAATTACTGTGTCAAATTCTGCTCACTACACTTTAGGAACATGTGAAGGCTTTAGAGAGGGTACAGAAGAGATTCACCACACTGTTATTCAAGTGTTGAGGGATTATGGCCATCTGGATAGATTGAAGAGGCTGGGGCTGTTTCTAGAAGAGATGCAAAGAGGAGTTTTGCTGGAGGTGTTTAAAATCATGAAGGGTTTAGAGAGACTAAATAACAAGGAACTGTTTTCAGTGGCTAAAGAATCAGTAACTAGAGGGCACAGATATAAGGCAATTGGTATATGAAGTGGAGGCAAGATGGGGAAAAACCTTTTAATGTAAAGAGTGGTCAGGATTTGGTACGTGCTGCCAGAAAAAGTAGTGGAAACAAATTCAACAGTGGCTTCAAAAGGGACTTGGGTAAATACTTGAAAGAGAAAACAATGGCAGGATATGGTGATAGAACAGGGAGTGGAATGAACAGAACAAAAACAAAAACAGAATTACCTGGAAAAACTCAGCAGGTCTGGCAGCATCGGCGGAGAAGAAAAGAGTTGACATTTCGAGTCCTCATGACCCTTCGACAGAACTTGAGTTCGAGTCCAAGAAAGAGTTGAAATATAAGCTGGTTTAAGGTGTGTGTGTGGGGAGCGGAGACAGAGAGAGAGAGAGAGAGAGAGAGAAGTGGAGTGGGGGTGTGGTTGGAGGGACAAACAAGCAGTGATAGAAGCAGATCATCAAAAGATGTCAACAACAATAGTACAAAAGAACACATAGGTGTTAAAGTTAAAGTTGGTGATATTATCTAAACGAATGTGCTAATTAAGAATGGATGGTAGGGCACTCAAGGTATAGCTCTAGTGGGGGTGGGGAGAGCATAAAAGATTTTTTAAAAGTTTTTTTTTAAAAAATAATGGAAATAGGTGGGAAAAGGAAAATCTTTATAATTTATTGGAAAAAAAAGGAAGGGGGAAACAGAAAGGGGGTGGGGATGGGGGAGGGAGCTCACGACCTAAAGTTGTTGAATTCAATATTCAGTCCGGAAGGCTGTAAAGTGCCTAGTCGGAAGATGAGGTGTTGTTCCTCCAGTTTGCGTTGGGCTTCACTGGAACAATGCAACAAGCCAAGGACAGACATGTGGGCAAGAGAGCAGGGTGGAGTGTTAAAATGGCAAGCGACAGGGAGGTTTGGGTCATTCTTGCGGACAGACCGCAGGTGTTCTGCAAATCGGTCGCCCAGTTTACGTTTGGTCTCTCCAATGTAGAGGAGACCACATTGGGAGCAATGAACAGGATTGTTTTTGAAAGAGCTCTCCCAAACTCAATGGCCACATTCTCTGTTGTATTGTTCTATGATTCTATCAGCTGATCTAGATTAGACCAGGACTTGAGCCTGGAATTTTCCTAGACCACATGGCTTTGATTTACACTGAGCAGTGCATTTCTTAACTAATCCAGCTCTAAACCTAAAGCTATATATTGCAAACCTTGCAAGGTATCCACAAGGCAGTGGAGCTGGGAGTTTGGTTCATGAGTGCCTGGGCATGATCACATGCAAGTGGGCCTGCATTCTGCATATTTGGGAGTGCCTGATCTCCTCTGATTTCCTCTGAAGCTTCAGCTGGGGTTCTGAGGGACTCAGTATTTGTGTGTTGCCACGAGGAGGCACAGCTGAGGACTTGCCAAACTTGCTGATGGAGAGGCTGTGCACTGACAGGGACAGTCTCACACATTTGTCTCTGTCACATTGCTGCTGGCCTGTGGTGTAGGCTGAAAGTGAGGAGCAAACTCATACACAAAAGCAGAAAACATGCTAACCTTCTTCACCCACACACTAGACGCTTCACATCGGAAGTTTTTGGCAGAATTTAGGGCAGGAGGAGGTACAGAGATAGGGAGAGGATTGCCGGGGCAGTCACACTGGGCAGTACTGCGTTCTCACACTTTTGACCTTCAATTATGTATCATTGATGTTTGGTTTTATCACACAGGCTATGAGAGGAAACGCTGACAAAAATCTGGAGTGGAGATCAAAAGCGGACTGTTGTCAAAATATGCCATCTTTCCGGCAATGCCTGCAACTAAGCTGGTGAGAAAGTAGTGCTACGCATTCCTTTGTACTCAACCGGGGAGGTTAAGAGGGGATCCTGATGTTTGGGTAGCTCAAGGTCTCCATTAATCTTGCCCACACTTGCGCCCTGGACAGGACATTCCAGTTTCACTGCAGAATGTTAACACATCATGGGACACAGGTTTAACACAGAGCTGACCACCATGGTGCAAGCCATCGTCTTACTGGGTGGAAGTTTGCCACGGTAAATGTTACATCTGCGCTTAATACCTGTCAGCGTTTGCTATTATAAATCCATAAATCCATATTTATATCGGAAGCTACTTATGTAAACTTGTCGCAGTGTAAATATACCATCCTATTGTAATGCTCCAGCACCTCAGTTTTGCATCTTTTAAGCTCCTCAGCTGGTACTCTAGATAAACTCTTATGTTTCAACCAACTCCACTTCGCTGCTTTTCAAATTGTCAGACCTTTTGCTATTTAGCAATAATAATAACAACTTGCTTTTATACAGAGCCTTTAACATATTAAAGCATCCCAATGCTCTTCTCCTATCAGGTAAAATATGACACCAAGCCACATAAAAAGAGATATTAGGACAGGTGGCCAAAAGCTTAGCCAAAGAGGTAGATTTTAAGGAGTATCTTAAAGGAGGAGAGAGACAGGGAATTCAGAACCCCGGAGCTAGACACTGAAGCCATGGCCGGCATATGTGGGGCAGTGACAATCAGGAATGTGCGAGAGGCCAGAATTGAGGGAGAGTAGAGGTTTTGACAGAATTTAGGGCTGGAGGAGGTATAGAGATAGGGAGAGGATTGCCGGGGCAGTCATGCTACATGCTACCATGGGCAGTACTGCGTTCTCACACTTTTGATCTTCAATTATGTATCATTGTTGTTTGGTTTTATCAGTTTGATTGTATATTATTTACCGTGAAGCCCACGTTATGTTCCTTTTACATGACCACATTTGCAATGGACTATCAAATGTCTGGCAAAGCTGCTCACTTTTTCTGATTCAGATCATTTTAATTGGTGTAGCAGTTACACCTGCCTAAGGTGACCCTGAGCTATGGTATGGCGGTGGAGGAGCGGTGGGGGTGGGTGTTTCGAAGTAGAAACACAGTCATGGCTCCCATTCCTCAATGCTAGCCAAAGACACCCCCCTCTCCAATTCTCTCCACCCATCCGCTGTAAAGTGTGTCTGTGTGGATACCAGGAGTTGTCATAGAATTAGAGGTCCACCACATTGCACTCCGCAGTCAAATAGTCTCCGAGCCTTCGCTATCTAGGTTCACACATAACCTGTTAAGTGAGGGAGAAGAAGGTTACCATGTCCTATGGTATTGTATCCCTGTGAGAGTTGGTGCCTACAGAAAAAGAGGACGAAAACTGGGAAAGTTAAAATGAAGATTCATAGCCACAGTCTGACAAAGACATGGGGTTAAACTGCATCTGTGTCAGTTAGTATCCTGTGGAATGCCACATATCTCATGCAGACGTACTCAAAGTGAGGATCAGTGCATGTGTGCGTTCATGTGTGTGTTTGTGTTCATGTTCATGTCTGTGTGTTAATGTGTGTGTTTGTGTGATTGTGTTCGTGGTTGAGTGTTTTTGTGTGTGTGTGTGTGTGTGTGTGTGTGTGTGTGCTTATGTGTTGGTGTTTTTGTGTGTGTGTTTATGTGTGCTCGTGTATGTGTTTGTGTGTGTATTTTTGTGTGTGTGAGTTTGTGTTGTGTCTATGTATTTGTGTGTGTGTGTGTTTGTGATTGTGTGTGTGTTTGTGTGTATGTTTGTGATTGTGTTTGTGTGTTCGTGTGTGTTTGTGAAGGTGTGTTTGTGATTGTGCGTATGTTCGTGTGTGTTTGTGATTGTGTGTTATTGTGTGTATATTTTTGATCGTGTGTTTGTTAGTGATTGTGTGTGTGTGTGTGTTTGTGATTGTGTGTTTATTATTATGTGTTTGTGTGTTTGTGATTGTGTGTGTGTTTGTATCTGTGTGTGTGTTTGTGTGTGCTTGTGTATGTGTTTGTGTGTGTTTGTGCTTGTGTGTGTGATTGTGTGTGTGTTTGCATTTGTGATTGTGTGTGTGTTTGTGTGTGTGTTTGTGATTGTGTGTGTTTGTGTCTGTGTGTATGCTTGTGTGTGTTCGTGTGTGTTCGTGATTGTGTGTGTTCGTGTGTTTATGATTGTGTGTGCGTTTGTGTGTATGTGTTTGTGATTGTGTGCGTGTGTACGTGTGTGTATGTGTGTGTTTGTGATCATCTGTGTTTGTATGTGTGTGTTTGTGATTGCATGCGTATGTCTTTGTGTGTGTGCTCGTGTGTTTTTGTGATTGTGCATTTGTGATTGTGTGTGTGTGTGTTCATGTGCATTTGTGATTGTGTATATGTGTTTATGTGTGTTTGTGATTGTGTGGGTTTGTGTGTGTCTTTTTGTGTGTGTGTGTTTGTGATTGTGTCTTTGGTGTGTGTTTATGATTGTATTTGTGGGTTTGTGTGTGTGCTCTTGTGTGTTTGTGATTGTGTGTTTGAGTGTTTGTAATTGTGTGTGTGTTTATGTGTATGTGTGTGTGGTAGTGTGTGTGTGATTGTGTGTTTGTGTTTGTGCATGTGTGTTCATGTGAGTGTGTGATTGTGTGTGTTCGCATGTGTTTGTGATTGTGTGTGTGTTTGTGAATGTGTGTGCATTTGTGTGTATGTGTTTGTAATTGTGTATTTGTGATCGTGTGTGTGGGTTTGTGATTGCATGTGTATGTTTTTGTGTGTGTGCTCGTGTGTGTGATTGTGATTGTGCGTGTGTTTTTGTGTTTGCAATTGAGTGTTTGTGATTGTGTATGCCTTCGTGCATGTGTGATTGTGTGTACATTTGTGCGTGTGTATGATTGTGTGTGTGTGTTTTTGTGTGTATGTGTTTGTGTGTGTGGTTGTGATTGTGTGTGTGTATGTGTGTGTGTGTTTGTGTGTATGTGTTTTTGATTGTGTGTGTGGGTTTGTGTGTTTGTGATTTTGTGTGTGTGTTTGTGATTGTGTGTGTGGGTTTGTGTGTTGTTTGTGATTGTGTCTTTGTGATTGTGTGTGTGGGTTTGTGTGCATGTGCTCATGTGTGTTTGTGATTGTGTGTGTTTGTGTGTTTGTGATTGTGTGTCTGTGTTCGTGTGTGTTTGTGTTTGTGTGTGTGTGTTTGTATTTGTGTGATACTGTGTGGTTGTGTGTGTGTGTGCCCATGTTTGTGTGTTTGTGTGTGATTGTGTGTTGTGTTTGTGTGTGTGTGTTCATGATTGTGTGTTTGTGATTGTGTGTGTGGGTTTGCGTGTGTTTGTGATTGTGTGTGTAGATTTGTGTGTGTTTGTGATTATGTGTGTGTGTGTGTGTTTGTGTGTTTGTGATTGTGTGTTTCTGATTGTGTGTGTGTGTTTATGTGTGTTTGTGATCGCGTGTGTATGTTTGTGTGTGTGTTTGTATGGGCGTGCTTGTGTGGCGTGTTTGTGCGTGTATGATTGTGTGTGTGTATTTGTGTGTGTGTGATTGTGTATGTGTTTGTGTGTGTGTTCGTGTGTGTTTGTGATTGTGTGTCTGTGTTCGTGTGTGTTTGTGTGTGTGTGTTTGTAGTTGTGTGATACTGTGTGTTTGTGTGTGTGTGTGCCCGTGTTTGTGTGTTTGTGTGTGATTGTGTGTTGTGTTTGTGTGTGTGTGTGTTTGTGTGTGTTTGTGATTGTGTGTGTTCGTGTGTGTTTGCGTTTGTGTGTGTGTGTGTTTGTTTGTGATTATGTTTGTTTGTGATTGTATGTTGTGTGTGTGTGTGTGTGTGTGTGTGTGTGTGTGTTCATGTATTCTATTTGAAGGCTGTTTGGTTTCAACTTTTTAAATAAAAGCGTCATTAAACAAATTACAGATATCACCAAGTGGCCATTGTCTTGGGTGTACTGTCCTTGGACGAAGCTTCCCCCCTGCTGACACAGTTGAACATTAAACATGTTCTTTATATTAAAAAGTTTATGAATTTCTTACATGGGTCACACAGCGGAAATCTCTCACTCCCCTGTCAGTAATTGCTTAAATTGCTGCAAACGTCATCACCTCCAATCACGGCCCTCTTCCCTATTTTCCCAGCCCCATATCAGGATCCAAATAGCCCTTTAAGCTCTCAACACTCCATCAGCACTTCTTTTTAAATTCCTGAGTGGTCCAGAGTTTGAGTCATTGCAGCTTGTACCCATCCTGGCCTCCGTGCTCATGCCTGAGTGGCTATGTTAGCAGATATTTAGGCATTGTCTGACTCACTATCTGACTGTACTGATATCATGAGCCAATGAATTTTTTCTTTGAAATTGTGAATGCTGCAGGCTAAATGCACATTTGGCCAAAATAGATTTGTAACAATAAACAAAAATGAACTCAAGTCACAACTTTGCAGCAGTGAAGTCCTGTGTAACGATGCAGTCTGATCAGTCAACAGGGTTCATGAGTAAGGGGGAATTCTTTCAACAGTTAATGACTCCCCTGATCCCCCATTCCTCATTGGGCCGATGTAATGAACGGGAACAAACATGTAAATATTTCTGGAGCTGCCTTTCTGCACACATCAAGGAGTTGGTCCAGCCGCAAAGTAACAACGATGTCTGGAACGTTTCAATTGGCAAATAATAAAATGTTCTTTGTTATTTCATTACACACTTAACACTGCTGTAACACTGCAGCTTGAGTTCATTTTGTGCATTATGATGATTTCAGTCAATCAAGAGTTGGTGAGGCCCAGCCCTCTCGTGAGGGACAACAAACTATTGTGATCTGTCACCTTATCCTTAACTGATCCTATTTTAATATCATTACATACCCTTTATTAGGTAAGAATTAGCACTTCAGACCTCTCAGCAGGCCCCAGACCTAGTTCCCAGTGCTCTACCTCATTCCCCATTTTAAAGGTTGGTTCATTTTTACCAAGTGGGGTTTTGAACCTGCTCGATAGGAGAAGCGAGTGGACAACCTTGGATAAAGCCGTTGCCCATTTCCCCAATGTGAAATTTAATGCCCTGCTTTTGATCTGGAAGCTAATCAGTTGAACATCCAAAATGTTAGTCAGGAGAAAAACGAGCTAGCCCAACAGACAATCCCACATTCATGATGGCTGAAGCTTCATGACTAGACTCTTCCTAATGCCCCTCTTAGCCCCCCCAACCCCACCATGTAATCTTTTGAGATAGGCAAGAAAAAAAAACAAATCAGAAAAAAAAATAAGGCTAAAAGGGAAATTAAAATCTGAAAAGTTCTTCTCCAACCCGCTCAGGCAATTGAAACCGGTGCAGGACATCACATTGTCCACATGTAACTTAACTATTAAATCACTTGCCCTTTATATGATGTAATCTGTGTCCCAGCTAAGAATCAGTCCAGCTCCCTTTTGAAGACATTCAGAGAGGCAGCACACACGGCACAAGCCAGAGTTCATTGTGGTTTTAACCCTTTAACATGGCACAGCGGTTTACCAAGACACCCCTTCACCAAAGATGACCCTTAATTGAAATTATTTAAATACACAAATATTACATTTGCATGAATGTAATACCTATATACATATATGTTTGTATACAGTCTACATGTCTTCAAATAAACTAATGTGGAGATAATGTTGTGAAATCAAATTCAATAAATCTGGTCATTTGTGAGTTAGAACCAGGAGCATCAAAGTTGCTGGATTCTTGCAAAAGCCCAACTGATGCTCTAATGGCTTTCAAAGAAGGGCAACTGCCAGCCCAACCCTCTACAGGCTACAAGTGACTCTAGTTCCATACAACATGGTTGATTCTCAGCCCCCTCAGGGCAAGTAGGGAGGGCAATAAATATTGGCTTAGTGGCACCCACATCCCAGGAAGAAATAAAGAAATAGCCAACCAATTTAACTCAAAGGGATGGATTACGAAGCACAACAGAAGAAATCAGTGGCGGGGATTTAACAGTCCAGACAGTATTATCCACACATAAATTTAGCGATTGGTGCTATCAATTTTTTTCATTCAGCAGGGTCCTATGATCTAACTGTCTCACCCCAAGTTGTACTTGCCCTGAACTGGATATTAGGAATGAGTTTGGGTAAGCTTAATCCCGCTGTCAGCTGGTTTGCCTAGCACCCTGCAAAAGGAAATTCCAAAATGCTGCTTTTTGGGGACAAGATAGGCAAGGAAGGGTAGAGCACTATATTCTTTCCACTTCTGTGACCAGGGATTGAATCTAAGCAAGTTTACTCTGGTGATTTCAGTAGGACATTGGGCAGGCTACTTCTAACTCCATGTGGGTACAAGACAAAAAAGCAAAAAAAGTGGCCACAAATCAATCTTAATTGACGAACTCACTCTGAGGCAGAAGAAAGACAACTGGAATATCGCAGTGAGAGGTTCTGCTTTGAGGTGGGAGTTTAAGGTGCGCAGTTTGTCTGTTGTAGAACAACCTGTGCCTTGACTCCAGTTTATCCAATTCCTGACTTGGAAGAGCTCAAGGTGGACACTGGGCATAAAAACCAGTAGAAAAAGAATTGGCAGCATCTTGGTAGACTGAGATTTGGTGCACTAGACTTTTGATAGCTTCAAGCAAATGTCATCTCATGGCAAATGAATTCACAAGAGCAGTCCATGGGATGGCATCACTCCAAAAATTATGGACTGTCTGACATCAACAAAAGGTTAAAATAAATGAGTTGAGGTTGTACCTACAAAATCATCCTAGATTCTGCAAAATTGAAACCCAGCGGTTTTTTTTTTGATAATCACTCCTGTGGTGTACGTTAGGACATTTCATTATGTTGAAGGTGCTGTGTGAGTGTAAATTGTTTCAGGAACCTTTCTTCAATGCAAGAATCGGCAAGCTCGATTCAAAATATTTGTTGCAAATCAAAAGGAAAGACTGGGGAGACCACATCAAAGTCTCTTCACCTGTCTGAGCAGGATAGAGGAGATCACATCAGTAGGCTACAGGAAAGGAGGGTGCTGGATCAAACTAGTTCAATATTGAACAGAAAAACCACATGAGAAACTTAAAAAAAAAGACATTCTTTTTCATTTAACAGCAAAGACAAATAAATAAATATATTTATAACTTTTAGAAAACCGATCGGTCTGTTGTTTTATTGTATTGAACACGAGTCTTTGATTAAATGGATGGAACATAGTGCAATGCTTTATAACAGGAAAAGCTTTCATCCAGTTGATAGTCACCCACTTATACAATATACTGGTATAATTACAGGAAAATATACATTTCAAATAATGGAGATACTTATGACTCAGGATCACTCCAACCAGATTGATCAGAGTCCAAGATAAAATATCCTTAATTTTCCTTTGTCAATAAAAGGTTCACACAATTTGACTTATAGTAACACTGCAGTTAATCACCCAAGGTGCAGTCAGGAGCAAACTAGCCTCAGAAGGTTATGGATTCCAGTCTCATTCCAGAGATTTGAACATAGAATTCAGGCAGACTCTCCCAGTGTGGTACTAAGGGAGTGCTGCACTGCTGGAGGCGTCACCTTTTGGATGAGTTGTTAACATTAGGCTCCATCTGCTCTCTCATGTGGACATAAAAGCTGCCATTGTACTATTTCAAAGAAGAGCAGGGGAATTCTTCCATGTGTCCTGTCCAATACCGAAAAAAACTGACCATCTGATCATTATGACTTTGCTGTTTCAATGGTTCAAAAGTACTTCATTGGGTTCTGTTGAATTTTCTGAGAAGGTAACAAGGAGAGCCGGCTAGAGTAGCTGATTTGATGAAATGAGATTTTAGCAAGGCTTTTGACAAGGGCCCACATGGCAGAGTGGTCAGAAAAGTAAAAGCCAATGGGATCCAAGCACAAGTGGTGAGTTGAACCAAAATTGGCTCAGTGACAGGAAGCAAAGGGTTATGGCTGATAGGTATTTTTGTGACTGGAAGGCTATTTCCTGTGAGGTTCTGCTTTTCATTATATATATAGATTTATGTAGCAGGCATGTTAAGAAATATGCAGATGATACAAAAAAATGGCTTTGTGGTTTATAGTGAGGAAGTCAATGGGAATCAGGGGGAAAACTCTCCACTGGTTGTAATCATACATAACAGAAAGGAGGATGGCTGTGGTTGTTTGAGGCCAATCAGCTCAGTCCAGGGACACCACCACAGGAGTTCCTCAGGGTAGTGTCCTAGGGTTAACCATCCTCACTTGGTTCATCAGTGACCTTCCCTCATTAGGTCAGAGGTATGAATGTTCGCTGATGCTTGCACAATAGTGTTCTCAACTTCTCAGATACTGAAGCAGTCATACAAATATGCAACAAAACTTGAGCAAGATTCAGGCTTGGGCTGAAAGAGTGTCAAGTAACATTCACGCCACACAAGTGCCAGGCAATGGCAACCTCCAACAAAAGAAAATCTAACCATTGCCCCTTGACATTCAATGACACTATCATCACTGAATCCCTAACTATCAACATCCTGGGGGGTTGTCATTGACTAGAAACTGAACTGGACTAGCCATATAAATACTGTGGCTACAAAAGCAGGTCAGAGGCTGGGAATTGTGAGTTGAGTAAATCACCTCCTGACTCCCCAAAAACTGTCCACCATCTACAAGGCATGAGTCAGGAGTATGAAGGAATATTCCTCGCTTGTCTGGATGAGTGCGGCTCCAACAACATTCAAGATGCCCAACAACATCCATGATAAAGAAATAAAAACAAAAAACTGCGGATGCTGGAAATCCAAAAGAAAAACAGAATTACTTGGAAAAACTCAGCAGGTCTGGCAGCATGGGCGGAGAAGAAAAGAGTTGACGTTTCGAGTCCTCATGACCCTTCAGCAGAACTAGGTGAATCCAAGGAGAGGGGTGAAATATAAGCGGGTTTAAGGTGTGGTGAGGGGGGTGGGGCATGGGGGGTGGAGAGAAGCGGAGGGGGTTGGTGTGGTTGTACGGACAAGCAAGCAGTGATAGAAGCAGATCATCAAAAGATGTCACAGACAAAAGAGCAAAAGAACACAGAGGTGTTGAAGTTGGTGATATTATCTAAACGAATGTGCTAATTAAGAATGGATGGTAGGGCACTCAAGGTAAAGCTCTAGTGGGGGTGGGGGAGCATAAAAGATTTAAAAATATTTAAAAATAATGGAAATAGGTGGGAAAAGAAAAATCTATATAATTTATTGGAAAAAAAATGAAGGGGGATGAAACAGAAAGGGGGTGGGGATGGAGGAGGGAGTTTAAGACCTAAAGTTGTTGAATTCAATATTCAGTCCGGAAGGCTGTAAAGTGCCTAGTCGGAAGATGAGGTGATGTTCCTCCAGTTTGCGTTGGGCTTCACTGGAACAATGCAGCAAGCCAAGGACAGACATGTGGGCAAGAGAGCAGGGTGGAGTGTTAAAATGGCAAGCGACAGGGAGGTTTGGGTCATTCTTGCAGACAGACAGCAGGTGTTCTGCAAAGCGGTCGCCCAGTTCACGTTTGGTCTCTCCAATGTAGAGGAGACCGCATTGGGAGCAACGAATACAGTAGACTAAGTTGGGGGAAATGCAAGTGAAATGCTGCTTCACTTGAAAGGAGTGTTTGGGCCCTTGGACAGTGAGGAGAGAGGAAGTGAAGGGGCAGGTGTTACATCTTTTGTGTGGGCATGGGGAGGTGCCGTAGGTGGGGATTGAGGAGTAGGGGGTGATGGAGGAGTGGACCAGGGTGTCCCGGAGGGAATGATCCCTACGGAATGCCGACGGGGGGATGAAGGGAAGATTTGTTTGGTGGTGGCATCATGCTGGAGTTGGCGGAAATGGCGGAAGATGATCCTTTGAATGCGGAGGCTGGTGGGGTGATAAGTGAGGACAAGGGGGACCCTATCATGTTTCTGGGAGGTAGGAAAAGGTGTGAGGGCGGATGCGCGGGAGATGGGCCGGACACGGTTGAGGGCCCTGTCAATGACCGTGGGTGGAAAACCTCGGTTAAGGAAAAAGGAGGACATGTCAGAGGAACTGCTTTTGAAGGTAACATCATCGGAACAGATGCGACGGAGGCGAAGGAACTGAGAGAATGGGATGGAGTCCTTACAGGAAGCGGGGTGTGAGGAGCTGTAGTCGAGGTAGCGGTGGGATTCGGTAGGCTTGAAATGGATATTGGTGGACAGTCTATCACCAGAGATTGAGATAGAGAGGTCAAGGAAGGGAAGGGAAGTGCCAGAGATGGACCACATGAAAATGATGGAGGGGTGGAGATTGGAAGCAAAATTAATAAATTTTTCCAAGTCCCGACGAGAGCGTGAAGCAGCACCGAAGTAATCATCGATGTACTGGAGAAAGAGTTGTGGAAGGGGGCCGGAGTAGGACTGGAACAAGGAATGTTCCACATACCCCATAAAGAGACAGGCATAGCTGGGGCCCATGCGGGTACCCATAGCCACACCTTTTATTTGGAGGAAGTGAGAGGAGTTGAAGGAGAAATTGTTCAGCGTGAGAACAAGTTTAGCCAGATGGAGGAGAGTAGTGGTGGATGGGGATTGTTCGGGCCTCTGTTCGAGGAAGAAGCTAAGGGCCCTCAGACCATCCTGGTGGGGGACGGAGGTGTAGAGGGATTGGACGTCCATGGTGAAGAGGAAGCGGTTGGGGCCAGGGAACTGGAAATTGTTGATGTGACGTAAGGTGTCAGAGGAATCACGGATGTAGGTGGGAAGAGACCGGACAAGGGGAGAGAGAAGGGAGTCAAGATAACGAGAAATGAGTTCTGTGGGGCAGGAGCAAGCTGACACGATCGGTCTACCGGGACAGTTCTGTTTGTGGATTTTGGGTAAGAGGTAGAAGCGGGCTGTCTGAGGTTGGGCGACTATCAGGTTGGAAACTGTGGGAGGAAGATCCCCAGAGAGATGAGGTCAGTGACAGTCCTGGAAACAATGGCTTGATGTTCAGTGGTGGGGTCATGGTCCAGGGAGAGGTAGGAGGGAGTATCTGTGAGTTGATGCTCAGCCTCCGCGAGGTAGAGGTCAGTGCGCCAGACAACAACAGCACCACCCTTGTCAGCGGGTTTGATGACAATGTCAGGGCTGGACCTGAGATAACGGAGTGCAGTAAGTTCAGAGAGAGAGAGATTAGAATGGGTGAGAGGAGCAGAGAAATTGAGACGACTAATGTCGCACTGACAGTTCTCAATGAAAAGATCAAGAGAAGGTAAGAATCCAGAGGGAGGGGTCCAGGTGGAGGGAGAATATTGGAGGTGGGTAAAAGGATCCGTTGAACGGGGAGAGGACTCCTGCCCAAAGAAGTGAGCACAGAGACGAAGACGACGGAAGAAGAGTTCAGCATCGTGCTGAGCCCGAAATTCATGGAGGTGAGGGCGTAAGGGTATGAAACTAAGTCCTTTGCTGAGCACTGAATGTTCAGCATCGGAGAGGGGAAGGTCAGGGGCTATAGTGAATACACGGCTGGGGCTGGGATTGGAGGATGGGGTGGGGAGGGAGGGACAGGCAGGGTACGGCGGTGCTGCTGGAGGGAGAGGTCGAGTGTGTTCATATGGTGGCGCATGGCACTGAGTGTTGATCTCAGAATGTGACGGGAACAGCAGTCCGAGAAACGTTTTATGTCTCGGACATACCTGTAATTCTGGGTGGGCACCGCCGTACCCTTTTTCAAAGCTGCGCGTGCCCCCAGTTTCATTTTATTCTTCGTCTCATCCGACGCCTCAACAAGAAACTTTTTCTCTTTCTCTCAAGTGCTAAGGAACGCAAGCTCCAACAACTCATCAACACCAACACCCATCTAGGCCCCTCCACCCCTACCTGTCCATCCATCTCCACCCCATCTTCCAATCCCAGCCCCAGCCGTGTATTCACTATAGCCCCTGACCTTCCCCTCTCCAATGCTGAACGTTCAGTGCTCAGCAAAGGATTTAGTTTCATACCGTTATGCCCTCACCTCAATGAATTTCGGACTCAGCACGATGCTGAACTCTTCTTCCATCATCTTCGTCTCCCACCTACATCCGTGATTCCTCTGACACCTTACGTCACATCAACAATTTCCAGTTCCCTGGCCCCAACCGCTTCCTCTTCACCATGGACATCCAATCCCTCCACACCTCCATCCCCCATCAGGATGGTCTGAGGGCCCTTAACTTCTTCCTCGAACAGAGGCCCGAACAATCCCCATCCACCACTACTCTTCTCCGTCTGGCTGAACTTGTTCTCACGCTGAACAATTTCTCCTTCAACTCCTCTCACTTCCTCCAAATAAAAGGTGTGGCTATGGGTACCCGCATGGGCCCCAGCTATGCCTGTCTCTTTATGGGGTATGTGGAACATTCCTTGTTCCAGTCCTACTCCGGCCCCCTTCCACAACTCTTTCTCCAGTACATCGATGATTACTTCAGTGCTGCTTCATGCTCTCGTCAGAACTTGGAAAAATTTATTAATTTTGCTTCCAATCTCCACCCCTCCATCATTTTCATGTGGTCCATCTCTGGCACTTCCCTTCCCTTCCTTGACCTCTCTGTCTCAATCTCTGGTGATAGACTGTCCACCAATATCCATTACAAGCCTAACGACTCCCACCGCTACCTCGACTACAGCTCCTCACACCCCGCTTCCTGTAAGGACTCCATCCCATTCTCTCAGTTCCTTCGCCTCCATCGCATCTGTTCCGATGATGCTACCTTCAAAAACAGTTCCTCTGGCATGTCCTCCTTTTTCCTTAACCGAGGTTTTCCACCCACAGTCGTTGACAGGGCCTTCAACCGTGTCCGGCCCATCTCCCGCGCATCCGCCCTCACGCCTTCTCCTCCCTCCCAGAAACATGATAGGGTCCCCCTTGTCCTCACTTATTACCCCACCAGCCTCTGCATTCAAAGGATCATCCTCCTCCATTTCCACCAACTCCAGTATGATGCCACCACCAAACACATCTTCCCTTCACCCCCCCTGTCGGCATTCCATAGGGATCATTCCCTCCGGGACACCCTGGTCCACTCCTCCATCACCCCCTACTCCTCAACCCCCACCTATGGCACCACCCCATGCCCACGCAAAAGATGTAACACCTGCCCCTTCACTTCCTCTCTCCTCACCATCCAAGAGCCCAAACACTCCTTTCAAGTGAAGCAGCATTTCACTTGCATTTCCCCCAACTTAGTCTACTGTATTCGTTGCTCCCAATGCGGTCTCCTCTACATTGGAGAGACCAAACGTGAACTGGGCAACCGCTTTGCAGAATGACCCAAACCTCCCTGTCGCTTGCCATTTTAACACTCCACCCTGCTCTTTTGCCCACATGTCTGTCCTTGGCTTGCTGCATTGTTCCAGTGAAGCCCAACGCAAACTGGAGGAACATCACCTCATCTTCCGACTAGGCACTTTACAGCCTTCCGGACTGAATATTGAATTCAACAACTTTAGGTCTTGAACTCCCTCCTCCAACCCCACCCCCTTTCTGTTTCATCCCCCTTCCTTTTGTTTTTTCCAATAAATTATATAGATTTTTCTTTTCCCACCTATTTCCATTATTTTTAAATATTTTTAAATCTTTTATGCTCACCCCACACCCACTAGAGCTATACCTTGAGTGCCCTACCATCCATTCTTAATTACCTCCTTCGTTTAGATAATATCACCAACTTCAACACCTCTGTGTTCTTTTGTTCTTTTGTCTGTGACATCTTTTGATGATCTGCTTCTATCACTGCTTGTTTGTCCATACCACAACACCACCCCCCTCCACTTCTCCACCCACGCCCCCCCCACCAACCCAAAAACACACACCTTAAACCAGCTTATATTTCACCCCTTCCTTGGATTCACCTAGTTCTGTTGAAGGGTCATGAGGACTCGAAATGTCAACTCTTTTCTTCTCTGCTGATGCTGCCTGACCTGCTGAGTTTTTCCAGGTAATTCTGTTTTTGTCCATGATAAAGAAGTCCACTTGATCGGTACCCATCCATCACCTTAAACATCCATTCCTCTATCACTGATGCACAGTAGCAGCAGTGTGTACCATCTACAAGATGCACTGCAGCAACTCATCAAGTCTTCTTAGACAGCACTTCCAAACCAGTAACCTCTACCACCCAGAAGTACAAGGGCAGCAGACACATGGGAACACAATCATCTGTAAGTTCCCCTCCAAGCCACACATCATCTTGGCTTGGAAATATATCACTGTTCCTTCATTGTCTTTGGGTCAAAATCCTAGAGCTCCCTTCCTGACAGCACTATGGGTGTACCTACACCACATGGACTGCAGCGGTTCAAAGTGGCAGCTCACCACCACCTTCTCAAGGGCAACGAGGGATGGACAACAAATGCTGGCCTTGTCAGTGATGCCCACATCTCATGAAAGAATAAAAGAAAGAAAGCTGCAGACTAGAGGAAAATATATCAATGGACTGGTCAAGTGGGCAAACATATGAAAAGACTCCATTTCAATCTTTCAAAAGATTTCAATCTGGAGAACACTGAGGTAATATATTTGGGAAAGAGAAACAATAAATGATGCAGAGAAGTGCAGAGGAATAGATCGAGGGACCTTGGAGTGTATGTCCGCAGATCCCTGAGATAAGGTGGTTAAGAAGGCATACAGGATATGTTCCACTATTAGCCAAGGCATAGACTATTATAGCAGGGAGGCTGTGCTGGAACTGTATGAAACACTAATTCGGCCACAACTAGAATACTGTCTACAGTTCTGATCACTGCGTCACAGGAAGGATGCGTTCGCATGAAGAGTGTTCAGAGGGGATTTATAAGATATTGTCAGGAATGGAGAATTTTAGCTATGAGAAAGATTTGGTAAACTGGGATTATTTTCTTTAGAACAGAGGATGTTAGTGGGAGATTCAATTGAGGTGTATAAAATAATGAGATGCCTGGATAGAATGGATAAGACAGGACCTACTTCCCTTCGCAGAGGCGCAGAGATTTAAAGTAATTGGCAGACGGATTAGAGGGAAGATTAGGCAAGAATTTATTTCATCCAGAAGGTGATGATGGCCTGGAACTGGCTGCCTGAAACCCTCCTCATATTTACAAAACACTTGGCTATGGTATAGCTCACAGGGAACTGGTCCAAGAGCTGGAACGTGGCAATAGGCTGGATAGCCCCTTTTAGGCCGGGGAATTTTATGGCCTCTCTCGTGCTGTGCTCGTTGGCAGGAAGGGCATTAATTGGCCGACAGCTCTCGGAGGGCAGGGTTTCCATGCCCCACCCCTCCCGGGTCCCTGATCCCAGAGAAGGCCTGCTGATGGTCACTTAAGTGACTGAGAGGCACAGAATACAGGTGGGACTTCCCGAAGGACACAATGTGGCTCCCTCGCTGGCTCTCCAGCCGGCAGGTGAGATACTCAATGCCTCCATAGAGTCCCCCTACGGGCTGACTGGCCTCCTTATGTGGCATGAATTTTCTGTTTCTCTGTTCTTTTCAAGGTTTTCATTGATCACACACAATAGCATACGTAAATCCCACAAATAAAATTTGTCTTGGTGTGTACATTCCGGGGTGGGGGGGGGGGCCCCCACCCCCCATCCCCCCTCCCCCCATTCAGGGTGATTCAATTAGAGATTTCCAAAAGCTTGTGTTGAATAAACAAAGGTCACCTGACCCTTGGGAGCCATCTCAACCACCTTGCGGGTGCCCATATAAAAATATAAAAGACAGTTCGAGAACGCTCCACAGGAACACAGTCCACGTTTGAAGTTGTGAGTATGATATACCTTCACCGGGAACGGCACTGGAATGGGACTTGAATCAGTTCGGAGGAGGTTTACCAGCCTAACACCTGGAATGGGTGGGTTGTCTTACGAGGGAAGGTCGGACAGGCTGGGCTTGTATCTGCTGGAGTTTAGAAGAGTGAGACGCCACTTGATTGAAACATATAAGATCCTAAGGGGGTCTTGACAGGGTAGATGTGGAGAGGATGTTTCCTCTTGTGGGAGAATCTAGAACTAGGGGCCACTGTTTAAAAATAAGGGGTCGCCCATTTAAAATGGAGATGAGGCGAAATTTATTCTCTCAGAGGGTCATAAGTTTTTGGAACTCTCTTCCTGAAAAGGTGGTGGAAGCAGTCTTTGAATATTTTTAAGGTAGAGGTGGATAGATTCTTGGTAAGCAAGGGGGAGGATAGGTTATCGGGGGTAGGCGGGATGCAGATTTGAGGTCACTATCAGGTCAGCTGTGATCTTATTAAATGGCAGAGCAGGCTCGAGGGGCTGAATGGCCTACTCCTGCTCCTTGTTCACACATTCATATCCATAATCTTCTGAGATTCCATTCAAAAACACATGACAGGTCTTAACATCTGAAAGAAAAAATACTATTGCAAGTTCTGTAGGGTTCACAGATTAGTTTAATTGTACATCTTATTTAAACCTTCGATTTTGTTGCTCGGGGGGCGCAAAAGGGTTGGGTGTTCAGCTCAGATTTCCTAACAGTGGCCTGACCTGAGTCTTTGTCTCAGCAAAAGAATCATAAATGCACCAAAAGCAGATTCTGCATTCTGCCACAAGAAGGGGAGTGTTGAATTTAGTCCTCCGTGTTCTAAGATCTGGCTAAATACACTGTAACCTCCAAGAACCAGATCTAAACAAGGCCAATGCACAAAAGCAGCTCAAATTGTGTTTTGTGGTGACATTAATAAGACCATAAGACCATAAGACATAGGAGCAGAAATTAGGCCATTCGGCCCATCGAGTCTGCTCCGCCATTCAATCATAGCTGATAAGTTTCTCAGCCCCATGGTTGGGGTTAATCGTTGCTGCTCCACAGTGATGGGGTGCAGTGTTCACAGAAGAAGCAAAGAGTCAGGCACCAGCACAGGGTACTAGGCCCCCGCTCAACTGCACTCCAGGCCATCGCTGGTCCTTGTGGGTGACACCACTGAGCTAAAGGACCTTCTTCGGGCAGAAGTATTTGACATCAGAGCTCTGCGGTATTTTTGAACTGATATCAAGAGCTTGTTCCTATCATCATCTGGCACACATTAGCCGCAAAACATTGCCAGAAAAATTTACATGTGTAAAAGAACAGTTTTTTTAACTTTTAAAATATTTTAGCATTGAAAAGGAATTTTCTCCCACCCGCTAAAACGATAATTGATTGGCCCAGCTGTCTTGCAATGGTAAAGGTCTCAAGCATTAATAACAGTTAAAACCTTTCTGGCCCCACTACAATTTGTTATTTGTCATTGCCTGTCTCATCTAAGAATCAGCATTAAGTAATTCTGACGAGAATCAACATTAAGTAATTCTGACCACCCTGCAACAACAAAAACAACTTGCATGTTTATATAGCGCCTTTAACATAGTAAAACATTCCAAAGTGCTTCACAGGATCATTATCATGTGACACCGAGTGTAGTAACTGTAATTTTAAGGAATACAGTGACTGTAGCTTTAAGACTTATTACTTATGTACTGTGTAGTATCATGTGACAGTGTGAATGAATCAGCCCTAAGCACGGGGAACCTTAGGGGTGGAGTTTTGTGGCAAGCTGTGTATGTTGATGGAAGCATGCAACTGCTGCTGAAGCCCTGTAAATAAAGCTCACTGTTCCTTATGCGAAAGCTGTCTGGAAAATCAAGTCTATAACAACTAGCGACGAGGATAGGATTGGTTCTGGCGCTGCCCCTGAGAGTGAGAATTTACTGTCAGTGAAACAGTATTTGTATGAAACTTAAGTGGTGGATCGAGTTGGTTGCATGGTGTAATAGTTTCTGTGACTGGACCATTGTCGTACCATATAGAAGTGGACGGCTGGATCATCTGAAAACACGTGGATCATTTGAGTAGAAAGGGGATACCCCAACAAACCAATGTTCCACTTGTAACCATAGTAGAACCTATAGCCCCCGTTCTGATTGCTCAACAAAGGATAGACATGCCAGATGTCTCTGTCGGATTGGATAACACTGATTGCCTGTGCCTAAGGAGGTACCTAATGTTGCTGCAATTCCAGAAAATGAAGATTCAGTCAGAGATTCTAAAGTCATGGAGCTACGACATTCCACCAGGATGAGGAAACCACCTGAGAGACTGACCTTATAATTTCATAACCCCTGTGTATATTTGCAATGTCATGAACATAGTCGTTTTTGTAATAAAAATAGTAAAAAAAATTAAAGGGAGAGGAATGTAGCAAATATAGCTTTAAGGAACGTAGTGACTGTAGCTTTAAGACTTATTGTACTGTGCAGTATCATGTGACAATGTGAACGAATCAACCTGAAGTGCGGGGAACCTTAGGGGTGGAGTTTTGTGTTAAGTTGTGGATGTTGATGGAAGCGTGCAACTGCTGCTGAAGCCCTGTAAATAAAGCTCACTGTTTCTTATGAGAAATCTGTCCGGAATATTAAGTCTATAACACCGAGTCACATGAGATGTTCACACAGGGTGAGCAAAAGCTTAGTCGAAGATTTAGGTTTTAGTGAGCCAGAAGCAAAATACTGCAGATGCTGGAAATCTGAACATTAACCACATTTCTCTCTCCGCAGGTATTGCCAGATCCACTGAGTATTTCCATTTATACTTTAGGTTTTATGCAGTGCCCTCAGGCAGGAGAGAGAGGTTGCGAGGTTTATGGAAGGAACTCCAGAGTTTAGGGCCAAGGCAGCAGAGTCACCAATGATGGAGGGAAGAAAATGAGCACTGAGCAAGAGGCCATAATTGGAGGGGGGTTGTAGGGTGGGAGGAGGTTGCAGTGTTTTGTTTTGAATTGTTCCAAATGTCTTCCCTTCTCTTCGAGGTTCTGACACATTCTGGAGTATGGAATTTGAAAGTGTCGTTAACACTGAGGAAATGAGTAACAGACAGGCTGGTGGAATGGGTAGGAAAATGGCAGGTGGAACTAAAGACTGAAAAATATGAGGTGATACGTTTTGGTGTGAAAAATGAGGAGAGACAATACATGATAAATGATAAAATTTTAAAAATGGTATCGGAAGAGTGAATTCTGGGGATGCTTCTGGACAAATCTTTGAAGGTGACAGGACAGGATAACAATAAGCAGTAATAATGCACATAGGATCCTGGGCTTTATTTACAAGTGCATAGAGTACAAAAGCCAGGAAGTTATGTGAAGAATCCTGCTTCGGGCACCACGTAGTCTTGGGTATATTAACAGCAAGCCTTTAATAACAACTCACAACCATATACATATAAACTGCATGACTCCATCCTCAGTCTTTACCCATCCCTGTCCATCTCTAGACTGACCCTGGCTCTGGGTCATGTGCCATCTGACATCACTGTGTGGGCAGTGCCCTTCTCACTCCCACATTAATCCTTTATGTGTCAGGCACTACTACTACATTATGTAAAACCTAAATAAAAAACACTCATTCGGCCCCAGCTGGATGTGAAGGCTTCAGAGAGTTTACAGAAAAGAGTTGCTAGAATGTTTCCAGAGAATAAAGACTACAGTTAGGTGGGTAGACTGGAGGAGCTGAGGTTGTTCTCCTTGGAGCAGACAAGGCTGAGAGGAGATTTGCTAGAGGTGTTTAAAATCAAGACAGATTTAGATCAAGTAAATAAAGCCGAACTGTTTCCAATGACTGAAGGGTCATCTATGTACAGAGGGCACAGATGTAAGGTCATTGGCAAATGAACCGGTAGCATGAGAAAAAAATGTTTTTTATGCAACAAGTGGTTAGGTTTTGGAATGCACTGACTGATAGAGTGGTGGATGCAGACCCATTAGTACCTTTCCAAAGGGAATTCGATAAATATTGGAAGGAGTAAAATGAAATTCAAGGAAATGGGGAAAAAGCAGAGAAGCGGGACTAAATGGATTACTCTGTAAAAGTCATTGGGATGAATATCCTTCTTCTGTGCTCTACTATTCTATTTCCAATGCTCCACAGCAACAGCAGCTTCTGGTACATAATTAAAATTCCCACTTTTCATTTAGTAGGATTGTCAGGTTAATAACAGATCCACAGTGTGGGGGCACGGAGCATCCGGTTCTGCCCATGTACTGGGGCAGGGGGGTGGGGGTGAGGAGCGGGAGGGGGTGGGGTGGTGAAGGGGGAACGACATCTTCAGTGGAAATAGAGAATGTGGAGGAATGTAAAACTTGCTACACTATGCTTTTACAATCACAGAGACACCCCCAACTGAACAAAAACAGCCTGAAAGATTTGCGTTTAAACAGGCTTTTCACAATCTCAGGATTCCCCAAAGCATCAAGGGAATACATGGGCACAAAGAAAGGGTCAAGCATCTGCACAAGGTACTAGGCCACCTCCCAACTGCACTCCAGATAGTCACTGGTTCCTGTGGGTGACATCACAGAGCTAAATAGTCCACTGAGCAGCAGCTAATGACGGCACAGAGTGCAGGTGGGGGTGGTGGTAGTGGACAGAATGATGCAGCACAATATATAAATTTTGCTGGAAAATGAGACATGTTGACAAAGCTTTTCATCTTGCACTCATCAGGACAAATGCAAGAATGCCAAATTTCAAATGATCACAAGTTATACTCCAGGAGAAAAGGGTGCTGATTGGTTGGCAAGTTGACTCTGATTGGCCGAGTTGTTGCCATGGAGAAAGCAATGAGGAACTATAGACTCCCCAAGCTCCTGGGTACTTTAAAAAAGGTGCAAGACTTGAACATATTCCTTTTGTTTGCAGAGAATGGATCACTATGAATGAATATATGCCACTTCTAGGCAGTATAAATGGGTCATGTTACAAGTTCAACTGATTATCTTAAATTGGTTGTTAGTGTAGCTATTAGCACACTCAGGATTGTTTAGCAAGTGCTGCCCAATTGCAGAATCACATATAACAGTAGATGTTTTGTTTTGAGTTTTGCAAGCATGGGCTGGTTGAGTACGCTCTGTACTCTGCCTATCATGAACTGAAGGAACATGCTCATATACTCATAGACATTTACAGCGCAAAGGAGGCCATTCAGCCCATCATGTCCATGCCGGTCAACAAAGATCTGACTACACTAATCCCATTTTCCAGTGCTTGCCCCATAGCCCTGGAGGCTATGGCAGTGCAAGTAAATATCTAAACACTTCTTAAATGTTACGAGAGTTTCTGACTCAACCACCCTTTCAGGCAGTGAGTTCCAGACTCCCACCACCCTCTGGGTGAAAAAATTTCTCAACTCCCCTCTTAGCCTTCTACTTCTTACCTTAAATCTATGCCCCCTGGTTATTGACCCCTCTACTAATGGAAAAAAGTGCCTTCCTATCCACCCTATCTATGCCCCTCATTATCTTATACACCTCTATCAGGTCCCCTCTCAACCTTCGTTGCTCCAAGGAAACCAACCGCAGCCCATCCAATCTTTCCTCATAGCTCAGACCCTCCAACCCAGGCAGCATCCTGGTAAATCTCCTCTGCACCCTCTCCAGTGCAATCACACCCTTACTACAATGAGGTGACCAGAACTGCGCGAAGAACTCCAGTTGTGGCCTAATCAACATTTAATAAAGTTCCAGCATAACTTCCCTGCTCTTGTATACTACACCTCGCCTAATAAAGACAAGTATCCCACATGCCTTCTTAACCACCTTATCTATCTGCAGGGATCTGTGGATATGCACACCAAGGTCCCTCTTATCTTCAGTACTTTTCAGGGTCCTACCATTCATAGTGTAATATCTTGCCTTGTTAGCACTCCCCAAGTGCATTACCACAAACTTTTCTGGGTTGAATTCCATTTGCCATTGCTCTGCTCACCTGACAAGTCCATTGATAGCTTCCTGCAGTTTACGGCTATCCTCCTCATTATTTACCACCCTACCAATCTTTGTGTCATTCGCGAACTTCTTGATCATACCTTACATTTAAGTCCAAATCAATTATGTATACCACAAACAGCAAGGGGCCCCAGCACTGAGCCCTGCAGAACCCCACCGGAAACAGACTTCCAGTCACAGAAATATCTCTCTACCATCACCCTCTGCTTCCTGCCACTCAGCCAATTTTGGATCCAACGTGTCACTTTGCCTTGGATCCCATGGGCTCTCACTTTCTTGACCAGTCTGCCATGAGGGACCTTATCAAAAGCCTTGTAGCCCAAATCAAATGCATTATCCTCATCAACATTCCTGGTTACCTCCTCAAAAAATTCGAACCAATTTGTCAAACACGACCTTCCTTTAACAAATCCATGCTGGCTATCCATGATTAATCCGTGTCTCTCCAAGTGCAGATATATTCTGTCCCTCAGAATTCTTTCTAGTAACTTCCCCACCACTGAGGTTAGACTGACTGGCCTATAATTTCCTGGACTATTCCTTCCTCCCTTTTTTAATAATGGGACAACGTTAGCAGTCCTCTAGTCCTCTGGCATCTCACCTGTGGCCAGAAAGGGTTGAAAATTACTGCCAGGGCCCCTGATATCTCTTCCCTTGCCTCCCTCAACAACCTGGGATACATCTCATCCGGGCCTGTGGATTTATCCACTTATAAGGCCGCTAAGCCACTAGTACCTCCTCTCTATGTTCATTTCCTCTAATATTTCACAATCCTCCACCCTGGAGGATTGTCTATACCTGCGTTGTCCTTTTCCATAGTGAAGACCGATGCAAAGTATTCATTGAGGACTGTACCCACATCTTCCGGGTCCACACACAGATAACCTCTAATTGGCCCTACTCTTTCCCTAGTTATTCTCTAGCTTTTTATATACTTAAAAAACCCCTTTGATTTTCCTTTATTCTACCCACCAGTGCTATCTCATGCACTCTCTTAGCTTTCCTGATTTCTTTTTTAAGTACCCCCTGCACTGTTTATACTCCTCTAGGGACTCTGCCATATTGAGCTCTCGGTATCTGCCATAAGTTTCTCTTTTTTTCCTAATCCTAACCTTTATGTCCCTTGACTTCCAGGGTTCTCTGGACTTGGTACCCCACTTTGTCTTTACGGGAACATATTTGCCCTGTACTCTCACATTTTCCTCCTTGAATGCCTCCCACTGCTTTGACACAGTTTTATTTGCAAATAGCTGCTCCCAGTCCACTTGGGCCAAATCACATCTCATCTTAGTAAAATTAGCCTTTCCCTACTTTAGAGCTTTTATTCCCGGCCCAATCTTATCCTTTTCCATAACTATCCCAAATCTAACTGAGTTATGGTCACTATCTCCAAAATGCTCCCCTACTGATATGCCTTCCATCTGCCCGGGCTCATTTCTGAATATTGGATCCAGAACTACCCCCTCCCATGTTGGGCTTTCTACGTACTAGCTAAAAAAGTTCTCCTGGATGCAACTTGAGAATTTTGCTCCCTCCCTACCTTGTACACTAAAACTATCCCAGTTAATATTTGGGTAGTTAAATCACCCTGCTGTTTGATTTAATCAGTCAGTCACTGGGACGTACGGCCTGCATACCTGGCATCACATCGGCACTGCAATTCGTACATGACATTGCTCAATTGTGTGGCAGGCAGAACATCTTTTTGGACTGACGGCAGCAACCTGTTAGTGGAAAAAAACCATGCGCGTAGCCACTGCATAGTAGCCATGTGAAACAACTTGCATACCCTGTTCAAATTTTTGAGAACAGAGATCAGGGTTGACTTGCTACCCAATCAACACCCTTTGCTCCTCTACTATAAATTGTTGTGATCCTTTGAAGTTTGACATTCTTGTGTTTATCCTGATGAGTGCAAGATGAAAAGCTTTGGCAATATGTATCTCTTCTCAGCAATATTTAAGTTCTGTACAATGAAAGGACAGAATATTTAAATAGCTAATCTCTTGCATTGCTACAGGCAGTGCACGGGAATGAAATAATGAATCACGGGAGTCCCTCGGTCATTCCTGGTGTGTTGGGAGCTCAGTACTATGGGCGTTTAATGCCCAAAGCATTGGGTGCCTTAAATAGTATTATCAGTCCCAATGAGCTTCGATATATTATTTTGTGCGTGGGGGCCATCATAGTTTTCATCTCATGTTCACATACTAGCTTTTCCCCTTAGGGATCACGCAACAGAGATAAGGATTGGATACCTTGATTTATTTTTAACCTCTTTCCCGTTTTATGGGTACTTAGGGGAACTGTAGCACCCTTAATGCTGTCCCTCCTGAGACCAGTAAAATCACCATTAACCAGGTTTAAATCCGAAACCCTCTGATATGTATGGCTCCTACTCTACAATTGGGGATGACTTGCTCTGTGTGCTATGTGCAACTTTGCAGGAGCTGGTGTCATAGCGGTAATGTCACTAGACTGTTAATCTAGTCTATAGGCACGGGCTAATGCTCTGGGGACAAGGGTTCAAATCCCACCATAGCAACTTGTGGAATCTAAATTCAATTAATAAATCTGGAATATAAAGCTAGTCTCATTAATGGTGACCATGACAACTATCATAAATTGTTGGTGAAAACCCATCTGGTTCACTAATGTCATTTCTGGGAAGGAAATCTGGCCTGCATGTGACTCACCACAGTAAAATGATTGACTCTTAACTGCCCTCTGCAATGGCCAAGCAAGCCACTTAGTTCAAGGGAAATTAGGGATGGGCAACAAACGTTGATCAGTGGCACCCACATCCTGTGAAAGAATACAAAAAACAGTTCTTTATAAACAGATTTGAAATTGTATTCTAAAGATTTCAGCTCAAAATCCAGGCTGATACTCCAGAAATGAGGGAATGCTACTCTTGTCAGGGTTGCCATCTTTCAGGTGCAACAGTAAACTGGGGCCCTGTCTGCCCTCACTGGTGGACATAAAGATCCTATGGCATTATTAGAGGAAGAACAGGGGAGTTTCCCCAGCATTCCAGTCAATATTTACCCCAGAAACCAACACCACCAAATTAAAATTGATGGTCCAGCCATTCTCACGTTGCTGTTAGTGGGATCTTGCTGTGCGTAAATTGGGCGTTGGGTTTCCTGTCTTACAACAATGGCTATACTTCATTGGCTGTAAAGCACTTTGGGACGTCCTGAGGCCATGAAAGATGCTACATAAATGCAAGATTTTCTTTCTTTTACACAAAGTGCCCAAAGGAAATGCACCCCCCCCCAACTCCCCACCTCCCCAAATGGTGCATTTTCTCACTAATCTACCAAGGCTGGGAGGGTCTCTCAATCACTTGTTCTTTTAGGTATCACTGGCCAAAGAAACAATTGTTATTGATGTCTTGACATGAAGAACTGTTTTGCAAACCTCTCAGTGCTGGCCATCCAAGTAGCAGAATGCTTAACAATGAAGGTTTTGAAAAGGAGCTTTTGCTTCTTTCAGTTGTGTGCCAGCCAAGTTCAGAGATTAACTCACTATCACGAACTGAACACCAAAAACACAGCAAGCATAAGGGAAGCCAATGTCATACTAATATACATGTCATCCATAGCTTCTTATTTCTTGACGTTGCTCTCTCCTGACATACATTCTTCTCTTAAAAAACACAACCTCCTTTCCAATATATTTTCCCAAATGAAACATCAGGCCTAAGAAACTGGCAATGCAGTGGACCTTTGTTTTGAATTGCATCAAATATTTTGCCGTGGAACTTAAGGAAAGAAAGAAAAGCTTATCATAAAGTTAAAAGTATTTGAGTGGAATGTGTGTGTGTGTTTTTTTTTCAAGGCTTTATGACTCTTTGGGGACTTCCCGACAGGCATTCTGGCTCTCAGCAGCCGCGTACAAATCAGTTTCCAACCTTTCTTTTCCTGTGCCGACCTACTGGAGTCGACTGTTATTGTTGGCGGTCTGCCACGTCCCCAAGCACTAGGAAAAAGGCTGATGACACGACACCTTCAATATCCTTCACTGCATGAGGAGGGGGGAGGAGGAAAACCAACAGGTCAAAAGCGTCGCTGGTCTCTGTTGTCATCGCAAGCAAAAGAAAAGATGCGAGACTAAACGTTTGATGTCGATTGGACTTGAGTCAGAGCCAATCTGTTCCTTTCGGGCGGACTAGCAACACAGTTTAATTATGGCCCTTTAGCTTTTACAAAGTTTGCCTTTTGCCACTTGCGTGCTGTTCTGTGCTGGGGATGAGGGACTTCAGTTATGTGGATAGATTGGCAAAGCTGAGGCTGTTCTTTGTAGAGACGAGAAGGCTGACAGGGGATTTGATAAAGTCATTCCAAATCACAAAGGGTCCGGACAGAGGGGATAGAGAGAAACTGATCCCATTGGGAGAAGGGTCGAGTACCAAAGGACGCCAATTTAAGGCGATTGATTAAAAATACTAGAGGCGACATGAGCAAAAACTATTTTACACAGTGAGCAGTTAGGATCTGGAATGCACTGTCTGAGACTGTGGTGGAGGCAGATTCAACAGTCGCTCTCCAAAGGGAATTGGATGATTATCTGAATAGAAAACATTTGCAGAGCTAGGGGGCAAGGATGGAGGAGTGGGACTAGGTGAGTTTCTTTCAGAGAGTCGGCACTTACATGATGGGCCAAATGGTCTCCTTCTGTGCTTAATCATTCTATGAATCTATGAATTTTAGTCAGGGCTTGAAATGGTGCATGGAAGGCTTAATAAAGTCAAGTGACTGGAGCATTCATTGTTAATTAAACTTAGCTGAATCTGCGCTCCTAGATCTCAGTCTTGTGGAGAGGAGAATCTCTATCTTGCAAATCTAGACAATAATGGAGCAACATGACAAAGAAAGAAGGATCTTGCATTTGTATGGTGACTTTCACATCCTCACTTCTCAAAGAGACTTAGTGCTAATGATTAACCTGTCCCATGCCATTGTATTAGGCTGAACCAGATGCTGAGATTTTATGGGTCGCTTGTGAGTGTGCTGGAAGGTTGGAGGGGTCAAAAAATCAGGAGTGGGGGAGGGCAGGTTATGATGTCATGACATTTTGCCAGCGGTGGGGAGAGCAGCAGACCGCCCCCTCTGCCCAGACGCCAATTGAGGTCCTTAATTGGTCAATGAAGGGCCTCTTCCTGCTGCTGTGGACATTTTACCAATACCAGCGGACCCCTCCACCTCTTGGGGAGACCATTTGATGCTCTGCCTGGCGGCCTCCGTGGGCTCAATGGAAGGTGCCTCCTGATTGGGCACCCTGTGGCCCATGGAGAGCCCTTGCCGCAACATCCGCTGTCCTCACCAACCCCCGCACCCCACTTTCCTGGGCCTGCCTGACTGATCCTGGTGACCCTGATACCACATCAATGGTCTAATCAGCTGGCTGGATCCAGTCCAGAAGTGGCCACTGCACCTGAGTGGCCTGCTGGGATTGAAGAGCTGGCGGTTCTCTGATTGGCTGACAGCTCTTGGAGCTGGGATCTCTTCACTTAAAGGGACAGGAGCCCAGTGGCAGCTCATTAGCTGTCTCATGAATGTAAAATCCAGCTGGGGTTCCCAGAGATGCCTGTGCAGGGTTGCTCCTGACTTTTCAACACATGAACTGGGCCACCAGCCCCTTGGAAAAATCCCAGCCAGGCTATCCACAACCAAGATGTCCAATTTGATCCTGGGCTGAGCTACTAACCAGGTATATTCCCCATCACAAGACCAGTTATTTCCACCCACCTAATGTTGCCTTTGTTTCAGTTCATCTGCTGCTGAAATCATCGCCCACGGCTTGTTGCCTTTAAACTTGATTATTACAATACTCTCCTAGTTAGCTTTCCACCTTGGACCATCCACAGACGTGTGCTCAACCAAAACCCTGCTGCCCACCTCTGAAGCCACACCATGTCCCATTCACCCATCTCTCCCATGCTCACTGATCTACAACGGCTGTCAGTCTGACAAGACCTCAATTTGAAAATTCCCATTCTGGTTTTCCAATCCTTCCATAGCCTCATCTCTCATTACCTCTATAGCCCCACAACTGTCTGAGATCTTGGTCCTCCTGCAACTTTGGCCTCTTGGGCGCCCTCAATTTTAGTTGTGCCACTATTGCTGTACCTTCAGTTGCCTTGGCCCTAAGCTCTGGAATTTGATCCCTAAACCTCCCCACTTTTCAACATCTCTTTCCTCCTTTAAGTTGCTCCTCAAACGCCTACCTCTTTGGCCAAGCTGTTGGCTACCAGTACTAATATTTTCTCATGCGACTCTCCTGTGAAGTGCCTTGGAACAATTTACCATCTTAAAGGTGATGCATAAATGCAATTGTTTTTGTTTCCTTAGACCTCTCCAGATGGTTAACTGGAGGATGAAGAGGGCAGGGTGGCGATTGGAAGGATGCAGACATCATAAAAGGATGGATATCAATCCACTTTCTCTCCAGTCCTTCCACCTTTGCCCCGAGTCATCTATTAATTGTGACCAGGGCAGCAGGCTGGCAACTTGATGGGCCAGATAGCCTATTCCTGCTCCTGTTTCTTATGATCTTAAGAGCTTGTTTCCCAGATTACTGCCAATATTAGTTTGAACCAGTCAACAGCAGCCAAAGTTCTGCCCCCCCTCTCGGAGATTTCCTTCTCTCTGTGAGTTTTGTCTTGCGCAGGAAGAGATTCATGTGGAACATGGACACCAGCATTGGCCAGTTGGATTGAAGGCTGTTTCTTTGCTGTATTTCTATCCAAATCTATGGAAAAAAGAGCCCTGCACTTCAGGACTTTGTGGCATTGTCACGTGGTGATCCATTGTACTGTCCATTGGGGATAAGGAAACTAAACTTGTATTTTTTAATAGAAATGAGGGCTGAGCTCAGAGACTACATGTAAATCCCACTTTTGTGTGAAAGCTTCTAACATCTGCCAGTCGCCAGAATCCCAGCGCTGCCTAATACTATGAGGGAACCTCATCAAACCCAGTTTGTCAGCTGCTACTATGACACTCTGTAGTCTTTGCCTCAGCAGAATCTGAAATCAATTGGAACATAAAATGAAAGCAAAGTATCAACTCGGATGGGAATATATACATAATGAAGCAGTTATAATAAAGGCCTGAGCCCACAGGCAGCCTGACAGAACATCACAGTGGAGTGACAGTACCTAAGGTCATGCCAGAACTGCTTGGACACACACAGGTTTCTGCTCTTGTCTGGGCTGGCGAGAGAAGCTGCCAGAGCGAACTAACTGCTTTTCAATAGGGAACGGTCAATCGGGGCTTCTCTGTAGTTCAACCCACCCTGCTGCCCCTCCGAAGCTTCAAACATCTCCCCCTTTGTTGTCATATTGCTTTAATGTATGTAGTGAAGTGTTCTGATTAGCATACCACTGAATATGTATATCACTAAAGTACATCCTCACCACAGGAAATGATGCAAGGCAGCATGTGACACAGTGATTGGAGCAGTGTTGATCCCCTGATAGCAAATGTATACATGAGCTGTAGAGCTCCTGTGTAACCCTATATATAATATGTTGTTCAACAATAAAGGACACAAATGTTTGTTACCATTCATCGGGGTGTGATTGGAAAGTTTGTGTTAGAGGCCAACAAACCAAAACTCTTCAGCTACATTCTCTCTATGTTGAAAGCAAGGTTTGTTGCTGCATTTCCAATTTGAATTCTTCATTTTCTGTAGTCTCGACATTGTTTTTGTTCAGCCTCCCGATCCCAACTGGCTTCTGTGTCCATCCTTCAAAAAAATCTTTGCCAATTCACCGGACATTTTCAAACTCCAAACTGTCTAGCCCTCTATTCACCACACTACTCCTGCAGCTAACAGATTGTTCCATTACTTCCTCACCTCCAGCTGCCACCCCACTGTGCCCATGCAGCAAAACCTTTACTCTCTCTCCCAATCCAGTCACCCGCCTGGTAAAGAACCCTCCCCCCTCCCCCACCCCCACTCTCCAATTCTCACCCTGTATAAAGGGGGTCACTCTTGAGCATTTCAGACACACAACTGGTTTAGCCATTCATCCCCACATTTGGTTGGTATACGTCAAGTAGCGTCTCTGTTCTGCCAAACTCTTCAGCTCCAGGATCATCCTCAGGTTTCTATTCTGCACTTTCGTCACCTCAAACATCTCATCTCCCATAATGTATTTCTAAGATTAAGACCATCTGTTCCACTCCTTTCCCCTTGTCCACCTAGCTAAACTTATCCCAGGATTCCCAACCCAGGTCTTTTTCTAGTTTCTGTCCAATTTCCCAATCTTTCCTCTCTCAGCTCACCTTGTTGATGGAACCCAGCTCCTTCTCCCCTATGTCCCCGCTTTTATTAAACTGCTAAGCAGCCAGCCAGCCCCCATGTTGTAAATGTTTTGCTTTCCTCAGAGACTGTTCTTCATTACACACTTTATAAAAAACCTAGCCTTAATATTTTCATCCTTGCAAACTGCCACCCAATCTTCAATCTCCTTTTCCACTTTAAAGACTTTCAATCTGTCACTGCCTCTCAAATCTGTGCTCACCTTTCATCACAACATATCTGAATCTCTCCAATCTAGTTAATGTTTCCCAGTATAACACCGAAACATCCTCTGTGGTGATGACTATGGTGCACTCTTTATTCCTGTCCTCTTCAGGCCTTTAACACAAAGCGCCACACTTTCCTCCTCCAACACATCTTCTCCATTGTCTAGCTTGGTAGGGCTGTGATAGTTTGATTTCACTTTTAGCTATCCTCTAGTCAGAGCATTTCCAGCAATGACTTCTCTTCCTACCCACCCATTGCTACCATTGGTGCAGCTCAAGGGTCTTTATCCCATTCTCTTCTTCTTCTCCAGACTGACCCGGGCAACATCAGCAGATGTGGGGCTACAGTCTGTATATGTAATGATGATACACCAGCTTTCCCTCTCCACCACCTCTCCCTTACAGCCTGTGTTGCCAGATTGCTTGTCCAAAATTCAAAAACATTGAATAGGCCAAAGCCATTGAAACAAATCTGTACCCATACCACCATCCCTCTCTTTAGACACTGTCCCAAGCTGAACCAGATTCTTGCCAACCTTGGTATTCTATCAGGCCTGCTTTGCATTTCCAACCATTATCTTCTGCAGCACACTTCTGTCTCAGCGTATTTGCTGCTGAAACTCTCATCCGTGCCTTTGTCACCTCCAGACTTGACTATACCAATGCCCTCTTGATTTGACCCCCATTATCCACTGTCCATAATCTTGAGCTGATCCAACTCTGTGCTGCCTTTATCTTATCCCCCATCAAGTCCCACTCACCTCTGTCCTTGGTAACCAACAGTGGCTCCCAGTTCTCCATCATCTCCAATTTAAAATCACCATCCTTGGATTTAAATTTGCTTCAGATTCCAGGAGGATTCAGACATGGGGTTGGGTGATGGGGCGTGGGGGGGAAGGTGGGGGTGGGTGGTGGCGGGGGTTGGGGGGTGGAGGGGGAGGTGGGGGGTAGGGGGGGAGGTCGGGGTGGGGGGTTGGGGGGTTGGGGTGGGGTGGTGGTGGGGGTCGGAGGTGTGGGGAATGGTGAAGAAAAGTTTCTAAAACTTAAAAGATAAAAACATAAAAAATGATAAATATGGCAAGTCTAGCATGGTTGCACAATTGTTGTATAAGATAGATGAGAAATACTGTGAGGTCATCTAGATAAAAAGAATAACAGAGTTAGGAGAGGATGTGGGATAATTCAGCAGGGAGAAAGGTAGGTCCAATCTACTCGAAAAATCTTAAATGCCGTTACATTATTTCACTTCGCTCTGGAAAAAACTTTTAGAGTTCAGCATCAAAGCTGAATACAAAATAGATTTTAAAAATGAACTCAGAAGGTGTGCATTTATCTGGGTTTCAGCATTTTTGGCATCCAGTACTGCTTTCTGCTAAGATAATTCATAGTGATATGGCATCATGCTGCTTAATGGTCACTGCCAATGTGTTCAAATGAACATTCAATCCTATTGGCCTCTGCATCATGGTCTCAGGTTCCAGTGACAACCCAAATGAATGGATTGTGGAATCTGTCAGTTTCCTCAGGAACTTCATACATTTGCATAATTAGTTTACTGATCATTAACATACTAAATAGGCCAAATAGCTCAATCTCAATTTTATATATCGACTGTTAAACTGCCTGGGGCATTGTCATTGTATGAATATAAGATAATGATAGAGTTGGGGGACGAGCATACTCCGTAGTGGCCAGAGCTGGCAATTCCACCAAGACAATGGACAGCAACATTGCATGTTGACATGGTAATTTACAATGCGAGCTCTTGACAGAAAAGCACCAGTGAAAACTGGGGCAGCAGGCTGGTTGTAGATCGAGTGATTCACCTATCATCAAAAGTCCTTGAACACGTGCTCATATCTGCCATTGGTAATGTGCCTTCATCAGGGACACCAGGTGAAGGAGCTGAGTGGAGAGCTAGGGACTTCTTCATAGGTGAAAGAGAGGAGGAGGTAACAGTAGACGTCTCTAGGTATTGTCCTGCTGGTCAGCTGGGAACAGTATAAAACTGGTTCTAGACATGAACTGACATGTGACACAATGGAAAATTACAAAGGGAGGAGGAAAATAAATTTGCACCACAGGGAAGATGCGCGCGGGGAATGAAAAGTGGGTACATTAAATTCAGAATTGAACATTTGTAACTTCAGTTAAAAATGCTGGAGGTAAGTGGAATTCATCTTGCTCAGGAACATTTTTCACATAATAAAGCAGAAATAACTAATGTAGGTGTTATTAAAAATGACCACTGAGCGGCAGAATAGTCTTGTGCTGCAATTATAATCCAGTCTCAGACTGGAAACCAATCAGGCTAGACCATGTTTACACTGCTTGGTTAGAACTTTGACTTTTATGGTCTGATTTCAATAAAGTGTTGGCCATGGCTTAGTTAGTAGCACACTTTAGCACTGAGTCACACAGTTCCAGGTTCAAGCCTCACTCCAGGGCTAAGAATAGAATCAGATCATAGAGTCGTTACAGCACAGAAGAAGACAGTTTGGTCCATTGTGTCCATGCTGGCTCTCCTGAGGAGCAGTCCATGTACTACCCTCTCTCCACATTGCTGCTTTTCTGAAATTTAGAAAAAATTATGCATAGAAGGAAGCCACTCTGCCCATCGTGTCTGCGCTGGCTGAAAAATGAGACCCCCAGCCTAATCCCATTTTCCACCAATTGATCCATAGCCCTGGAGTTTACAGAACTTCAGATGCATATCCAGGTACTTGTTAAATGAGTTGAGGATTTCTGCCTCTACTACCCTTTCAGGCAGTGAGTTCCTGACCCCTACCACATTCTGGGTGAAAAATGTCTCCTTATCTCCCCTCTAATCCTTCTACCAATCACTTTAAATTTATGCCCCCCAGTCACTGACCTCTCTGCTAGGGTAAATAGGTCCTTCCCACCCACTCCATCCAGGTCCCTCACATGCCAGTACAACTCAATCCAACCTTCCCTCAGCCTCTTCTGTTCCTAGGAAAACAACCCCAGCCTATCCAATTTTTTCTCATAGCTGCAATTTTCCAGTCCTGGCAACATCCTTGTAAATCTCTTCTGCACCCTATCCAGTGCAACTAATCCTTTCTGTAATGCAGTGGCCAGAACTACACATAGTACTCAAGTTGTGGCCTAACTAATTTTTTATATAGCTCCACCTTCCTGGTCTTATATTTTATGCCTCAGCTAATAAAAGAAAGTATTCTGTATGCCTTCTTAACCACCTTATTGACCTGTCCATTTATAAACATAGGTACAATGCTAGCAGTCTACCAATCCCCTGGCACCACACCTGCATCCAGTGAGAATTGGAAAATGATGGTCAGAGCATCTGTTAGTTTCTCCTTGGCTTTTTTCAACAGCCTGGGGTACATTGCATCCAGCCCTGGTGATTTATCTACCATCAAGGATGCTAATCCCCTTAATACTTCCTCTCTCCCCATGTTTATCACATCCAATACTCAACTGTATTCTCCCCCTCTTTTGTGAAGGCAGACACAAATTAAGTATTCATTAAAAACCATAACCACATCTTCTGCCTCTATACATAAATTACCTTTTTGATCATTTCGGGGCCCTACTTTTCCCTTAGCTATCCTCTTATTCTTAATGTATTGATAAAACATCTTTAGGTTCTCCTTGATTTTGCTTGCTAATATTCTTTCATACCCTCTCTTTGCTTTCCTAATTTTCTTTTTGATTTCACCCCTGCACTTTCTATAACCTCTTGGCTTTCTGTGACATTGAGTTCTCGGTGCCTGACAAACGCCTTTTCTGCCTTATCTTACCCTGTAAGGCTTGAGCATAAAGATCGAGGCTGTCACAAGTGTTGGTCTGAGAGAGTGCTGCACTATAGGAGGTGCGTTTTTGGGATGAGATGTTAAACTGAGGCCCAATCTCCCTGCTCGGGCGGGTGTAAAAGATCTGAAAGCACTAGTTTGAAGATGAGCAGGGGAGTTATCCTGGTGTCCTGGTTAATATTTATCCTTCAATCAATATCACACAAAAAAACCTAATTATCTTGGCTTTAATGTTTACGGGAGCTTGCTGTGCACAACTTGGCTGTCATGTTTCCTACATTACAATGGTGACTACTGTGACTACAGGATGCAAGCCTGAACAACATGCATGGAGACCCCAAGCTGCGCAAACGTCAGGGTGCCCTTTTGACCTCTCCAGTTGAGTCCAAAGGAATGCCAAGCACTACATTTGACTCTAGCTTTGTTGCAGGAGTTGTTGGAAAGATGATGTATTTGTACATCATCTGCCTGTGGACTCCACTTCAGATTTTTTGTCAGGGTTTACTCCCTTAGCTTTTCATCTCCTGAGATATCCACAAGGCAGTGGAGCTATTCGCCTGAGTTTGGTTCAGGAGTGCCAGGGCGTGTCTACATGCCGGTGAGCCTGCGTGCCTGGGTTGGGGAGGGGGGTGTGGTTTAACCTTATCTGAGTTCCTCTGAAGCTTTAACTTATGAGGCAACCAGTTTCCATGTGTTGCCACATGGGCCCACAGCTGAAGATGAAGAGGCTGTATACTGACAGGGACAGTCTTGCACATTTGGCTCTCTCTTTCGCATTCCTGCTAGCCCACGGTGTAGGTCAAAAATAGGAAGCAAACTCGCACACAAAAGCGGAAATCACGCTAACTATCTTCACCCACACAGTAAACACATCCCATCAACCTGTTAGACACACTGCAAAGTCGGACTGGAGTCAATATTGGTGGACACCCAGACTATCTTTTTGCTGAGATGTAAACATCACCTCAGATAAAGCACCAGAGAGACATAGACAAGCTACAGGCTACAGTGGATTACCATCTTTCAACAAAGGCACAAGGCCTGATATTTGACAAATGGTTCAGTCAACCAATGAGACCAGTTAGACAACTGGAAATGAAGCTTCCTCTAATACAGTTGACCATGCAATTGCTTTTTGTTGTTGGAGCAAGCCTTGTATGATTGCATTTCAATGGGAGCTACTGGGGATGAAAGAATTGGAGGAGTAAATGAGTTGTGAGTTGACAAGAAGCCTAATCATGTTAGCCAGAGGGAACAAGTAGAAGTGGGAAGATATGGCATCGAGGGATTACAGAGGATTTCATTACCTCCCTCAAGAAAGTGTGTACCTAATCTCATGTCGAAGAACACAACATAATCAGTCTCTCTTCTACCAGGAGTTATTTTGTCCAACCTCTGACAATAGCACTAATGTTGACTGCTCAAACTCTACTCATACTGTGGCCCTATTTGAACAGCCTGCCGTTTTCATTGTCCAACATGGTTATGTTAATTTGACCAGGTGGGACTGTTGCTAGGCATTTCTAGTACCCATCCCTGTTGGTTAAGCTTATTATATTGACTGAGGCAGCTGCAAGTGTTCCTAAGAAGATGTAAAAATCACATGATGTATGTGCTAAGTCATGCGATGTTTAATCCTTTTAGTTTTTTGTGTGGTAAGAGTGCAAAGTTCAGATACCAGTTCATCAGTGAAATACAATATTTGATACTCCTTTCATGTTTGTTCAAATGTTACTAGCCCTTTAATTCTTGGATATGCCCTTTGTCCTTTGGTGGCATCAAGGGCAAAGTATTTGTTAGTTTCTTTTAAATTTTAGCTTAGATTCATTTGAAAGACAGAGTTTCCATAAACAGAGTCTCCAATGAAATCGGCAGTGTTACGCAGTTCATGAATAGGATAGTATGCCTCATCAATAACTGTTACCCCATAACAATGCTCTCTTGCACTGAGGACCAATGAGGGCACCCACAATATTATTTTGAAGGCAGTAAATGCCACATCTCCAACCTTTCTGGTGAAACAAGAAACAATAAAGTAGGGTCAGGGGGGTTATTGATAATTTAAGTACTGAGAAATTAAGCTGGTGTACAAAAATGATGGCAGGGGCTGGATCATCTGCTTGCCCACACCACAATAGCTGGAGCATCGTGGCTATAAACACTTGGTAGCGCAGAACTTGGATATTGCTGAAAAGAGAGACATGTTGCCAAAGCGTTTCAGCGGCAATTCTCGACCAATCAGTCGACTTGTCATCTGATCAGTACCCTTTTTCTCCTGTAGTATAAATTGCTGTGATCACTTGAAATTTGACATTCTTGTATTTGTCCTGATGAATGCAAGATGAAAATCTTCAGCAACATGCCTCTTTTCAGTGATACTAGACACTTCCTTCCTGCTTACTCCCCACTCCCACCCAAATTGGCCTAGAAAATCAGCAAGGGCCCAATGCTGCTCCCACTCTCTGACATCAACTGTGGGACTGGGGGAGGATCCCATCTTATAAAACCTGGCATGCATGCAAAACCTGGAAACACTATCGGTGGCTAGAGCAGAGCGGGAAACTGGATATTATTTTGGTTTATAATTTATTCATTCTTTGATGTGGGCATTGCTGGTGTAGTCTTGCAAGATGAGAGCATTTTGTTATATTGCCCTCTCTGCTGCCCTCTCTGTTGGGGAGGTGTAAATAAAGTTAGTACAATAATGGTTGCCTGCCGGAGCTTGTCTTATTTAATTCAATACACAACAGCTGGCAGGACCAACACTGGCAATTTTTAACTGCCCTGGAGAAAGTGCTAATGATTTCCCCTGAATTAGTCCAGTCCTTCTGGTGTAGATACACCCACAGTCCTGTTAAGGAGGGAGCTCCTAATTTTTGACAGTGACAAGGAAGGAATGGTGATGTAGTTCCAAATCAGGATGGTGTGTGACTTGGAAGGGAGCATGCAGGCAGTGGTGTCCCCATGCATCTGCTGCCCTTTTCCTTCTGGGTGCTGGAGGTTGCAGGTTTGAAAGATGCTGTCGAAGGAGTCTTGGCAAGTTGTTGCACTGCACCTTGGAAATGATAGACACTACTACCATAGTACACATGGAGTGACTGAATGATTAAGGTTTAATTTAATTTTCCCCAAAACAAAACCAGCAACCTTCTCCTCACCCCTTACGAAAGGGGTCACTTCAAGCCCCCTCTCCAAAAATAAATACACGTTTCAGGCTCCTTCAAGGGTACAGGCTTCAGGGCCAACCTGAAGCCCCAATTCTGCCCCATTTCCACCCCTGGTATACCTGGTGACACTGATTCTACACTGGGTAGAGACTGAAGTCCTGGGAGCCAGGAGTCCCAACTAAGAATTCCCCACCACCCTCTGGCCCTGAGTTTGCAACTGTTTCAAACTGGAGAGCGCCAGAATGGTTGCCAATTTTTCAGGGTGATGCTTCAGAGGATGCTTTGTGGAGGTAGATGATGCAAAATGCCTATTATATGGCACTTATGCTGAAGTGACTCCTGTCACTTATACTGAACCATAGCACAACCGAAGTTGAACAGATGTAACAATGCCTCTATGCCGAAAGAAGTTTGGCAGAGAATTTGGGCTGAATTTTCATTCCAGAGGCAGAGGTAGGTCAAGAGGCAGGTGTGCCAACAATTTCTCACGGCCATCCGGTGTACCTGCCTCAGGCTGAATTTCAGGGAGCCACCTTCTGAGGGTCAGCCATGCAGCTAGCCAATTAAAGTGCCAATTGAAGGCATTCTTCACACACTGTCTGCAAAATCCAGGCAGCAGATGGCACCACCAGCACTCCCCTCCCCGATGTGGTTGGAGTCCATAGATGGAATGGTGAAGGCCTTTTAGCTGGCAGCAGCAGGGGCTCGGACACATCCTGCAAAGCAACCCAGATAAATTTGCTGCGAGGCCCACAGGCCATCCTGTTGGAGGGGTGTCCCCTCTGCAGTGAAGGCCTGGCTGCTGTAGTCACAACATAACTTGTACAATTTACAACTCTCCACACGCTGCCGGCTGCCCAGGGGCTCAGGTGCTCCCATTGGTCCTCCAAGCTGTGGAGTCTGCCCGCTGTCCTTAATTGGATAAGACTTCTGGAGGTGGCCAATGAATTGGTTGCCTCCTCAAAAATCTCTTCCAGAGTCTATCCACAGCCAATTCCGGGGTCCCGCCCCTGGAGCTAAATTTCCGTTTGCTGATGCTAAGACATTAACGATTTTCTCAAGAATATCCTCAAATGGCTCGGCCATTGGAGGAATGGGGAAATTTTTCCTCCTCCTCAGTGTAAGGCATGCTTAAATAAGCTGAGAGTTGATGCTTGATAATATGCTGACAGCACTCAAATCTGCAGACCAGATCAATTATAAAGAGCCGACTACAAGAAAATGAAAGCCCTCCATTTATATAGCACCTTTCATGACCTCAGGATGCCCCAAAGCACATTTAGCAAAATGCTCTAGATATTGTACGGTAGGAGATAAATTGGGTGGCAAATTTAATGCAAGTGAACCTTAAAGGGATGAAGGCAACTAGAGGAACATGTTGCGGAGGAACAAGTACTCAAGTATCTTGGTTCTGTCGTCACAAAAGAGGACACAAATAATTTCCCAGAAATGTTAGGGAACCAGGGGTCCAGTGAGAGGGAGGAATTGAAGAAAATCAATATTAGCAAAAAATGGTGCTAGAGAAATTAATGGGTTTAAAGGCTGAAAAATCCCCAGCACCTGGTAATCTACATCCCAGAGTACTAGAGGAAGAGGCCCTGGAAATATTGGATGCATTGGTGGTCATCTTCCAAAATTCTATAGACTCTAGAGCAGTTCCTACAGATTGGAGGGCGGCAAATGTAACCCCACCAGTTAAAAAAGGAGGGAGAGAAAAAACAGAGAATTTCAAACCAATTAGCCGAACATCAGTAATGGGGGAAATGCTAGAGTCTATTATAAGAGATGTGGTAACAGAATACTTGGAAAGCATTAACGGGCAGAGACAAAATCAGCATGGGTCTATGAAAGGGAAATCATGCTTAACTAATCTACTGGAGATTTTTGAGATGTATCTAGTAGAATAGATAAGGGAGAACCAGTAGATGTGGTGTATTTGGATTTCAAGAAGGCTTTTGATAAGGTCACAAATAAGAGACTAGTGGGAAAAATTAAAGCATATGGGATCGGGGTAATATACTGGCAAGGATTGAGAATTGGTTGACAGACTGGAAACAGAGAGTGAGAATAATTGGGTCTTTTGCCGGATGTCAGGCGATGACTAGTGGTGTACTGCAGGGATCAGTGCTTGGGCCCCAGCTATTCACAATATATATAAATGACTTGGATGAGGAAACCAAATGCAATATTTCCAAGTTTGCTGATGACACAAAACTGGGTAGGGTTGTGAGTTGTGAGGAGGATGCAAGGAGGCTTCCGGGTGATTTGGACAAGTTGTGTGTGTGGGCAAACACATGGGAGATGCAGTATAATGTGGATAAATATGAAGTTATACCCTTCAGTGTGAAAAACAGAAAGGCAGTGCGTTATTTAAATGGTGATATATTGGGAAATGTGGATGTACAGAGAGATCTGGGTGTCCTTGTCCACCAGTCAATGAAAGTAAACAGGCAGGTGCAGCAAGCAATTAGGAAGGCAAATGGTATGTTGGCCTTCATTGCAAGAAGATTTGAGTTCAGAAGTAGGGATGTCTTACTACAGTTATACAAGGCCATGGTGAGACCACACCTGGTGTATTGCACGCAGTTTTGGTCTCCCTAACTAAGTAAGGATATACTTGCCATAGAGGGAGTGCAGCTAAGGTTCGCTAGACTGATACCGGGGATGGCAAGACTGCCATATGAGAAGAGATTGGTTTGACTGGGCCTGTATTCACTACAGTTAGAAGAATGAGAGGGGATCTGATTGAAATGTTTAAAATTCTAACAGGGCTAGACAGACTGGATGCAGGGAGGGTGTTTCCCCTGGCTGGGGAGTCTAGAACCAGGGGCCACAGTCTCAGGATACAGGGCAGGCCATTTAGGACTGAGATGAGGAAAAATGTCTTCACTCAGAGGCTGGTCAACCTGTGGAATTCTCTACCACAGTGTGGAGGCCGGGTCACTGAGTATATTCAAGAAGAAATTGATAATTTTTTGGGCGTTAGGGGTATCAAGGGGTATGGAGAGAAAGTGGAAATGTGGCGTTGAGATAGAGGATCAGCCATGATCACATTGAATGGTGGAGCAGGCTTGAAGGGTCTACTCCTGCTCCTAATTTCTATGTTTCTCTGAAAGCACAGCAAGGATCTCAAGCCTTAGAAATTGGGCAGGAGATTAAGAGGTGATAAGATAAAAATGAGGACAAAGTTCAGGCTTGAGGCTGCAGCTGACCAGCTCTGTCAGCCACAGTGCCAATCCAGGCTGACCAGCTCTGTCAGTCACAGTGCCAATCCAGGCTGACCAGCTCTGTCAGCCACAGTGCCAATCCAGGCTGACCAGCTCTGTCAGCCACAGTGCCAATCCAGGCTGACCAGCTCTGTCAGCCACAGTGACAATCCAGGCTGACCAGCTCTGTCAGTCACAGTGCCAATCCAGGCTGACCAGCTCTGTCAGTCACAGTGCCAATCCAGGCTGACCAGCTCTGTCAGTCACAGTGCCAATCCAGGCTGACCAGCTCTGTCAGCCACAGTGCCAATCCAGGCTGACCAGCTCTGTCAGCCACAGTGACAATCCAGGCTGACCAGCTCTGTCAGTCACAGTGACAATCAAGGCTGACCAGCTCTGTCAGTCACAGTGCCAATCCAGGCTGACCAGCTCTGTCAGTCACAGTGCCAATCCAGGCTGACCATCTCTGTCAGTCACAATGCCAATCCAGGCTGACCAGCTCTGTCAGTCACAATGCCAATCCAGGCTGACCAGCTCTGTCAGTCACAGTGACAATCCAGGCTGACCAGCTCTGTCAGTCACAGTGCCAATCCAGGCTGACCAGCTCTGTCAGTCACAGTGCCAATCCAGGCTGACCAGCTCTGTCAGTCACAGTGCCAATCCAGTGGAGCAATAGGTGTCTGCCGAGTGGATGACACGGCTCTGCAACTGACTCTATTAATCTGAACACCGGGAAAACACCTCCTGGGAGTTGGGCAAAATGAGATGTGAAAATATTGTCTGTGTGTGTGGATGTAATCGGGCTTTATTGGCTAATAATCACCTGGATATGCTTTCTCCTGGAGGAATTTCTGTCACTTTATTTTTAATAATTCTGTACCCATCATCACGAACACTTCTTGAATAATAATTCCTGCCAAACAACTTTAAAGAATTTTCTTTGTACGCATCATTTCCTTTTCTCTTCCAGTGCAGGAAACAAAGTTTGTGAGTTCTTATACAAACTATTGAACTACTGTGGGCTTCAACCGAGGTCCAGTAGTGTGAAATGGGTCATAGCGGGCTGGATTTTGATTGGTGGGTCCCAGTCCTGCTGTTGGGAAGAAATAAGGGCCGGGAACTCACACAGGCTGACACGAGGACCCACAGGGTGATTTTCTAGGATGATGCCAACTGCATCAGGCCCTCGATCCAATTAAGGTCAGTGAATAGGCTCCCATGGCTGGAGGGTCAATAGGAGGCTTCCCAGCTCTAAGATTGACAGCCCCATTGTTGGACACGGGAGCTACTGATCTAGGTAGGAGAAAGAGAGGGCACCTCAAGCTGGATGCACCCACTGAAGAATTTTTGGAAATTTTTTAAATCAATGAGCCTACAGCTCCAACTGGAGGGGCAACCTGTCCATTGGATGGCCAGCGGCCATGGCTGTGGCCCTATGAGTATAGTGGGTGGGTAGGTTTCACCTGGTGGGTGAAAGGTTGGTCCCCCCCATTTCCCCGCCCCACTCCCACCCTCACCCAACAACCTGGTCTGCCTCCAGGGGGTGGTCACCATCTCTTAGCTGTGTTTCAGCTTCAGCGGGAGGTTGGGGGCCCAGCTGTCTAATGGAAAATGATGTGGCACCATGGTGGGATACCGTGGTGGGAAATTGCAGGCCAGATCCCCTTCAGTACCCCCCATCCCATCCCCATATCTGAATGAAAATTTAACGCAGTGCGTCAGCAGCCCGTTTTCAATCTCCCCTGATTTTTATCTCAATGGTCTTGCCTATCATTGCTAAAAGTGACCAGTGGTGATCCATAAATGATCAACATTGTAACTTCAAAGGTTAATTTATGCATTTCTGCCATACCCTGAAGTTGGAGCTAGCCATGTTCTGAAATTATTTTGATAAGTAATGTGTATTGGTCACAGAATCACAGTCCAATGACGGATATTGCCAAGCCTCATTTCTAAGCTTCAATACAATGTACACACAGCTTCCTTTACAATAACAAACCAAAAATGGCTTAGATGCAGTCATTTTTTTTTACCCAAATAAAGCTAAATATACTCCATATTATCCTCATCACCATAGAAAAGGATTTGACATGTTTTCTGATAATGTAACTGAACATAAACTTTAAGTGGAAGGATGTAAATGATGAAAAGCTTTTTAATCTTGCTAATTAATCATTGTATTATTTAAAAAAAAATACAACATACGTACTTCATTGTCAAGTGTCAGATCGGGTCCCTTAGCTGACACGTTCTCCCTGTGCTGGTCACAAATCCTTCACTTTAGTGAAGGAAAAGGAGACTGTAAATTCTGCCTAAAATAAACACGGCATCTTACTTGCACAACCCAGCTGACTTTGTGGAAACAAGTCTTTGGAAGGTCATTCCGCAATTTAGAGACCCTTGATTGAACTGCGCAGCACGCGTGAAACTCGGTCAATTCTCCTGTCATAATCAGGCAATATATAAATGCAAATCTGTATCCTTTCTGGACAATTGCTTTGAATTGCGGTTAACTTCCACAAGGAAACAAAAGCGTTTCGATGAGAATTTTAAAGCTGAGGTCTCGGTCCAGGGGTGAATGTAAGTGAGTGAGTGCATGGCTGATGGATGGATGGGACTCAATGTGAGTTAGGACACTGACAGCAGAGTTTTTGGATCAAATGAAGTTATAAAGGGTGGGGGTTGGGGGGGGAACAGGTCTGGAAATGACAAATATTGAGAGTTTCAGGTGTTAATATTGCACGTCTATAGCACTTCTCAGAACCACCGGATGTTTCAAAGTGCTTTACAGCCAATGAGGTACTTTTGAAGCATAGTCACTGTTGTAAGAAATGCAGCAGCCAATGCATACAAAGCAAACTCCCACCAACAGCAATGCGAAAATAAGTGTTTCTTTGTGATGTTGATTGAAGGATAGATATTGAGTAGGACACCGAGGAGAACTTCAACAGAAAGTAGCATCTCTGACTGTGCAGAACCCTCTCAGTACTGTACTGGAGTGTCAGCCGAGATTTTTGTTCTCAAGCCCTGGGGTGTGACTTAAACCTGGAACCTTGGCCTGAATTTTGCGCTCGTTGGGCGCATGCAATCGGCAGGCCCGGAAGTGGCCAATTAATGGCCAGCCAGCGTGAAACATGCCTGGAGAAACGCTCATCACTGCCAATGGGGGAGGGGAGAGGGCAGGAGCCAATGTCACCGCAGGCGCTGGTGAGTGCTTCCACTGCGCTCCGTGAAGTCAGACAGATGCCTCATGGAGCTACAGACCTCCAAATAATAAAAGAAAGCCCAAAAATGCTGCAAAAAGTGTCCATGCAGAGCAATCAAGCACCTGGAAGCATACCTCATTTAACAAAAGTCACCAGATATTTATTTTTATTTCAAATCCTTACGGAGATTTCATCCCAGCCTTGGATGAGGTTTCATTAAAAACATAAAGTTCGCCTGGCCGATTGGCCCGTCTGCCAACCATAAGGTTGGACAGGCCGCAAAAAAATCGCTGACAATTGGCCCGTTAATGGACTTAATTGACCTCTTAATTGTCAGCGGACACTCTTCCGACTTTTGCGCATGCGCTGAGCGAGATATCACATGAGTGCGCAATGACATCAGGACTCTCGCCTGACATCATCTCGCACGATTTCAGGCCCATTGGGTTGGGCGCACATCTGCCCACGGGACATAAAGTCCTGGCCCTTGAGACTCAGAGGCAAGAGAGCCACCAGCGGAGCCACAGCTGACTATGGTTGCATAAAGAGCAGGAACAGGTGACATTACAGTGGTAAAAGTTGGTGACCTTTGTAATGGCGAGACTATGGAGTTGGAAGTGCAGTTCAGGGTGGACAGAGATTATGAACATTTTGGTTAAGTATGAGACGTTGACTGGGAAGTGTGATAGAATGAGCGACTGGACGTCAAAGACAAGCTACTTTCGTGTTCCCAATGCTTGACAGGAGGAAACGGCAGCCTATCCAAGACTGGAAATCTCCCCTTTCTCTTCCTCTCCTGGAGGCATTGAGATTCGCTAGATTATAATTGATGAGCAGAAGAATACATTTACCAAATTGTGACTGGATAGTTTGAAGTCTGACAACAGCTGGGGCTCCGTCTTTTGGGTTTTCAGCCTAGTGCTCTTCTATTATGCCTGCTGAGCAAACACTGATTAATGTTTGTGACCCAAAGAATGTCACAACATCTCAAAGTATGATGGGGATGATTGGAGTCACGTCCACTCTTGTCAAATTTCCCATTGCGCCTGATTTGGGATCAATGTGAATATCCATCCATCTCAGGACTTCTAAAGTCCGCTTGAAATCACAAGAATGGCCTGCAGGTGACCCAATTCCACATTTCCTACCCTTTCTTTCCAAGTAGCAAGTCTTCCTGAACACCTCTGTCTGCTTGACAGAACAGGTTTGGAACTCACCTGGTAGGAAGCCAACATGGAAAGGTTTATCTCATTGCTCCATTAAACAACAATTACTATAGCATAACAGTTAATATCAATATCAACACATAATCTAATAACTGAGAATAGTAGCACTGTGGTTATGCTACTGGGCTCACAATCCAAAGACTTGTATTCATGATGTGGGAGACAAGAGTTCAAATCCCACCTTGGTGACTGGAAAATTTCAATTCAGTTAATTAGATAAATCAGAATAAAAAGGTAGTGTCAGAAGAGGTGGTCATGAAGATCTCAGACCATTGTAAAATCCCACCCAGTACACTAATGTCCTTTAGGGAAGGAAGTCTGCCTTTTATGTAACTCCAAAGGTCTATCAAGCCACTTTGTGGTCAAGAAGATGGCTCACCACCATCTTTTCAAGGACAACTAAGGATGAGTAATAAATGTTGGCCTTGCCTGCGATGTCCACATCGCCTGATTGAACTAAAAAATTGCTTTCAAATGTAGCTAAATATTCCTGTTGGTGTAATGGAAGTTGGTTTGGAATCTCAATACAGTAACACTGTCACAACAATGATATTATTGCTATATATTATATATGCATGTATATATATAAATATATATTATATATATACACATACAATCAGACACAGACCCATACAAACATACACACACATATGTATATGATTCTGGGTACTGATTGTATGCCGAGCTCTGTGCCAATTCATTTGATAGGGAAGGATTGGGCAGGTGGGTGATCACTAGTTATCCATTTCTGGTCATTAATATTGGGTTGGGACCAATTTTTGCTGTTGCTATTTATACCATACACACTAAATGTTAGGTTTATCTTGTCGATGCAATTCAAGTACATTATTTGCAAGCAGTTAAAAAACAGTTCAGGTTTTTCTCTCTCAGGTTTCTCACAAATTGTGATGTGTTTGATTACAGATTTACATGGGTTCATGGCAAATATGTAGGGTGTACACTATGTAGTAGAGGACTTGGTGATTTCCTTCCCTAAATACTACTGAAATTACCGGCATGACATTGACAAATTCATACAGTATAAACTAGTCAATGAAGTGATTGTCTGCCTCCATTTATTAGGTTGCTGCAGTAATAAACTGCAGATGTTAATACAGTTGGGCACAATTATGGCCAACTTTACAACACTCTGCAAACTAACATGCAAGCATTTAAACAAAGCAATTTTCAGATTCATTAATTATTGTTTGTTTCCATCTGTTTCATGCCATTATTTTGATGGTACAAATAAAAGGAGCATTGACTTAATTTAATTCCTTTCACATCCTGAATAATAGTTTAACTCTCGCATAATTCAAATTTAAACTGCATCTCCTAATACCGATAGCTTGCATTGCTGAGAAGGGGCAGCATCAGTCCACACGCCTAGAAATATGTTAAAATTACAACATGGTAGCAGCTTTTGGCCCAACCAGTCCATATCAGGATCGTGTCCCATTGTGAGCAAATATTGTTCATCACATTCATTCCTGTAAGCCTTCTTTCCTTGATCCTTCATCGTGTCCAATTGGACTTGGAATGCTGAAATCGCTTTTGCTTCAATCACTAGTCCAACAAAATGAACTATCTGTGTAAAGATGTTTCCCTGCTCTGTCCTCTTAAATCTCATGCATTCAATCTTGTAGTATGGCTGCTCATTGAGCTTCCTCAATGATTGGGAAGGTAAGTTAGGGCATTTGTTAGATAAAGTGCATCGAGTGAAATGGAGCCAAGTTGAGTAAATGGAGTTGAGGTCATGGTCTAATTGATTTTTTTTCCCAATACATTATTTCATGGGATGTGGGTATCATTGGTAAAGCCAGCATTTGTTCCCATCCCTATCTGCCCTTGAACTGAATGGCTTGCTCAGCCATTTCAGAGGGCAATTAAAAATCAACTACCTTGCCGTGGGTCTGGGGTCACAGGTAGGCCAGGCCATGTAAGGATAGTGGATGTCTTTCCCTGAAGTACATTAGTGAACCAGATGGGTTCTTACAACAGGCAATGATAGTTTCATGGCACCATTACTGAGACTAGCTTTCAATTCCAGATTTTTTTTATTAATCAGTTGAATTTATTACCTATTTGCATACATGCTCCACCAGCTGCAATGGTGGGATTCAAAGCCTGTCTCCAGGGTATTAGCCTGGGCCTCTAGATTAACTAGGCTAGTGACATTACTACCACTCCATTTGAATGGCAGACATAGGCTTAAGGAGCTGAATACTCTACTCCTGTTTCTAGGGAAACAGTCTGCTTCCATCCACCCTGCCCTTTCCTTTCAGGATTTTAAAGGCTTTTATCATATGGCTTTTGTGTTGTTCTGATAAAAAAGTCCCATATTTTTCAGGTCCATGTTCATATTTGTATGCCTTCATACTAGACAGCATGTCAGTGAATCTACATTGTACTATCTCTATAGCCTCAATATCCTTCCTTAGTGTGCAGCTCAATAATGCAACAGTACTTGAGATCTTATTAAGGTATTGCACAGGCTCATCGTTTGTCTTGTCTTTTTTTAATATTCTGGACCTCTTGAGAATTCTATTAGTCTTACAATGGTTTGATCAGCCCTACTTGCTGCCTTTAATGTTCTTTGAGCCTCTATTCCACAGGTCCCACTGTTCTTTCACAACACCAAATCTACTTTTCATAGTATAATTACTGCACTTTCTTTCTAACCAAAATATAGCGACTCACACTTATTGACATTGAACTCCATTGGTCACCTAGCCCTTTTCCCCATCTTATCAATACCCCACTGTAGCTTCATTTGGTCATCTGAAGAATTAACTGTATTTTCTATTTTGATATTGCTGGCAAATTGCAACACCACCTTTCTAGATCTGTAACCTTTAACTGTTAAATGTATTCTCATTACTCTTGACAAGAGTGAAGAGGCCTTATTGTTTTTGTCAATCTAGGCTTTTGAGTAGTTCTCCTGATGACTTGGTAGCTAAGTGTAGCACATGATGTGGTTGTAAGTTACAAAGTGCTAAAGGCCAAGTTTGATCCTGCTCTATGTTGAGTTAGCCAGTCTCAGCTGGATTATCAGAGTAACTCACCTCCAGACTCCCCAAAGCCTGTCTACCATCTCCAAAGCACAAGTCAGGAATGTGATGGAAAACTCTCCACTTGTCTGGATGAGTGCAGCTCCAACAACATGCAAGAAGTTCAATACCATCCGGGACAAAGCAGCCCACTTGATCAGCACCCAATTCACCACTTAATCATTCATTCCCTCCACCACCGACACACCATAGCAGCAGTACGCAACATATAAAAGGTGCATTACAGCAACTTGTCAAGCCTGCTTCAACAGCACCTTCCAAAACTGCAACATCTACCACCTAGAAGGACAAGGACAGCAGACACATGGGAACACCAGCACTTAGAGGTTCTCCATCCTGACCTGGAACTAAATGCCATTCCTTCATTCTTACTGAAACAAAATCCTGGAACTCCCTTCCTTACAGCACTGTCGGTATACCTACACCACATGAGCTGCAGCTGTTCAAGAAGGCAGCTCACCATCTCCTTCTCAAGAGCAAATAGGGATGAGCAACAAATGCTCACATCCCTTGAAAGTATAAAAAGAAACCAGCTGGACACTACATCCTGGGCTTCAATACTATTGGCCTAAGGGACAGAGAGAAAGCCAGAGTTAAACACAAGATAAACACAAGGGATAGGAACAGGAGTAGACCACACAGCCTGTCGAGCCTGCTCAGCCATTCAATATGATCATGGCTGATCTTGGTCTTCATCTCCATTTTCATGCCCGTTCCTTATATCCCTTAATCCCCTGAGAGACCAAAAACCTGTCTATCCCAGCCTTAAATATATTCAACGATGGAGCCATGACCCTCTGGAGTAAATATTCCAAAGGTTCACAACCCTTTGAGTGAAGAAATTTCTTCTTATCTCAATCCTAAATGATGGTCCCCTTATCTTGAGACTGTGCTCCCTTGTTTCAGATTCTCCAGCCAGTATCTACCCTGTCAAGATCTCTCATAATCTGGAATATTTCTATAGATCACATGTCAGCCTTTTAAACACCAAAGAATATAAGCTCAATTTACTCAGCCTCTCATCATACGACACTCTGCTCATTCCAGGGATCAATCTAGTGAACCTTCGCTGTACTGTCTCCAATGCAAATATAGCCTCCCATAAGTATGGAGACCAAAATCGCACACAGTATTTGAGGTGTGGTCCTACCAAAGCCCTGTACAATTGTAGCAAAACTCCTATATTCCTGTACTAAAATCTCCTTGCAATTAAGGCTAACATGCCATTTGCCTTCCTAATTGCTTGTTGGACCAGTATGCTAACTTTCTGTGTTCCTTGTACAAGCACATCCAAGGCTCTCTGAACATCAATATTTACAAGTTTCATGCCTTTTTAAGAATGTTCTACTTTGCTACTTTATGAGCTAAGTGAATAACTTCACACTTTCCTACATTATATTCCATCTGCCTCCTTGTTCCCCACTCACTTAACCTGGCTACGACTCTTTGTAACCTCCCCATGTCCTCTTCACAACTTAAATTTCCACCTAGATTTGTATCAGCAGCAAACTTAGATACATTATTCTGTCCCTTTGTCTAAGCCATTAATATAGATTGTAAAAAGCTGACTACCGAGCACTGATCCTTGTGGCACTCCACTGGTTGCAGCCTGCAAACTTAAAAATGTCCCATTTATGTCTACCCTTTGCTTCTTATCCGTTAACCAATCCTCTTTCCATGCAAATATATTGCCCTCAACTCCAAAAGCCCTCGTCTTGTGCATTAACTTTTTCTGTGGTCTTTTGCAAATCCAGGTATTCTATGTCTACTGGCTCCATTTTATCTACCCTACTAGTTATATCCTCAAAAAACGCTAATAAATTTGTCAAACAGGATTTCCCTTTTGTGAAACTATGTTGATTTTTTCTGATTATACTATGTTTTTTTCCTAAGCGCATTGTTAAGACTTCCTTAATAATAGATTCCATCATTTTCCTGATTACTGATGTCAGACTAACCGGCCTGTAGTTCCCAGTTTTCTCTCTCGCTCCTTTCTTGAATAGCGGTGTTCCATTTGCTAATTTCCAATCTGCTGGGACCATTCCAGAACCTAGAAAATTTTGGAATTTCATGCATAGCCAGCACATCCACTATCTCTGAAGCTTTCACTTATGTGACTATAGATTATAGGCCAGGTCCTGGAGATTTGTTGCCTTTTAGTCCCTTAAGTTTCTCCAAGATTATTTCTCTGCTGTTATTAATTACCTTAATTTCTTCCCTCTTTTTAGTACCTAAGTTACCCTCTATCCCTGGTTTGCAATGTCTTCTATTGTGAAGACAGACACAAAATATTTGTTCAACTTCTCTGATTCCCCAATTTTTCCTGTCTCTGCTTCTAAGGGCCCAATGGTTACTTTAGCTACTCTCTTCCCTTTTATATTCTTGTGAAAGCACTTACAGTCTGCTTTTATATTTCTGGCTAGTTTACTCTCATATTCTGTTTTTTTTTACATTTTTATCAACTTTTTTTTGGCCTTTTGCTGGTTTCTAAAACATTCCCAATTCTCAGACTTGCTACAATTCTTTACAATATTATAAGTCTTTTCTTTTAATCTAATACTATTGTTAAATTCCTGAGTGAGCCACAGATGAATCTTTCAAGCTGAGTTTTTGTTTTTCAATGGAATATATTTTTGTTGAACATTTTGAATTGTTTCTTTAAATGTTTCCCACTGTTTATTTACCGCCATGCCTTTTAGTCTATTCACCCATTCAACCTTAGCAAGAATATCCGTCTTAATCACTGTCCACTGACCCCTGGTGAAAATAATGCTTTTGGGCACGGGGCTAGGAATGGGCACATCTTGGATGTGGTGCCCATCATGTTGAATAGCCTGGTAACACTCTGGAGGTGAGATTATTCTTAGCGCACAGGTTATGTTAAGTGGCAGCTAACTCAGTTTCCTAAACGTTGGCAGAATGCACATCTATACTTTGTGCACTTTCCTGAAGTTTGTGTAGGCTATGCTGAGTTAATAATGCTGAGTGCCCAATCATAACTAAACCTACAAGAAATTTGCTTAATTAACTAAAAAGCTACTTAGCCAAGCATCATTAATGTATTTTTCATATATTCATTCTTGGGACATGAACATCACTGGCAAGGTAGAGACATAATTGTAATGTCACTGGGCTAGTAATCCTAGAGGCCCTTGCTAACACCCTGGAATCATGGGTTCAAACCTCACAGTGGTAGCTGGTGCAATTTACATAAATAAATTCAGTTAATTAATAAAAGATCTGAAATTGAAAGCTAATCTCAGTAATGGTGGCAATGAAAATCTCATTGATTGTCGTGAAAACCCACCTGGTTCACTAATGGCCTTTAGGGGAGAAAATCTGCCATCCTTACTTGGTCTGATCTACATGTGACACCAGATCCACACAGCAATGTGGTTGACTCTTAACTGCCCTCTGAAATGGCCTAGCAAGCCACTCAGTTCAAGGGCAATGAGGGATGGGCAACAAACGCTGGCTTTGCCAGTGACACCCACATCCCATGAAAGGGAAAAAAAATGGCCTCTGTTTACTGTCCATTCCTAATTGTCCTAGAGTAGGCTGATTAGCTCGATAGACGGTCTATGGTTCAGAACAACACCAAAAGATTCCTGTTCAGGTCGAAGTAGACTTAGGACATGCCCCCGAGACTGCCACTGACTAAATCTGCCAGAAAAACAGTTCAGGAAGAAGCATCAGCACATAATGAACCAAGGACCGGCCTTTGGGCAGGAAACTCATGGACTGGAACAGGAATTGCCCTTCAGTTGGTAGTGAGTTGACTACAACTGAATGGCTTGCTAGGCCATTTCAGGGGGCACTTAAGAGTCATGTAGGCCAGACCGAGTAAGGGTGGCAGATTTCCTCCCCTGAAGGGCATTTGTGAATCAGATGGGTTTTTACGACAATCCAATAGTTTCATGATGTTTCCTAATGAGACTAGCATTTTCTACCAGATTTATGAATGAGTTCATTCTAAGTTTCCCCAGCCACAATGATGGGATTTGAACTCATGTCTCCGGAGCATTTATCCAGGCATTTGGGGGATTTAAATTACGAAGTGTGCATTTCTTTGTAGAAAGAGAGGAATAGCACAGGCAGCACATCCCCTGATATATAGATCAAGACCCTAAGGCCATAGAAGAAAGTGTGATGCTTAAGGGGAAATACTGTGGAAAGATGACCCAGCAATAACTAGAGGGTCAAGTCTGTGAACACTGGGGCCATTTTCCTGTGCTCGCTGGAGGGATCTGAGAAGGATGAATGTGCAGGGTTGCAGGGAGAAGGCGGGGGAATGGCTCTAGGTGAATCACACATTCGGACAGCCAGTGCTGACATGATGGACTGAATGGCCACCTTCTGCACTGTAACAATTCTTTGATTCCAGATAGCCATAAAAAAGTGTTTAACTTGAAAAAATGTGAAAAATTAGGCTGACATTGAAAAAGCTGTAAGTTTTTAAGTAAGCCAACTATGGAAGAAAATAATAATAAAGTAAGTACTCTTACCTTGATTACCATAGCATAGTTACCTCTAACCCAAACTGATCCAGCAACATAAAGGGAAGCTCATGATCCTGGATTGGTTTTGAGTGGATCAAAGAGAATGTTCACAGAATCACAGAAGCACAGAATCACAGAATCACAGAGTGCAGAAGAGGCCCTTCGGCCCTTCGAGTCTGCACTGACACATGAGAAACACCTGACCTACCTACCTAATCCCATTTACCAGCACTTAGCCCATAGCCTTGAATGTTTTCACGTGCCAAGTGCTCATCCAGGTACTTTTTAAAGGATGTGAGGCAACCCGCCTCCACCACCCTCCCAGGTAGTGCATTCCAGACCGTCACCACACTCTGGGTAAAAAAGTTCTTCTTCACATCCCCCCTAAACCTCCTGCCCCTCACCTTGAACTTACGTCCCCTTGTGACTGACCCTTCAACTGAGGGGAACAGCTGCTCTCTATCCACCCTGTCCATGCCCCTCATAATCTTGTACACCTCGATCAGGTCGCCCCTCAGTCTTCTCTGCTCCAAAGAAAACAACCCAAGTTTATTCAAGCTCTCTTCATAACTTAAATGTTTCATCCCAGGCAACATCCTGGTGAATCTCCTCTGCACCCCCTCCACTGCAATCACATCCTTCCTATAATGTACTCCTGCTGTGGCCTCACCAAAGTTCTATATAACTCCAACATGACCTCCCTACTTTTGTAATCTATGCCTCGATTGATAAAGGTGTGTCCCATATGCCTTTTTCACCACCCCACTAACATGCCCCTCTGCCTTCAGAGATCTATGGGCACACATGCCAAGGTCCCTTTGCTCCTCAGGACTTCTTAGTGTCATGCCGTTCATTGAATACTTCCTTGTCAAATTACTCCTTGCAAAATATATCACCTCACACTTTTCAGGGTTAAATTCCATCTGCCACTTATCTGCCCATTTGACTAGCCCGCCTATATCTTCCTGTAGCCCAAGACACTCAAACTCACTGTTAACCACCCGGCCAATCTTTGTATCATCCACAAACTTACTAATCCTACCCTCCACATAGTCATCTATGTCGTTTATATAAATGACGAATAATAGGGGACCCAGGAATAATAGATCCCTGTGGTACACCACTGGACACTAGCTTCCAGTCACTAAAGCATCCTTCTGTTCACCCTCTACATCTAAGCCAATTTTGAATCCACCTTATCAAATTACCCTGTATCCCATGTGCATTTGCCTTCTTTATAAGTCTCCCATGTGGGACCTTGTCAAAGGCTTTGCTGAAATCCATATAAACTACATCAACTGCACTACCCTCATCTACACACCTGGTCACCTCCTCAAAAAATTCAATCAAATTTGTTAGGCATGACCTCCCTCTGACAAAGCCATGCTGACTCCCTGATCAAACCTTGCATCTCCAAGTGGAGATAGATTTTCTCCTTCAGAATTTTCTCCAATAGTTTCCCTCCCACTGATGTGAGACTCACTGGCCTGCAGTTCCCTGGCTTATCTCTACAACCCTTCTTATATAGCGGAACCACATTAGCTGTTCTCCAGTCCTCTGGCACCTCCTCCGTGGCCAGAGAGGAATTAAAAATTTGGGGCAGAGCCCCTGTGATCTCCTCCCTTGCCTCCCTCAGCAGTCTGGCACACAAATCATCCAGATCTGGAGATTTGTCCGCTTTTAAGCCTGCCAACACCTCCAATAACTTGTCACTCCCTATATCAATTTGCTTAAGAAGCTCACAGTCTCTCTCCCCGAGTTCAATACCTTCATCCTCATTCTCTTGGGTGAAGATGGATGTGAAGTATTCATTCAACACTCTAGTGATGTCATCTGGCTCTACCCACAGATTGCCCCCTTGGTCCCTAATGGGCCCTACTCATTTGCTAGAGTTTTCTTTTGCCCTTATTGACCCTGAGTACTTTGCTTCTCCTAGGAGTTTACATGGCTGGGGTAGAAGGTATGGCGGAGTTTGGGGGGTGTGATGTTGTTGTAAAGGGAAGAGGATAGAAGTGTCTGGTCATGATGCTCCAGGGTTCACAGTATGAGGCAGGCTTGGTGGAGCAACCGTTTTTTTCCCCCTGCCCACCAATTTTTAAATTAATTCACGGGATGTAGGCTTCGCTGGCCGGGCCAGCATTTATCGCCCATCCCTAATTGTCCTTGAGAAAGTGGTGAGCTACCTTCATGAACCGCTGAAGTCCATGTGGTGTAGGTACACCCAGAGCGCTGATAGGGTTATTTCGTATGTTTCTAAGCTCTTATGAATTAATCAAATAGCTGCATGAGAATTCGTAGAGCAGAATAGAAAGAAAATCACACTTTAAGGTGGAGTTGAGAAAGACTTTAGAATGACTTTAATTATTCGTCTCTAAATGGCAATTACAATGCACGCTTAACACAAACATTCTGGAGGCGAACGACTACATTATGTCAGCTATATTTACAGAACACAAAAACGCAAGAAATAGCACCAGGAGTACACCATCTGGCCCTTAGAGCCTGCATCACAATTCAATACAATCATTCCGGCTTGCCTCCCTTTTGGGTGGGAATGCTGCAGCAGATGCCAAAGCCCAGCTGGAGATAGGTTTCCTGTGGCTTGGGTAGAGAATGTGGAAGGACCGGGGATGGCGGGAGTCAGGACTGAATCAGGAGGCTGTGATTCTGGGGTGGGTGTTGAGGACAAGTTGAGAGAAGAGATGGCGGGGTGGTGGGTGGGTGTCAGGCTGGGTCAGTGGTGGTGGTGGTGGAGGAAGTTGGTGAGATGTTGGTGGCGCCGATTGCAGGGCAGGAAGTACTCCTGCTCCTCCTGGCCCACAAGCAGTGCTGGAAAGACACTTAACTTTTCCACGCAGCAGTCCTCCCCTCCCTTTAGCCATTGGATTTCCTGAGACTCAGGGAAACACGGCCATTCAGGTAAACTTTAAAATGGAGCTAAAAGGTCAGGCATGAAGTCTCATTAAAATACCTAAAAGAGCAACACACCACAGCTGAGCAAGTTTTTTTTTATTATTCATTGATGGGCTGTGGGCTTCACTGGCTGGGCCAGCATTTACTGCTCATCCCTGGTTTCCCTTGAGAAGGTCGTGGTGAGCTGCCTTCTTGAGCCGCTACAGTCCATGTGGTGTAGGTACACCCACAGCGCTGTTAGGAAAGGAGTTCCAGGCTTTTGACCCAGCGACAGTGAAGGAACGGTGATATATTTCCAAGTCAGGATGGTGAGTCACTTGGAGGGGAATTTCTTGGTGGTGATGTTCCCTTCCAACTGTTGCCCTTGTCCTTCTAGATGGTAGTGGTCGTGGGTTTGGAAGGTGCTGTCTAAGGAGCCTTGGTGAATTCCTGCAGTGCATCTTGTACACACTGCTGATACCGTGCATTAGTAATGGAGGGAGTGAATGTTTGTGGATGTGGTACCAATCAAACAGACTGCTTTTTCCTGGATGGTGTCCAGCTTCAAGTGTTGTGGGAGCTGCACTCATCCAGGCAAGTGGGGAGTATTCAATCACACTCCTGACTTGTGCCTTGTAGATGGCGGACAGGCTTTGGGGAGTCAGGAGGTGGGTTAGTCATTGCATGCTTCCTAGCCTCTGACTTGCTCGTGTAGCCACAGTATTTCTATGGCTAGTCCAGTTCAGTTTCTGATCAATTGTAACCCCCAGGATGTTGGTAGTGGGAGATTCAGTGATGGTAATGTCATTGAATGTTAAGGGGCGATGGTTGGATTCTCTCTTGTTGGAGATGTTCATTGCCTGGCACTCGTGTGGAGTGAATGTTACTTGCCACTCGTCAGACCTGGATATTGTCCAGGTCTTTCTGCATTTGGACATGGACTGCTTCAGTATCTGAGGAGTCTCGAATGGTGCTGAACATTGTGCAATCATCAGCGAACATCTGCATTTCTGACCTTATGATGGAAGGAAGGTCATTGATGAAGCAGCTGGAGATGGCTGGGCCGAGGGGACTACCCTGAGGAACTCCTGCAGTGATGTCCTGGAACTGAGATGATTGACCTCCAACAACGACAACCATCTTCCTTTGTGCTAGGTATGACTCCAACCAGTGGAGATTTTCCTCCTGATTCCCATTGACTCCAGTTTTGCCAGGACTCCTTGATGCCACACTCAAATGCTGCCTTGATGTCAAGGGCAGTCACTCTCACCTCACCTCACGAGTTCAGCTCTTTTGTCCATGTTTGAACCAAGGCTGTAATGAGGTCGGGAGCTGATTGGCCCTAGCGGAACTCAAACTGGGTGTCAGTGAGCAGGTTATGGCTAGGCAAGTGCCGCTTGATAGCACTGTGGATGACCCCTTCTGATGATGGAGAGGAGACATTTTGGATGGTAATTGGCCGGGTTGGATTTGTCCTGCTTTTTGTGTACAGCACATAGCTGGGCAATTTTCCACATAGCTGGGTAGATGCCAGTGTTGTAGCTGTACTGGCACAGCTTGGCTAGGGGCACGTCAAGTTCTGGAGCACAAGTCTTCAGTCCTATTGCCAGAATATTGTCAGGGCCCATAGCCTTTGCAGTATCCAGTGCCTTTAGCCGTTTCTTGATATCACGTGAAGTGAATCGAATTGGCTGAAGACTGGCATCTATGATGCTGGGGACCTCCAGAGGAGGTCGAGATGGATCATCCACTCAGCACTCTTGTTGAAGACTGTAACAAATGCTTCAGCTTTATCTTTTGCACTGATGTGCTGGGCTCCTCCATATTTGAGGACAGGGATATTCGCAGAGCCTCCTCCTCCAGTGAATTGTATAATTGTCCACCACCATTCACAACTGGGTGTGGCAGGACTGCAGAGCTTAGATCTGATCCGTTGGTTGTGGGATCGCTTAGCTCTGTCTATCACTTGCTGCTTATGCTGTTTGGCATGCAAGTAGTCCTGTGTTATAGCTTCACCAGGTTGACACCTCATTTTAGGGTGCCTGGTGCTTCTCCTGACATGCCCTCCTGCACTCTTCATTGAACCAGGGTTGATCCCCTGGCTTGATGGTAATGGTAGAGTGGGTGATATACCAGGCCATGAGGTTACAGATTGTGTTCGAGTATAATTCTGCTGCTGCTGATGGCCCACAGCACCTCATGGATGCCCAGTCTTGAGTTGCTAGATCTTTTCAAAATCTATCCCATTTAGCACAGTGGTAATGCCACACAACATTATGGAGGTTATCCTCAATGTGAAGGTGGGACTTTGTCTCCACAATGACTGTGCGGTGGTCACTCCTACCGACACTGTCATGGACAGGTGCATCTGTGGTAGGCAGGTTGGTGAGGATGAGGTCAAGTATCTCTTGTTGGTTCCCTCACCATCTGCTGCAGACCCAGTCTAGCAGCTATGTCATTTAGGACTCAGCCAGCCCGATCAGTAGTGGTGCTATCGAGCCACTCTAGGTGATGGTCATTGAAGTCCCCCACCCAGAATACATTCTGCACCCTTGCCACCCTCAGTTCTTCCTCCAAGTGGTGTTCAACATGGAGGAGCACTGATTCATCAGCTGAGGGAGGACAGTACGTGGTAATCAACATTGGTAATCAATCATGTTTGACCTGATGCCATGAGACTTTATGGGGTCTGGAGTCGATTTTGAGGGCTCCCAGGGCAACTCCCTCCTGACTGTATACCACTGTGCTGTCACCTCTGCTGGATCTGTCCTGCCGGTGGGAGAGGACATACCCAGGGATGGTGATGGTGGTGCCTGGGACGTCATTTGTAAGGTATGATTCCGTGAGGATGACTGTGTCAGGCTGTTGCTTGACTAGTCTGTGAGACAGCTCTCCCAATTTTGGCGCAAGCCCCCAGATATTAGTAAGGAGGACTTTGCAGGGATGAGATTGCTGTTGTCATTTCCTTTTTTGGGCTTTATAGCGGTTTGATACAACTGAGTGGCTTGCTAGGCCATTTCAGAGGGCATGTAAGAATCAGCCACATTGCTGGTTGGTTGTCTGTCTTCCTGTCCCACCTCTGTTAAAATCAGAAGTGGACGTGCACAAGTTTGGTTCAGTTCAGGTTTGAGATGTTAAGCCCAGCCCAAACCCAACTTTATTGGGAGTTAAGGTCCCCCTCACAAACTTTAAATGGCTCTTACCAAGTTAGAAGCACCAAGGCTAGGCAATTCACTTCACAGAAACAAGAAGGTGGAATTTAATTCCCCCTACAGGGGAGGCTGGGAGGCAGGAGGGATGTTCAGTCAGATAAGAAGTTATGGGGTGAAGACCTGTCGCCTTATTAACTGCACCACTGCCCCCACCTCCCACCCCCCCCCCACCCCACCCCCCTTCGCCCCACCACCCACGCCTTCAGTTTATGCCCGGGACAAGAAGGTTCGAGGACAGCCTTCCCAGCTGGAAGCCAACTTAAGGCTCCATCCCTGGCATTCAATCAGTGACATGTGGGGACCACGCTATGTGGGCAATCCACCAGGTAAGACCTGGTGGGTATGTCTGCAGCTTTTTGGGGGGTGATCCCTTCCACTTGGGCAGCCCATGCCCAGTGGAGAGACCTGAAGACATGGGTCATCCATGGGCTATGACCCCTGGCTGCCCTTAAAACTAAACCCTCTCCACCCCTCTCCCACTCGCCCAGCCTCCCCAACTGACCCTGGCGAGCCCTTCTCACCAACCTTCACTCTCCAGTGATGATCCTGTGGCTCGACTTCTTGCAATGCCAGTATTATCCACTGCTCCCAAGGGCGTTGCTGACACTGGAGAGCTGCCGGCCTCTCACTGTCCAACAGCTCTCGGAGATAGGAAATTCCCCCTGACCTTGCTGAGGACCCTGACACCAACCAGGTAAATGCCTGATTGGCACCAATTTGGGTCGGGGGCACGGAATGGCTGCGAAGGGGTTGCCACCTGGCTCTCCAACTGGTGATGGGCCCACTGCCACGATCATTAAGTTCCGTCCCGGGTTTGCTGCAGTGGTTAGGTCCCAATCTTCACCTCATGATTAAACATCGTTGATCGTGCTTTGACCCTAATCTATTTAATCTATTAGACAATTATCATCGTTTGGTACACTTCCCAACACAACTCCTGCACCCTTCAAAAGACAACTGCCAATAAGCAGCCTACACTTCTTAGGAGCTAAAATTAATCTTATGCGTGTGGTGAATGGCATGTAACTTGCTTAAGGGATAACAGTTCACTCATTTTTTTTGCTGCTGGATTATAATGGACGTGATGTAGATTCACCTCCTTAGTCTGTTCAATAGGTGGAAAAACGTTATGCAGACAGATCAGATATTCTGGAAATAAATATACTGACAAGCAAATACAGTACTTAACTTTAATCAGTATATTAAACTGTTTACTGAGTAAAACAAACAAATTGCTTCAAGATTCTAAGACCATTTAAAAGGGAGTTTATTTGCGTAAGTTTTATATTTTGTGTTCATTGATGGTCTGTTTCCCTGTGGTGACTTAAACATGCAGCTTTCAAATGAACTGAAAATGAGTAGCAATCTCAGAAGCTTGCTCGAAAGACTTTCTTGTCATGAGTGTGAAGTTTGACAGTCTCTGCTACTTCACAAGATATCCCTGATAGGATGGCCATTGTGGATAACAAGCTCTGTCTGTTATTTGCAGTGGGAAGCATTGTCTGGGAGTTAATCGAAGCAAAAATCGCCCTGACAGGGATTGCTCTTCCCATTAATAAAAGCAGAATCTTATCCATCTTGTGAAGTTTGCACCTAAACTTCTGACGCGATCTGACTATTTTCTTTTCCCTACGCAAAGCCAATGGAAATTTTTCTCAGGAAGCAGATTGTAAGTGTTCACTCAAAATGCGCACACACATACAAACACATGCCAAGCCTGTGCTAGACTGCAGTCAATGGAAGCTAGTCTAAATTTGTTGCCATCTTTCAGTTGAGATCAAGGTCCCATCTGTTCTGCTGGTGAACGTAAAAAACCCCATGGCACTAAAGAATAAAATCACGTATCTGGTCAATATATATATCTCAACCAACACCTAAAATATTATCTGGTCATTATTACATGGCTGTAGGAGCTTGCTATGCGCAAGTTGGCTGACACTTTTCCTACGTGAGAACATTGCAACTAATGAAGTACTTAATGAAAGTGCTTTGGGACATTCTGAAGTGATGAAAGACACTATATAAATGCAAGTCTTTCTTTTTCTCATTAAACTTGCCCCAGCTTAAGATCTGAATTTAAAAGTTTTATGATTTGAAATGAGACAGAACTGAGTTCCACCATAGTGGTCCTCCTCCTTCATGTGCCAGGGTGTTAATTGGCAACCATGGACTTCCAATGGATTGGTCCATGACTATGCTTGGCAAAGTACTCCAGTGGTTCGCCATGGCCTGCTGCAGTATGGCTGCCCAGGAAACTCTCCTGCTGTTAATGCCTGCCATCAGTCATATTGGAAGGATTTACAGGCTGATAATAACCTGTTTGGCCACATCATGAATGTACATTCCATGGCCATCAAGTCCTGTAGTAGGACTTGAACTGGGAGCTTCTGGCCCAGAGTTAGGGATGCTACCACTGTGTCACAGGACCTCCCCTCCATCGTGGTGCTGGTATTAAATGTTGAGAGATAATGCTGAAGCACCAACACTCAATGCCACCAAGTGAGATTCCGTGGTACAGTTCCCCAGCCCATTCAGTTCTTGATCTGAGGTAGATTGAACACAGATGCTGAGCCAGGCAGCAATTGAATTTTAAGAAGAGAAATGGACAACTTGGGCTGTACATTACACCCACTAGTAGCTAGCAATGGGCTAACCTACTGATTGTGACCTACCCTCTCACAACATACAACTGCTCTACGAAGGACTCAGTCACAGCAGGAGGCACAAAGGAGGACATGAGAAACACTTTAAGGATGTCCTCGTGGCATCCCTGAAGAGATGAAACACCCCCACCCATGATAATGACCAAAATGGGGAAGGCTCATTTGGGAAGGCACTGAACACATGAAGATCCTTTGTCGGGAGCATGCAGAGACAAAGTTGAGAGGTGTCAGAGGGAGTGCACAAACCTCCAAACAACTCGTCTACCCAACCCTTCAGGCACCACCTGCCTCGCATGTGGCAGAGTTTGCAGATCACACCTTGGTCTTATCAACCATCTCAGACCCCATTGGACCAGAGTGGAAGCAACCCTGATGGACTGCCTAGAAAGGGACACTCTCACCAGCAAAAGCAAGGGTCAAGGAAAGCTAAAGAGTGATCACAATTTAACCTCGAAGATGAGAGAAAAAGTGTTTTTTAAAGAAAAGGATTGTGTGCAATGGCAATAATTAGAGGTCCCTGACTTGCACAAACCAGAAATTAGCTATGTTAAGCAAACCAGGCAATTTGCATATACAAGACAAGCTGACTTGACCAATTTCCAGTGACCACAATCTGTGAGGAACTTCAAAAGGAGCCATATTTATACAAGAGCTTTTATGTGCAAAAAATCACCACTTATAAATCCTCGGAGAATGCTAAATGACAGTATCATAATTTTGGCTCACATCGACTTCCAAGTTCACAAGACAAAGGCAGTTCATTTCTGAAATTAGATTGATGAAGATGAAGTGTGATCCTGATATCATGCTGCATTGGGCGGCCTTGATGAACTGACAATGAGATCAGAGTGCACTGTGAGGCCAATGTCCTCAGTATTGTCCCTTACATTCTTGACCTCAAGTCACTTCTGTGTGGTTCTTGTTACCCAGGCTCTGTTAAATGGGGACGAAAAGTTATTTGTTACACGAGGAGAGGCTGCAGCTATCACAGTAGGCCAAGAGGAGATTTAACAGAGATTTTTTTCAAAGTAACTTAGTGTAGGGTTTTGATTGAGCCAATAGGGTAAGACTATTTCCTCTGGTTGGCGAGTCAGTGACAATGGAAGCAGGAAGGAAGATGAGGAGGATATTTTATCCTCTACAGGAAATTGTGGGTGTGTGGAATATTTTGCCACAGGGAATAGAAGAGGCAGAGAACATTACATTTTTTAAAGGAACGGGCCTAATATTTTCAGCAGTGGAAGTTACAGGACTATGGGGTGAAAGTAGGACAGTGGATTCATTTCAGATTTCTCTAGCAACGAACTGGCACAAATAGGATGGACAGAGTGGCCTCCCGTGTGCTGTAAATGGCTGTGGTATATAATCAAGTGACCAGTTGTGGGGAATTGATAACTTCCTAGGCCAAACCAAAGCAAAACTAGTGCATCCTGGTGTTGTGGAGTCCATGAACAAGCTGGACAAGGTCAGGTATCAGTAGGTAGAAAACTTCTTGCACGCGCCAAGATTTTGCTGAGGTAGGGTTTATGACAGCTTGCCCTGTTAGTTATACTCACTCATGCACATTTTAGGTTTCAAAATATTTTTTCTGCCTTGCGCTCATCAGGACAGATGCAAGAATGCCAAATTTCAAAGGAAACAGCAATTAAAACTTCATGAGAAAAGGGGTGCTGGCTGGTTAGCAAGTCAGCTCTGATTGGTTGAGATGTTGTCATGGTGAATGCACCAGGGAGCTATTGTCCCCTCTGCTTTTGTTTATTCAAAAAAGGTACAATGTCTTTACATACATCTTTTGCCTGCAGAGTATGCATGTATCGTACTTATGAATGGGCCTAAGGCCACCATTTTTGGACCTGAGAAGTGCCCAGTGTACCTCAAATTACCCTGGATGGCTAAAGTATCTCAAAAATTTGAGCAGCAGGTGAAGATAGCCATTTCACGCTGCTACTATGCAGCAACACAAGAGGTGTTTTCCACTAACAGGATTACTGCCGTCAAGCCGAAAGGACGCTTTGCTTACTGCACAAATGAGTAATGTGCTATATGAATTTCAGTGTCAGTGCAATGCCAGGTACATAGATCGTATGTCCTAATGACTGCTGGATTGTATCAAAAAGCATGTCCTTTCGACTGTTCATAATAGGCAGAATACTGATTACACTCAACCAAAACATGTTTGCAAAAATCAGAACACAATGCCTGATGTTAGATGTGATTCCGTGATTGGACAGCACTTGCTTAACAATCCGAAGTATGCTTAAGAATTACACCAACAATCAATTTCAGGTTATCAGTTGCAATGTAGCTCAATTATGCTTGCTAGAAGCTACACATATTCATATGCCAGGGACCTGTCTTCTGCAGGCAAAAGGAATGTGTCCAAACATTGCATCTTTTTTGAATAAACTAAGGCTTGGGGAACAATAACTCCTTGGTGCATTCACCATGGTAATGTGTTGTCCAATCAGAGCTGACATGCCAACCAATCAACAACCCTTTTCTCATGTAGTATAGGTTGTTGGTCCCTTTGAAATTTGGCATTCTTGTGTCCGCCCTGATGAGTGTAAGATGAAAAGCTTCAACAACATGTCTCTTTTTTCAGCTATACTCAGGTTCTTTACTATCAAGTGACTATTAATATTTGTTCCCACAAGGTTGTTGTAAGTAGATAGAGAAAAACTATTCCAATTGACAAAAGGGTCAAGACCAACAAGACACTGATTTAAGGTGATTGGCAAAAAAGCCCAGAGGGAAAACATTTTTTTTACATGGCAAATGGTTAGGATCTGGAATGCATTGCCTGAGAGTGTGATGGAGGCATGTTTTAATCTTGGTTTATGAAAGGGAATTGGATAAGCACCTGTGGAGAAGAAAATTGCAGGGCTACAGGGAAAGGGTGGGAGAGTGGGACTAACTGATTTGCTCCAACATGGAGCTGGCTCAGTTATAACAGGTCGCATGGACTCCTTCTGTACTATAACCATCTTATGATTTTAAGTGTAAGCTGTTAATGGTGCAGCATGGGGCAACAGGGCATCTGGAATCTTGATGAATGATGGGGCCAGTGTATCTCCTTAACCAATAAGATTAACAGATGGAAAAATAGACCGAGAAGCGACTAAGGAGGGTAAATTAGAGTGAGTGAATTTAAAGTCAAATCAGAGAGGGAAAGAAAGATTGAATTAAAATGGGATAAAAGAGACAGAGATTATAAGATCAAAAGTTAAGTTTAAAATTTGACATATTTTAAATCTCCATCAACATTTCACAGCCTGAAGGGATGAGACTTTATACTTTTAATTGTTCACTTTCTAGGCAAGAGAGATTGATTGGCTCTCATTAACAATTATCATATTATTTAAAGGGTAGTTATGCTGTTAATTATGGGATTTAACTTTTGCTGATGAGCTTAATGGGCAACTAATGTGGAAATGCTGTGACTTCATGAGAATCATGGGGAGCTTAATGTTGAGATGCTGTTCTTGTAAAGGGAAGTGGAGTGACACTTAACAGCCAGCAACTTGTGTCGATTACCTTCCTCGCAACAAGTTGCTGGCCACTTTGCATATTAATGATGGCAAGTATCATTTAGACAGCATTATTCTTCTAGCAAAATCCGGACCAAGGAAAATATGTGCACTTAGTTGGAGCCGCCAAGCAATGTGTTTAAATTGGTGGAATGAAGGGATTATTGTTAAAAGAGGTAATTTTTTTAAAAAATACAATAGTAAAGTTACTTTCAAATGGAAAGCTAGGTATAAATGGAGAGGAGTTTGTGTGTGTGAGTCAGAGGTATGTAAGATCTAACCAGCCTGTAAGCCTAGGACTGTGTCTGCAAAGGAACCTCATTTTGAATTCATAAGGTCAAATGTGCTTTGCCTGGTGTCTGTTTAAAGTCTATGGGTTACTGTTGCCTAGGTGAGGACATACCTGGGAGTGATTAATTTGGGGATTTGTTTAAAAGTTATTATGGTAGTAATTTGTAGACATGTATATGTGTTTAATTTCTTGTTAAATTAATAAATGTTTAATTTAGTTTTCTATAAAAAAAACCTTTTGGGGCTTGGTGGTTTTATTCTGAATTCAGAGCTGCATCTCAAAAATATCAATTAAAATATAAGTTATGACAGTTGTTCAAGTTTCCCTCTGGGATTTTAAATAGCTCAGTCTTCGCCAACTGTTGTGCCATAACAAGAACTGAGCATTGATCCAAATTTGTATAGCCTTTATGCTGAAAAAAACCTCTCATTTAACAAGTGTTAATGTTGTGACATTTACTGTCTTCCTCCCAAAGTGTATATCCTGATGAGTCAACCACTAATGATAATGAATTCATCTATCTCCCTCTAGTCTGCAATCCTGCATTTATTTATTTTTTATTCTTTTCACCAGATAGGGGCATCGCTAACTATGCCAGCATTTTTATTGCCCATCCCTAATTGCCCTTGAGAAGGTGGTGGTGAGCTGCCTTCTTCAACTTCTGCAGTCCATGTAGTGTAGGTACACCCACAGTGCTGCTAGGGAGAGTTAGTTCCAGGGTTTTGACCCAGCAGCAGTGAAGGAATGACGATATAGTTCAAAGTCAGGATGGTGAGTAGCTTGGGGGGATCTTCCAGGTGGTGGTGTTTCCATATGTCTGCTGCCCTTGTCCTTCTAGATGGTAGAGGTCATGGGTTTGGGAGATGCAGTCAAAGGAGTCTTGGTGAGTTGCTAGAGTGCATCTTGTAGATGGTACACATGGCTGCCATCATGCTTTGTTGGTGGAGGGAGTGTATGTTGAAGGTGGTGGAGATGGTGCCAATCAAGCAGGCTGCTTTGTCTTGGATGGTGTCAAGCTTCTTGAGTGTTGTGGGAGCTGCATTCACCCAGGCAAGTGAAGAGTATTCCATCACACTCCTGACTTGTGCCTTGTAGATAGTGGACAGGTTTTAAGGAGTCAGGAGATGAGTTACTCGCCGTAGGATTCCTAGTCACTGATCTGCTCTTGTAGCCACAGTGTTTACATGGCCATTTATTTATATTGTTCTCTTGTCAGCAGTTAAAATCATTCCAACGTCTGACTGGAGTCTACAAATGAAATTCTGACTTACCTCCAAAGACCAACAATTTGATTAACAATCTAAAATCTAAAGCTCTGCAGAATCTCACCAAGGATCCTTAGAGAGCACCTTCCAAACCCATGACCACTACCATCTAGAAGGACAAGGGCTGCAGATGCACAGGAACACCACCACCTGGAAGTTCCCCTCCAAGTCACTCACCATCCTGACTTGGAAATGTATCGCTGTTCCTTCGCTGTCACTGGGTTAAAATCTTGCAACTCCGTCCCTAACAGCACTGTGGGTGTACCTACACCACATGGACTGCAGCGGTTCAAGAAGGCAGCTCACCACCACCTTCTCAAGGGCCATTAGGGATGGGCAATAAATGCTGGCCTAGCCAGAATGCCTACATCCCATGAATGAATTAAAAAAAACTCAACCACTCAACAGATCAAAGAAGCTGCCTGTGTTTTTCAGAGAAATAGGCTCAATTTTTATTTTACAGTTCAGTGAGCAGAGAGAGGTTTCCACTTAAACTTTATTTACTGATGAAACACATTTACCTTGTATAATTATAGGTATATTTTTTAAAAAATGGAAGTTTTCCTTATTCAATGCTTTGCTTTTCTCACAATGGCACCAGACTTAAATTCCAGTGCTCCTGGGATAAAACCCAACAAAACACTGTTACTACGGCAAAAGATCTCAGCTGCTCTGCATTCTAAGCTTGTTTGCGCATCAACCTCTCTCTCCTGCTCTCCTACATAACCTTTGATTTCTGTCATCCCACCCTTTAAAACACACACACACACACACATCTTATCATCTTCCAACAACATGGTTTCACCCAAGCAGAATCTTCCTTTTAACATGGGCATAATTTACTCTTTGTGCACCCACTTCAGTTACGGCAATCTGTCTTATCTACGCACTGCAGTTGCTTGGGAACACCAGTTATTCAGAGGAAGTGTGGTTTGAGCAAGATAGTTGCGTCGTGTGCCATTTTAAGTCCTGCGTTTAGTGTTGAATATTCTGGGAGGTGCATGGAGATCATCCCAGAAAGTATTATCGCTGAAAGCAAGAGCGCTTTTTGGAGATTACGTTAAATAAACCCTTTACAATTCAGCACCACTGAACAGTCCCTTTCAACGAACCTGGTAAGCTGTTACTTTTGGCAGCCGCCTGCAGGCCATAGGCTGAAAGCCAAAGTTAGCTCATTTTTAGGACAACTGCAAGTATACAGAAATAAATAAACCAATAAGTAGAACATTCTAGCTGATAGTCCGGATGCAGAGCCAACGTGACTGGTATTGAATCCTTTCAGCACTGAAGGGGTCCTCACAGATCCTCCCTGCTCGCTGGTCAGCTGAACCCGAGGGGAGAGCGGAGAGGAAAAACAGATGCTGCCTTGTAACATATGTCAAGGCTATTTAGCAAGTTGGGCAAAGGTTGTGGGGCGGGGAGGCAGCCAAACGATAGGTGGAGGCGGGAGTAAATGTTGATCAAAGAAATTCCAGCAGTACGCTTTGTAATCTCAGCACCACACAAGTGGGAGCCAGGAAACCTTCTCCCATGGGAGAAACACTTCTCTTTCCCGGTTGAAAGCTTAGAGGTCAGCATCAGGGAGCAGTTGTTCCAGAAGATGAGAAAAATGTTTATCACTCGGCCACCCTGGTATCCTTTTCCCAAAGGCTGTCTATTTTCTCTCTTGTTCCCATGCAGCCCCTAACTTGGAGTTGTGGGGGTGGGGGGGGGGGAGGGGGAGGTGGAGGGGGGGGTGGGGATGGTGCTGTGGGGAAAAGGGTGAAAGGTACATTTCACACTATTTGGGATATGAGGAGTCAGTGGGCAGGCTCACAGTGACACTTCAGGTTGCAACTCCCCAGGGTTAATTCCTGGAGACTTGTGGACAAAGACCTATCCCTTGGACACCACTGTCAGCACCGTGGAAGAATAACCATTGGTACTTTAACAGAAAGTTATGTTCTTGTAACATTTTCATTACACACTTTCATTTATTGATTGTAAAAATTATTGGTGAGGGCAAAAATTCCGAGCGGGGTGATTGGAGGGGGTGGGGGAGTGGGGGGGTGGGGTGGGGGGGGTGGCGGTATCATGAAGCCTCCAGGAATACACCCACCCAGAGTTAGCAACCCAAGTTAATGCACACAGTCTGCACAGTCTTTTTAGAATTCTTGAATCCAGCAGCGTAGTGGCTTATCCAGGGAATTTTCCAAGCTGCAAGTAAGGCAGATGAGAGCCATAAAAGAAGCCTTAAGTGCCATGGAAAGTGAAGCCAGTTTTATTTTTATACATTCCATAAGAAGCCAAGAACAGGCAATATAAATTTTGCAATGCTTAATTCATGAACACTTGTTGATACGCACGTTTAGAACTCCCCATCTGGCCTCGTTGGAGTCTCTCCGCCCTCTGTGGAACTGATGCCAAAGCTGATCCCCAGGCTGCAGAGTGCTTACAGGTCTCTGCACAGGCAGTGACAGACAGGGTTGGGGTGCAGGTCTACAATGATTGGGGATTGCTAAGAAAGCTAGGAGAGGGGTAAACAGTCAAAGATCTCACTCGCAGGGCAGTACTTAATGAAGAGACGGGGGAGGGGGAAGTATCGACCACTCGCTGGAGAGCCGGCAAAAATCCCACCTCGTCTCTTTTAGGGAAGGCCCACTTAACTGGACAGCAGTGGACCTTCCCCAGGATCAAGGACCCCGCCCGCTGAGATCTGCGTGCCAATCAGAGGCTGGCAGCCCTACTGGACGGCCATGCCACTGTGGAGGCGGCGGCTGCTGCTGGTACAAGACCTGCCCGAGTCCTAGGATTGTCACTGGATACCAAGCCAAAGGTGACAGGAGAGGGCAGGGTGGGGGTGCGGGGTGATTGGCAGCAAGGGCAGGGGAACGGCTTTCAGTGGGCACTCCCCTCCGCCTTCCTGATGGCGGGTCCCTTGATCAGGCACTGTGTGCCTTTGAATGAGGAACACTGCCCACCCCACTCAACCCAATGGGAGCCTGCAAGCAACAGCTTTGCCTTTTGCGCCTGCTGCATGGTAAGTACCCTCATCCGCCACTGGGTTAGTAGCAGTGGCAGTAGGGCGAGGCCCTTAAGGGGGCATTAATTGTCTAGGCCTCTTGATCACTATCCAGTGTTGCCTGCTTAAATCTCCCATATGTCTCTACATTTGTAAAAGGAAGCTGATGCAAAGCCCTGCCCCTATTGGCTGCTGCTGGTTAGATGGGAATTCTTGCTGGATCCTAGCAGGGAACGAGGAGTAGGTAGGATCCAGAGGAGGAGCTGAGGGAAGATGCTGTTTGCATCATCATCCTGTGCAGCACAGGTTGGCAACCAAATGTAGGAACCCTGGCTGAATTTTGCACACTCCCCATCTCACCTCCAGCCATCCCCTAGAAAACCCAGGCATGTTGTAGAAAAACCTACCACTGCAGCATCAACCCAGTTTTTTTAAAACATTGATTTACAGGATGTGGGCATTGCTGGCTACACAAGCATTTATTGCCCATCCCCAGTTGCCCTTGAGAAGGTGGTGGTGAGCTGCCTTCTTGAACCGCTGGAGTCCATGTGGCGTAGGTACACCCACAGTGCTGTTAGGAAGGGAGTTCCAGGGTTTTGATACAGCGACAGTGAAGGAACGGCAACATATTTCCAAGTCAGGATGGTGAGTGACTTGGAGGGGAACTTCCAGGTGATGGTGTTCCTGTGCATCTGCTGCCCTTGTCCTTCTAGATGGTAGTGGTTGTGGGTTTGGAAGGTGCTGTCTAAGGAGCCTTGGTGAGTTCCTGCAGTGCACTTTATAGATGGTACAAACTGCTGCTACTGTGCATCGATGGTGGAGGGAGTGAATGTTTATGAAAGGGGTGCCAATTAAGCTTTGTCCTAGATGGTGTCGAGCTTCTTTAGTGTTGTTTGAGCTACACTCATCCAGGCAGGTGGGGTAGTATTCCATCACATTCCTGACTAATGCCTTGTAGATGGTGACAGGCTTCGGGGAGACAGGAGGTGAGTTAGTTGCCACAGGATTCCTAACCTCTGACCTGCTCATGTAGCCACAGTATTTATGTGGCTATTCCAGTTCAGTTTCTGGTCAATGGTAACCACTAGGATGTTGATAGTGGGGGATTCAGTGATGGTAATGCCATTGAATGTCAAGGGGCGGTGCTTATATGCTCTCTCATTGGAAATGGCCATTGCCTGGCATTGTGTGGCGTGAATGTTACTTGCCACTTGTCAGCCCAAGCCTGGATATTGTCCAGGTCTTGCTGCATTTGGACATGGACTGCTTCAGTATCTGAGGAGTCACGGATGGTGCTGAACATTGTGCATTCATCAGCGAACATCCCCACTTCTGACCTTCTGATGAAAGGAAGCTCATTGCTGAAGCAGCTGAAGATCGTTGGGTCTAGGACACTACCCTGAGGAACTCCTGCAGTGATGTCCTGGAACTGAGATGATTGAACTCCAGCAACCACAACCATCTTCCTTTGTGCTAGGTATGACTCCAGCCCACGGAGAGTCACCCCGGGAGTTCAGCTCTTTTACCCATGTTTGAACCAAGACTGTAATGAGGTCAGAAGTTGAATGATTCTGGCGGAACCCAAATTGGGCGTCAGTGAGCAGGTTATTGCTAAGCAAGTGCCGCTTGATAGCACTGTTGATGGCCCCTTCCATCACTTTACTAATGATCAAGAGTATACTGATGGGATGGTAGTTGTCTGGGTTGGATTTGTCCTGCTTTTTGTGTACAGGACATACCTGGGCGATTTCCAACATTTCCGGGTAGATGCCAGTGTTGCGGCTGTACTGGAACAGCTTGGCTTGGGGTGTGGCAAGATCTAGAGCACAAGTCTTCAGTATTATTGCCGGAATATTGTCAGGGCCCATAGCCTTTGCAGCATCCAGTGCCTTCAGCCTTTTCTTGATATTATGTGGAGTGAATCAAATTGGCTGAAGAGCGGCACCTGTGATGCTGGGGACACCCGGAGGAGGCCAAGATGGATCATCCACCTGGCTGAAGATTGTTGTGATTGCTTTAGCATTATCCTCTGCACTGATGTGCTGGGCTCCTCCATCTTTGAGGATGGGGATATTTGTGGAGCCTCCTCCTCCATTGAGTTGTTTAATTATCTACCACCATTCACAACTGGGCGTTGTGAGCTTAGGTCTGTTGGTTGTGGAATCGTTTAGCTCTGACTATCACTTGCTGCTTATGCTGTTTGGCACACAAGTAGTCCTGTGTTATAGCTTCACCAGGTTGACACCTCATTTTTAGGTATGCCTGGTGCTGCTCCTGGCATGCCCTCCTGCACACTTCATTGAACCAGAGTTGATTCCCTGGCTTGATGGTAGTAGTAGAATGGGGGATATGCTGGGCCATGAGGTTACGGATTGTGTTTGAGTGCAATTCTGCTGCTGCTGATGACCTCATGGATGCCCAGTCTTGAGTTGCTAGATCTATTCAAAATCTATTCCATTTAGCATGGTGATAGTGCCACACAACATGATGAAGGATCTCCACAATGACTGTGCGATGGTCACTCCTACCGATACTATCATGGACAGATGCATCTGCGGCTGGCAAATTGGTGAGGGTAAGTATGTTTTTCCCTCTTGTTGGTTCTCTCACCACCTGCTGCAGAGCCATTCTAGCAGCTATGTCCTTTAGGACTCGGCCTGTGGTAGTGCCACCGAGCCACTCCTGGTGATGAACATTGAAGTCCCCCCTCCCCCGCCCCCATCCACAGTACATCCTGCGCCCTTGGCACCCTCCAAGTGGTGAAGTATTGATTCATCAGCTGAAGGGGAGGGCAGTATGTGCTAATCAGCTAGAGGTTTCCTTGTCCATGTTTGACCTGATGCCATGAGACTTTATGGGGTCTGAGTCAATGTTGAGAGCTCCCAGGGCAACTCCCTCCCTCCAGTATACCATTGTGCCACCTCTGCCCGGCCAGGACATACCCAGGGATGGTGATGGTGGTGTCTGGGACATTGTCTGTAAGATATGATTCTGTGAGGATGACTATGTCAGGCTGTTGCTTGACTAGTCTGTGAGACAGCTCTCCCGATTTTGGCACAAGCCCCCAGATTTTAGTAACAGGATTTTGCAAGTCGAGGGGCTGGATTTGCTGTTGTCATTTTGGTTGTCTAGGTCAACGCCAGGTGGTCTGTCCAGTTTCATTCCCTTTTAGGTTTGAATCAACTGTGTGGTTTCCTAGGCCTCTGAGAGAACATTTAAGAATCAACTACAATATTACATCAGGAGTCACATGTAGGCCAGGCCAGGTGAGGTTGGCAGGTTTCCTTTTCTAAAGGGTATTAGTGAGCCAAGTGGGTTTTTATGACAATCAAGAATAGATTCATGGTTATCATGAGACTTTTAATTCCAAATTTTTATTGAATTCAAATTCCATCATCTGTGGTGGGATTTGAACCCAGGTCCCCAGGGCATTACCCTGGGTCTCCAGATTACCAGTCCAGTGACAAAACCACTACACCACCACCTCCCCCGCTTCAGTTTCCACAGAGACGCAGACAGCACCCAGCTCTACCTCAGCAACACCTCTCTCGACCCGTCACTGTCTCTAAATTGTCTGTACTGGATGGTTAGTTATATCCTCCAAATAATTGTTGACAATTTCTGTCTTTGGAACCTGCCACCAACTCTGTTCCCCAGGCACTGACTCCATCCCTCAGCCATCAACTTCACCCCTGTCCCTAGCAGCTGCCTGAGGCTGGACCACACTGTTTGCAACCTTGGCGTCATATTTGACCTAGAGATGAACTTCTGACCACATATCTGAGCTATCGCCAAACCCGTATGCTTCCACCTCCATAACATCACCCAACTAGCAATCCAAGCTAATGCTCATGGCAGCTGGTAATTTAAATTCAATTATAAACCTGGAACATAAGGCTAGTCTCAGTAATGGTGACTGTCATTAATTATTATTAAAACCCATCTGATTTACTAACATCCTTCCTTTAGGGAAGGAACTCTGCCATCTGCCCTACATACGTGACTCCAGACCCACAGCAATGTAGTTGACTCTTAGCTGCCCTCTGACATGGCCAAGCAAGTCACTCAGTTCAAAGGAAATTAGGGATGGACAACAAATGCTGGCCTTGCCAATGGTTTAACCCATGAAAGAATAAAAACAATCTGAGCTGATATGGAAGGTTTGAAATGGGATTGGAAGACAGACAAGGCCAATAAGTAAGTTTATTCTTTCTAATGCAGCAAAATTACATTAAATACATCGAGTGTTCCAGATAAAAGCAAAATAATTATTTATTTACAATGCAGGAGCATGAATAACAGTATCTGTATCAGTATAACAGTATCAATATAATATCAGTGTCAGTATAACAGTAACAATAACAGTGTCTCATTGTCTACAATCTGTTGTGACTGATACTTAGAGGGAACTTCACCACTGACATTGGTAAAACTGAATAATGTAGTCCTACAGATTTATCATTAACTCTGTCATGCTGTTGTTTCCCCTAGCTTTTGAGTGTTTTGCCAAATTCGTTGTCATTGTGAGTTAAGCCAGTGAGTGGTTGAAATATGATCAGATGCATTACACTAGTTGGTTCATTTTAGCTGAGTTGTTGGCAGTATTATTGTATTTTCTCTCTTTCAAAGGAGAAAAAGAGTGAATGTGAGTGTGAGTGTGTGTGAATGTGAGTGTGTGACTGTGTGAGTGTGAATGGGAGTGTGTGAGTGTGAATGTGAGAGTGAGTGTGAATGTGAGTGTGTGACTATGTGAGTGTGAATGGGAGTGTGTGAGTGTGAATGTGAGAGTGTGAGTGTGAATGTGAGTGTGTGAATGTGAGTGTCTGATTGTGTGAATGTGAGTATGTGATTATGTGAGTGTGAGTGTGAATGTGAGTGTGAGAGTGTGGGTGTGAATGTGAGTGTGACAGTGTGGATGTGAGTGTGTGACTATGCAAGTGTGAATGTGAGTGTGTCAGTGTGAATGTGAGAGTATGAGTGTGGATGTGAGTTTGTGAATGTGACAGCGTGAATGTGAGAATGTGAGTGTGAATGCGAGTGTGTGTGAATATGAGATTGTGAGTGTGAATGTGACAGTGTGAATGTGAGTGTGAGAGTGTGAATGTGAGTGTGAGAGTGTGAATGTGAGTGTGAGAGTGTGAATGTGAGTGTGAGAGTGTGAATGTGAGAGTGTGAGTGTGAATGTGAGAGTGTGAGTGTGAATGTGAGAGTGTCATAGTGTGAATGTGAGTGTGTGACTATCTGAGTGTGAATGTGAGTGTGTCAGTGTGAATGTGAGTGTGTAACTATGCAAGTGTGAATGTGATTGTGTCAGTGTGAATGTGAGTATGACAGTGTGAATATGAGTGTGAGTGTGAATGTGAGTATGGTGTGTGACAGTGTGAAAGTGAATTTGTGACTATGAATGTGAGTGTGTGAGTGTGAATGTGAGAGTGTGAGTGTGATGTGATAGTGTGAATGTGAGTGTGTGACTATGCGAGTGTGAATGTGAGTGTGTCAGTGTGAATGTGAGTGTAACAGTGTGAATGTGAGTGTGTGAGTGTGAATGTGAGTGTGTGAGTGTGAATGTGAGTGTGTGAGTGTGAATGTGAGAGTGTGAGTGTGATAGTGTGAATGTGAGTGTAACAGTGTGAATGTGAGTGTGAGAGTGTGAATGCAAGTGTGAGTGTGACTGTGACAGTGTGAATGTGAGTGTGTAACTATGCAAGTGTGAATGTGAGTGTGTCAGTGTGAATGTGAGTATGACAGTGTGAATATGAGTGTGAGTGTGAATGTGAGTATGGTGTGTGACAGTGTGAAAGTGAATTTGTGACTATGAATGTGAGTGTGTGAGTGTGAATGTGAGAGTGTGAGTGTGATGTGATAGTGTGAATGTGAGTGTGTGACTATGCGAGTGTGAATGTGAGTGTGTCAGTGTGAATGTGAGTGTAACAGTGTGAATGTGAGTGTGAGACTGTGAATGTAAGTGTGAGTGTGAATGTGACAGTGTGAATGTGAGTGTGTAACTATGCAAGTGTGAATGTGAGTGTGTCAGTGTGAATATGAGTATGACAGTGTGAATATGAATGTGAGTGTGAATGTGAGTGTGTGTGTGTGAGACAGTGTGAAAGTGAATTTGTGACTATGAATGTGAGTGTGTGAGTGTGAATGTGATTGTGTGAGATTGAATGTGAGTGTGATTTTGACAGTATGAAAGTGAATGTGTGACTACGTGAGTGTGAATGTGTGTGTGAGTGTGAGTGTGAGTGTGAGTATGAACGTGAATGTGTGAGTGTGACCATGTGAAAGTGAACGTGTGAGTGTGAAAGTGAATGTGTGAGTGGTGAATATGAGTGTGACAACATGAGTGTGAATGTGAGTGTGTCAGTGTGAATGTGAGTATGACAGTGTGAATGTAAGTGTGAGAGTGTGAATGTGAGAGTGTGAGTGTGATAGTGTGAAAGTGAATATGTGACTATGTGAATGTGAGTGTGTGAATGTAAGTGTGTGTGAATGTGAGTGTATGAGTGTGACTGTGTGAAAGGGAATGTGTGAGTGTGAATGTGAGTGTGTGAGTGTGACAGTGTGAAAGTTAATGTGTGAGTGTGAATGTGAGTGTGTCAGTGTGAATGTGAGTATGACAGTGTGAATGTAAGTGTGAGAGTGTGAACGTAAGAGTGTGCGTGTGATAGTGTGAAAGTGAATATGTGACTATGTGAGTGTGAATGTGAGTGTGTGAATGAGAGTGTGTGTGAATGTGAGTGTGTGAGTGTGACAGTGTGAAAGTGAATGTGTCAGTGTGAATGTGAGTATGACAGTGTGAATGTAAGTGTGAGAGCATGAACGTGAGAGTGTGAGTGTGATAGTGTGAAAGTGAATATGTGACTATGTGAGTGTGAATGTGAGTGTGTGAGTGTGTGTGTAAAAGTGAGTGTGTGAGTGTGAATGTGAGTGTGAGTGTGAATGTGAGCGTGTGAGTGTGTAACAGTGTGAATGTGTGACTATGAATGTGAGTGTATGAGTGTGATTGTGAGTGTGTGAGTGTGACTATGAATGTGAGTGTGACAGTGTGAAAGTGAATGTGTGAGTATGAATGTGAGTGTGACAGTGTGAAAGTGAATGTTTGTGTGTGAATGTGAATGTGTGACTATGTGAGTGTGAATGTGAGTGTTTCAGTGTGAATGTGAGTGTGAGTGTGAATGTGTGAAAGTGAATGTGAGTGTGACAGTGTGAAAGTGTGACTATGAATGTGACTGTGAATGTGTGAATGTGTGAATGTGAGTGTGTGAGTCTGAATGGGAGTGTGTGAACGTGTGTGAATGTGAGAGTGAGTATGAGTGTGTGTGAGTGTGAATGTGAGTGTGTGTGTGAGTGTGAATGTGAATGTGTGAGTGTGAGTGTGTGAATGGGAGTGTGTGAATGTGAGTGTGAATGGGAATGTGTGAGTGTGAGTGTGAGTGTGTGAGTGTGAATGTGAGTGTGAGTATGAGTGTGAGTGTGAGTGTGAATGGGAGTGTGAGTATGAGTGTGTATTGGGGTGGGGAAAGCTGGGGTTGGAGTTCAGCTTTGATGAACTCGACAGTTCAATCGGGCAGCCTTACAAAGAGTAGTTAACACTTGAGTGAGCTAACAGGGGGCCCACTGTAACCTGTGCAATGTAATACTGGCAACAAGGTCAATGCTGAAAAAGAAACAAATGGATGACTTGCATTTATATAGCTCCTTTCATGACCTTAGGATGTCCCAAAAAGCTTTACAACCAATGAAGTATTTTGAAATGTAGTCACAGTCCTAATGTAGGAAATGAAGGGAAAAAAGTGATTTTAAAAATAAAGCTAAATTACTGAGTAGTGAGGTGTGTTTTGGAGCCAGATGGTGGTCTAGTGGGAATGTCACTGGACTAGTAACCCAGAGACCCAAGCTAATGGCCTGGGAACATGGGTTCAAATCTGACTATAGCACCTATTAGAGTTTGAATTCAGTTAACAAAATCTGCTTCTGTAAGGGTGAACAAACTATCATCAATTGTTGTTAAAACCCAGCTGGTTCACAAATATCCTTTCAGGAAGGAAATCTGTTTGTTTTTGCCTGGTCTGGCTTATGGATCCTTTTGGAGTGTTAACGGTTGACCTTAACTGCCCTCTGAAGTGGCCCACCAGCCACTCAGTTCAAGGGCAATTAGGGCGGGCGACACATGCTGGTCTTGAGCAGCGACACCCACATCCCATGAAACAATACATTTTTTAAAAACACTCGCCAGTGTGACACGAAGGCCCTAAACATCGATCATCGCACCTGGGAGACCGTAACTGATGACAGGGGGAAAATGGTGACATCAGCTTGCATCACCATGACGATCAGTGGCTACAGCAGCTTGATGGCAGAGATGCCAACACCTTGTACCATGGTCTCCTCCACCATCAGCAAGAGCGCAGCATATGAATCTACCCCCATCCTCAATTTGAATTGCTGTATGCCCATCGTCTTAGGCAGATGCAAGGATGCTGACGACTCTCAAGTCATTTCATAATCCCTTTCTCTGTCTCACTCTTGCACACACTATTTCGCCAGAGTTCACCACAGAAATAAACCAGCGAGAGTTTCCATCAACTTTGTGAACCCTGATTTAAATGCTGCTGATGTCAGGACTCTCCCTTTAAGTTACAAGTTCACCCTTACTTGTGAATTACAGTGTTCAGTAATAGCAATTGCTGATGAAATGTCCTATAGCATCTCTGGTAGCAAAGAACTTGCACTTATAATTTGCAGTTAATACGTTTAATGCCTATCTTATCACTGAGCTGTACAGCCAAATCCTAGATTGGCCCAGGTTTGATTCTTAAGAAGTTCAAGACAAAACCAAAACCCACAGCCTTAACAAAAATCAATAAAATACAACCTAGTGAGAACCTGTAACAGCTGTCGGAGTGAGAGGGAGGATTCTACCTTTCCAGTGATTGAGAGGCTGTTCTGTTGTTGACAGTTTTACAAAAGGTTATTGTGTCTTCATTCATTCAACTTGGAAAGAAAATTTTTACATAGAATTTACGCTACAGAAACAGGCCACTCAGCCCAAATGTCCATGCTGGTGTTTATGCTGCAAATAAGCTGCTTCAAACTCTATTTCATCTAACTTTGCTGTCGATTCCTTTCTCTCTTGTATGTTTATATAGCTCTCCCTTAATGGATCTGTGCTTTTCACTTCAGCTACTCTGTGTGGTAACAAGTTCCCCATTCTGACCACACTCTGGGTAAAGAAATTCTGAATTGGGTTTTATATTTATGCCTCCTAATCTCATCTCCACCACAGTGGGAACACTGTCTCTATGTCTCTTTAATGAGTGTTCGCAGTGGCTGTACTGAGGGAGTGCTGCACTGTCAGAGCTGCTGTCTTTTGGATGACAGGTTAAACCTAAGTCCCATCAGCCTGATCAAAGGGCTGTAAAAGATCCTAAGGCACTATTTTGAAGAAGAGCAGGGGAGTTACGCCTGGTGTCCTGATCTATATTTATCCCTCCAATCAACGTCACAAAAAAAATGTTGACCTGGTCATGATCACATAGCTGTTTTTGGGAGCTTGCTGTGCACTAACTGGCTGCTTTGTTTCCTACGTTGTAACAGCGACTGTATTTTGAAAGTATTTCATTGGCTGTAAAGTGCTTTGAGATGTCCGGTGGTTGTGAAAAGTGCTGTATAAATGCAAGTCTTTTTTGTTTATAATCTTGAAGACCTCCATCAGGTCACACTTCAATCTTTTCTTTCTCTACAAAACAAAAGAACCACAACCTGATTAATTTTTCTTGTTGGGTATAACCTCTCTGAACTTGCAGCATTTTACTCAAAGTCAATTCTTACACCTTCTCCAGCGTCTTTTTCTCCTTTTTAATGTATGGAGACCAAAAATATTCACAGCATTACAAGTGTGGTCACGAGGAAAAGAGTGTTTGAGGACCAGGATCACAAACCTGGGACAAAGGTCAAGGTTGACCATGCAGCAGTGATCCCCGCGCTCCGATATGTTTCACAGCCCGGGACAGCCTTTAAGCAGCACCTCAAGCACTGGAGAAGTATCACTGGGGGTTCCTTTCGCAAGATTCCCCAAGTCCGGAAGGCAAGAAAGATGGTTCAACCACAGCGTCCTCTCCCAAGCATCGAGGCGCTAATCACTGAACACCAGCTCCGCTGGGTGGCGTGTGTAGCTCGTATGCCTGACACCAGACTCCCCAAGCAACTGGTCGCAGCCGGGCACTCCCAGGCGGAAAGCGGAAACGCTTTAGGGATCTCCTCAAAGTATCCCTGGAGCCGTCAAGTATCCCTGCTGACTCACGGGGGTCCCTGGCTCATGACCGACCAAATTGGAGACAGCTCATTCAGGAAGGCACCGAACACATCGAGAGGTTTCGTTGGGAGAGCACAGAGAAGGATTCGAGGCATCGGAGGGAGCGCGCAAAACTCCAATCGGTCCAGCTACTCAACCCGTTCGATCAGCACCTGACCAGCATGTGACAGAGTCTGCAGATCGCACATGGAACTGATCAACCACCTCAGAACCCATGGAATCAGAGTGGAAGCAAGTCACCCTTAATCCCGAGACATGGTCTAACTAAAGTTCTGTACAAGAAAACTTTAGGCTGCAAGAAGGCATTACAAAAAAAAATCGAGCTTCATGAATTGAAACCTTCCAATGCTGCATTTAGGCAAAGGACTCTCAAAATTTACTGAAATTGTGTGTAAAACACATAATTGAGTATGTGGTTCTTTGCTGCCATCTAGTGATCTTTGAGAGAAATAATGAGCACTGGAGGAGATGAGTGATTGCTTTGTGTATTTGTCGTCACTATAACAACCAGGAACACCAATACTTGGGCAAGGTCTGCCTTCATTCTGAGCTGGCATTGTCTGCTGTTTAAATAAGGGAGGAAATTCAGAACATTTCTGGAGAAATGAATTCTTCTTTATCAAGGTAAGGGCAAAGTGTCTCTAAATCCACATTCAGAAATGTTGCCTTAGAATAGTGAGAAGAAAAAGGGTGAGATTTAAAGAGTGGGAATGTGTCAGCCATTGATGCACACAGCAAAGCACACAGCTCCTAGTATCAATGCAGCTGCGAACCTAATCAATTTAAGCAGAATTTATTTTTAAATGCTCCATGTCAGGGGGACCCATTTTAGTGCTGTGCCAGCCAGGATTTCTCACGTTTGGAATATTAAGAAGGTCAAGTTCAGCAACCATGTTGAGCCGTCTTGCCAAGGTTGAGTCCATTCTAGGGTTTAATTATTTACTGTGCAATGGCTAATGCTTAGAAATTCTCCCCGCATTTTTCTAAATGTGCAAAATGGAGATCTATAAAAGACTTGGCTGACAAATTGAAAAAAATAAAACACCATGGTGTTATAATTTTTGTACTTAAAAGGCATTCTTTGCCATAGTATCACTTTAAGTCAGAGTTTGTGCTGGGAAGTCACAATAGCGCTGATTGCAGTAACCAATTCTTTAAATCGTTTTTTTTTAAACTGTCTTTGGTTTTCTTCCCCTCTCTCAGAAGGTATAGCCATTTTGCACCATGTGGGAGAGATTTTGGGGAACGTTAGGCATTTTGATATTCCCCAATGAATCTAGCCAATTCTAGTGGATATTCTGTATTGTGTTCATTTATCAACTTTCCTCCCCCTTTGATCTCTTTCTCAATCCCCACTGAAATGATTTCAAGTCAGCAAAACTGCAGTTATCCAAACACAGGCATGAACAGGTGATGGTCTCAATACTTCGTAGATATTGAATAACCTGCTTTACAATTAACTGCATGCATTCTGTTTCCATATGTTACCCATATTCCAACTTGGACCAAGTCCTCTTCACCCTAAACCCATTGCTGAACTATATTGGCTCCCAATCTGGCAACATTTTGATTTTAAAATTATCATCCTGGTTTTCCATAATCTCCGCCCCACCCCATCCTCACCCCACCCCACCCCACGCCCTGGGGTGGGGGGGGGCCTACAACCCTCCTGAGATCTCTGCGCTCCTCCAATTCTGGCCTCTTGTTCATTTCTAATTTTCGTCACTCCACCATTGGCGATTGTGCCTTCAGCTGCCTCAGCCCTAAGCAGCTGAAATTCCTTCCATTAGCTTTGTCCTCTCTCTCTACCTCACTACCTCCTTTAAGATGCATCTTAAAACCTACCTCTTTTGACCAAACTTTTGTTCAACTGTCCTGATACCTCCTTATGTGTCACAGTGTCAAATGCGGTTTGATGACACTCCTGTGAAGTGCCTTGGGATATTTTATGTTAAAGGTGCCACGTAAATGCAAGTTGTTGCTGTCTAAAAACACAGAAACTGAAACACATTAACACAAACTACAATCTCTTTCAGAGAGCACCAATCTGGCTGGCCTGAGCAACAATTATTGAATAAGTAGATTGCACCATCAAGCCAGAACCAGCAATGTAAAAAAAATATTGAGTGAACTGGCATCTTTCCTTCTCGTCAAAGCTGTAACAGAAATAGTTATTAAAGAGCTCCTGCCTGTATACCATAATTGAAATTCAGGACTTATCTGGAACTGCGCTCCTTGGTCTCGGGATTATGGCCTGGCTCCAAGCTTTCAGGTTAACCCTTTCCCTGCTGTTTTCTCTCCTCAGTGTATTAACAAAGAGCTTCAACCACACCAACATTTACAAGATAAAGAACTGTAGAGGTGCCCAAGGTCCCCACCTGAGTGACGCCACGTAGGACATTACTAATATGGACACAACCAGACTTAGCTGTGATACAAAGTTTTTTGCAAGAGTTGCCAGCTACTTTGCTCAGGGTAGATCAGCGCTAACCTGCAATGGGTTTGATTAATATGGTGGCTGTTTAATCCAGCTTGTACACTTCCCCATCATCTCATTTTTACTGACTAAATTTTTCAAGCATTTGAAGGTGTTTTGACAAGATTAGCCAGGGAGGAAGCTGTTTCTTCTGTCAGGATTATCGGCAAAAAAAGCCAGGATGGAGATGGAGGAGACTCTTTTTTTTGTGCAGTGTGTTATATTCAAGTGGGCATAAACACCAGCATGGACTGGTTGGGCTGAATGGCCTGTCTCTGGGCTTTATATCCTATGTAATCTTTTGTATGAAATGCACTGACTGAAAGGGTGGTGGAAGCAAGTTCAATAGCACCTTTTAAAAAAAAGGACTAGAATATACACTTGAGAAAAGTCAAACAAATTGCAGCTAGGGGAGTGGGGCTAATTGGAGAATTCTTTCAAAGAGCCAGCACAGACACAACCCGCCAAAAGGCCTCCTTCTGTGGTGTAAGATTCTATGAAAGCAGCAAATTTATGCTGGAGTACATTTCCATAGATGCCTGTAGGCCAACGATACCTCACCAAAGGGTCAATCATCACTGGAACCTGAGCTCACAACCAACTTGATGTGAACAACATTAGATCAGTGAGCTTGGTGCTGACTTCACTCTCATCGCCACCATTCCAACAGGGGTGACTTGGCCAATGACCAAGAGCAAGGACACTGGCTGACTTCTCCTCTTCATCCACGGGAACACTAAAGCCAGCTGGAGCAATTGTTGCTTCGATATGATGAGCTGACTCATTCTAGGCCCCGGCTCAGCCTGGCCTGAATGGATCACTATAATGCCAGGCGGTACTTTTATCCACAGGCCTGACAGGGAAACCATCCAGAAGCACGCCTAACTGAATTTTTAACTAACTGCTGCTTACGAAAAGAACAATCTAATTGGCTGTTTAGAGCAGGTGGTTACTTAATGGATGTGATTAGAATATCATCAAGCACTGGAATGACCACGGGATCTTGAGGAGAAGAGAGAGAAACTTCTACCAAATTGAACAGGGACCTTCCCTTGTAAAGAAAGAAAGATGGCAGACCAATTAAATTGGGGATGCTCGAGAAGCCGGAATTGAAAGAGTACAGATATCTCGGGGGGGTGGGGGGGGGGGGGTTGCGGGGCTGGACGAGATTACAAAGATAAGGAGGGGGGGAGGTCGTGGAGGGATTGGAAAAGAAAGATGAGATTTTTAAAAATGAGTTGTTGCTTATCTGGAAGCCAGGGTACCCCCCTTGGGCTTCCAGACTGCAGAGTTTACAGATGAGACCCCCCCTCCACCCCACCCCACCCCCTCCCCGCTGAACACTGCATTTCCTATTTTCACGGGAGCGGGCTGGAGTTGGGTCAGGGTTCACATATTGCACGTTTCACGCTGCTTTAAATCATCAGCTGTCTCCACTGAAGTGGGATTTTGCTAGCCCAGGAGCGTGAAACCCGGCATGTGCAGATGAGACCAGGTAAGAGCTAGCCTGGACTTGGTGGATTTGTTTGGATAGCCAGGATATTTTCCTTTGGAGAGATAAGGTACCATTTGGATATGGTCCTGGGACACCATCAGAAACCTCAGCCGTTCCCTGTATTTTTGTTTTACTCCAGGTTTTTCTCCATCAGTGTGAATTCCTTTTTATTCTTCAGCTATTTTTCTTGCTGATACCTATCTTTCTTCCATCCTTTCCCTCTTGGTCATGTACATACTTCAGACGAAGCACCCCAAACGGCCTGGAAACAGCAAGAGCCATCCACCTGTGTACAAGCCAAGCAAAGTCACCTCAGCAGTGATCCACGTGGGATTAAAATAATGTTGCACCGAGTCCGATACTTGTGAATCCAGTTAGTTAAATCGAAGCTCTGAGGCCTGTGAGCAGCAAGTCCTGTCATGCTTCAATGTGGGGGTGGACATGTGGAAAATGTTACTAGAATATGAGGCTGTCTTTGAAAGTCACCAAAGAGCAAAGGAAAAAAATCAACTGTCATAACAGTTTTGCGCAGGACAAAGCGAACTTGTTTGTAAAAATGAATAAGAGCCAAAGCTATACAAGGAGCTCGTACCGATATTTGTGGAAACCAGTCCTGGGTAATTGGAGATTTGGTTGCCTCTCATCCACTGAATTCAAGAGGCCATCTGAACAGCTAACGAATGAGTAATGGGAAACTAACAAGAAACTGAAGAGTTGGCTCAATCTGAAATTTCCACCAGTAAAGAGGGATGATGACTGCTGTAACTTCAGAAAGAAATCAATGTCTTTTTAGCTTGGATTAAGCACAGAAAAGCTTGGAACTAGCCCAACATCATTCCACTACCAAAATTCCGATTTGCCTGGGTTCCTATTCTAGAGTTTCACTCATCCCTAGTTAATGCTTCCTGCTTCTCAATTCCTCGCAACATTATCTGGAATTGCAGCTCTCCACATGCCCTGCTTTCATCTTTTGATTTTTTTTCTTTTGAAAAAAGGGATGCTCAGGTTAAGATCATGGAAGGGACAGTGAACAACGCAGAGAAGTACGTTGGCCAGTTCTGCATGCTCCTGGCTTCCTACACGCGGAAGAATGCCAGACTGAGAGACAAGATTGACCTGCTGATAAAAAAGATTATGGACTTTGCAAACACCGAGAATCCAGAGATGCGAAGATGCCTCAAGGACTTTGGAGAGGAGTTGTCTAAAATTCAGGACTATCGTCAGGCAGAGGTAGTAATGTTCACAGAAAATACTGTTCATAGAGATGATTTATTTTGTGATATTGTGTTTTATTTTGTACCATGCTGTACAGACTCCTCACTAAGGAAAATGAATATGAGTAAATGTTTATCACTTGCACACATAATTGCATACTGGAATCACAGCGATGCAAGTTTGACAGTTTGGTATATTGTCTATTAGTCACGGTCACAGTTTTAAAGCAATTACATTTTCAGTCACCACATTATAGATACTCTGCTTGTAGGCTTGTATTTGGCAATGTTGCTTTGTGAATTCTAACTTTACGGTAATCAAGAGTGTCCCAGGAGATGCTTAATGTGACTTTTAACCTTCATTCTGGGGAAATGGTTAAATGGGGATACTGGGCCCTTACTCAGCATCATCTAAATTACCTTTGACATCTCAGCTGAATTTAGGAATGTGCTGTGTTGGGGAATGTTGGCATACCACTGCATGGTACAGGATATTCAAGCTTAAATGCAGTGAGTGTTCAAGTTTTTTTTTCCCATCTTTGTGGATTAGGCAGATTCTTGGAGGCAATATGAAGTTTAAATGCATGCTTCAGGTAATTTGCATAAATCTCAGGTTGCTGATACGAACAACCCTGGGTGTTCCAATTTAGGACCCATCCACCAGTGAGGCAACAGTGATAGTAAAAGTCCTTACCAAGTTCCAAGACCACCAACCTTCAAATATTATTAACCAGAGCAGAAATAAGCACAAATAGGAGTGAGTTGCCCACGTTTTGCCAAGTTTGAAAAGCATTCATGGCCATTAATTACAGGAAATAGTTTCAGGATTAGAATCAGTCTTAGGTGATGCTCAGCAAGTGAAATAAATACCGCCCTTCGGAAGGAAAATTTTAAAAAAAAACTTATTTGGAAGCTTGGTGAATAGGAGGGGAGCAGGTCGGCCTCTCATTCAGTGTAACAGAACTTAAGCTCACCACATTCAAATAGAAAGAGAAAAAAAAGTAACTAATGTTAGAAATGACGAAGAAACGTTGAAAAATTTCAGGAGGTCATTCAGCATCTGAAGGAGAAACATTAATGATTCAGCTGGGACCTGACATTCTGATGAAGGACTCCAGTCAAAACGTCTATCTCTCTTTTATCTTTCAGGTACTAACTCACCTGTTGTACCAGTATTTTGATACAAAGCACTGAAGTCCATTTATCATCAATGTCAGAAGACTGTATTTCAGTTTCCTTATATCAGATCTCGCTAATGTTGATGTATTCAAAGCCTAGCAGCTTTGGAATGTAGTAATGAGCTGCTTTGTTTAGAAATCTCTAGATGCAATTTGACTTCCAGGCTAGGAGGCACTTGAACCCACTCATCTTTCACTGAAGTATTTTTGTTGAATATTTTGAATTATTTCTTTAAATGTTTCCCACTGTTCATTTAACACCATATGTTTTAGTCTACTTACCCAATCAACCTTAACCACTTCTCCCCCCATATCTATGTAATTGGCTTTAAGTTCAAAATTCTTGTTTGTGATTGGAGTATCTCACTTTCAAACTTAACATGAAATTCAATGGTATTATGATCACTATTTCTTAATAGATGTTTTATTATGAGATTACTAATTAACCTGTCTCATTACACAATACTAAATCTAATTTAGCTTTATTCAAATTGGTTCCACAATGTATTGCTCCAGGAAACTTATGAAAACATTCTACAAGCTCATTTTACAAAAGTAAATCTTAAAATTAAACATACATTTGGCACACATAACTAACTCTTCTGAACAATCTGCACTAATATAAACTTCACCATCCCCAACTCATGAAATCACCATAGCAGGATTTGAACAGATGACCTCTGGGTTACTAATTGAATACCATAACCATTACACTATCATAACCTGCCTCCAAATCTAAGGAAGGGGGCGGGGGGTGAAATCTTGATTATTTTTCTGTAAGGAATCCTGTGCAAATTGTAACAATGACCATCAGTTATAATCAGTTTTCACTGGGTTGAGGCTTCCTATGCCGAGCAAAATGAGATGCTCAGGGAGACTATGGAGGTCAAGCGATAGGAGGTGATAATCACAATGTAGAAGTTAATTAGCAAGTGAAAGAATTAGTCAAACAACAAAAAGTTGTTTCTATTTTTGCTAAGTCACAATCCTGTGCCATAACTTCACAATTAAGTTTGTTGTGAAAATTTCTTCATGAGATTGGTCTTTGAAATAATAATTTTTTTGCCTTCTTCCCCGATTCATTTTAGGTGGAAAGACTGGACGCCAAGGTTATTGGACCACTAAAGGCATACGGTCCGCTGACAAAATCCAAACGGGTATTTTGTTCCTTTGTTCCTATTTAATTTTCCACAGTAACACTTCTCATTAATCAAAAGTCAAATTCTTTTCTACCCACAAACCAAAAATTTCACCTAAACAACAACTTTCATTTATATAGCGCCCTCAATGTAGTACAAACATCTTGAGGCACTTCAGAGGAGCGTAATCCGCTCAGCTCCTGACCTAATTACTGCCTTGTTTCAAACATGGACAAAAGAGTTGAACTCCTGAGGTGAGGTGAGAGTGACTGCCCTTGACATCAAAGCAGCATTTGACCGAGTGTGGCATCAAGGAGCCCTAGAAAAACTGGAGTCAATGGGAATCAGGGAGATAACTCTCCTCTGGTTGGAGTCATACCCAGCACAAAGGAAGATGGTTGTGGTTGTTGGAGGTCAATCACCTCAGTTCCAGGACATCACTGCAGGAAATCCTCAGAGTAGTGTCCTAGACTCAACCATCTTCAGCTGCTTCACGAATAACCTTCCTTCCATCATAAGGTCAGAAGTGGGGATGTTCGCTGATGATTGCACAATGTTCAGCACCATTCACGATTTCTCAGATACTGAAGCAGCCCATGTCCAAACGCAGCAAGACCTGGACAATATCCACGCTTGGCCTGACAAGTGGCAAGTAGCATTCATGCCACACAAGTGCCAGGCAATGACCATCTCCAACAAGAGAAAATTTAACCATAATCCCTTGACATTCAATGGCATTACCTTCACTGAAACCCCCACTATCAACAACCTGGTAGTTACCATTGAGCAGAAGCTGAACTGAACTAGCCATATAAATACTGTGGCTACAAGAGCAAGTCAAAGGCTGGGAATCCTCCAACAAGCAACTCACCTCCTGACTCCCCAAAGCCTGTCCACCATCCAAAAGGCAGAAGTCAGGAGTGTGATGGAATACTCCCCACTTGCCTGGATAAGCACAGTTCCAACAACACTGAAGAAGATTGAAACCATTCAGGACAACGCAGCCTGCTTGATTGGCACCCCTTCCACAAACATTCACTCCGTCCAACACCGACCAACACTGGCAGCAGTGAGTGCCATCTGCAAAATGCACTGTAGGATCTCACCAAGGCTCCTTAGGCAGCATCTTCCAAACACACACTACAAATTAGAAGGACAAGGGCAGCCGATACATGGGAACAACACGACCTGCAAATTCCCCTCCAAGCAACTCACCATCCTGACTTGGAAGTATATCACCGTTCCTTCACTGTCGCTGGGTCAAAATCCTGGAACTCTCTCCCTAACAGCACTGTGGGTGTACCTACACCACGTGGACTGCAGCGGTTCAAGAAGGCAGCTCATCACCACCTTCTCAAGGGAAATTAGAGATGGGCATTAAATGCTGGCCCAGCCAGCGACGCCCACACCCCAGGAAAAAATTAAGAAAAACCAGAAAGCATTTGTAACCGAGTTACATAAGGAAATATCAGAACAGGTGAGAGGTAAATTTTAAGGAATGTCTCAAAGGAGAAAAGAGAAATAGCGAGGCAGAGATGTTTAGGGAAGGAATTCCAGATTTAGGACCCAAGCAGCTGAAGGTGTGGCTGGCAATGATGGACTAAAGAAAACTGGGGGATGCAGAGGCTATAATTAGAGGAACACAGAGGCCACAGAGCGTTGTAATGCTGGAGGAGGTTACAGAAGTAGTGACGGGACTGGCTAAGCAGGGATTTGAAAACAGGCTTGAGGAATGAGAATTTTACTAACCCTTTGGGAACAGGATGGGCTGGGAGGCAGGAAGGCTGGCAAAATGGCATGGGAAGGCATTGGGTGGCATGCCCAACATCTGCTTGCCATCATGCCATTTTGCCAGCACTGGGAAGGATTGCCAATGAGCTCGCTGCCTGGAGTACAATTGAACCACTTAAGTATCCATTTCAGGGTTTCTTCCTGTCCCCATGGTCTTTTTGCTATTGGGTGGGGAGAGTGCCCAGTGAAACCAGGCAACCTGCTGGCTGGTACCGGAAATGGGGCCTCCTTTTTTGCAGATTCTTTGACCCACAGAGGGGACCCCGATGGTTATGGCCATCCCTGTAGCATCTGCTCACTGAGACACCACCTCACACCACCCCCGCCACCCACCACCACCCCCCCCACCCCGCCACCCGCTGCCCCGCCCCCCCCCCCCCCCCCCCCCCCCCCCCCACCCCCCACCCAATGATCGACGGGGCTTGCCTGCCAGGCACTGTCTTCCGCAACTCCACTTACACCTCTTGGAGGGCACCGGCCATTGATCCTTCATGTACAACACAGCAATGGCCGCTTGTGGTAGTGCTGCTCCGCCTGCTGCTGAGCTGCTAGCCCTATGATTGGGCCGGCAGCTTTTATGGGCAGGCTGCCATCTTTAATAGGGAGGTGTCTGCTGCTGCCAAAATATGACCTGCATACGCTGCCCACTAAAGCAGGGTCAGATCCCACCACCACCCCCCCCCACCCCATCCCATCCCCTGCTTTGGGCCGTGGTGACAGGAATTTAGTCTTCGATATAAAATTCAGTCCATCGAGTCATTGCTAGACTGGGTGCCAGTGTAGATCAGTGAGAAAAGATGTGACTGGGACTTGGTGAAAATTAAGATCCTGGCACCAGGGTTTAGGATGAATGTGAGTTTCCAGAGGTTGCAAGATGAGAGGCCAGCCAGAGCATTATTAGAATATCACTGTCAGAGCCTATTCGTGTTAACCAAAAAGGACTGGTAACTATTACTGTGGAATCCTTTTGACTCCTCCAAGTGCTGATGTAGTCTGACAATGTGGCGACATCTGTGATTCAGACCATTTAGCCTCCTGGCTGCGGGATACACTGTGAGACAGCATAAAACACTGGACTTGGGGGATAATGGAAAACAAAGGGAAAAGTAAACTGCGAACACTGGATGTCAATCCTGAATTTCAAAAGTAAATACAGAAGAGCAGGTCAACACCATCTGTAAAGAGAAAAGTGGGCTGATCATTTTTGGAGATTATCTTTACTTCAGAACTGGAAGTTGAAAGATAACCCAAAGCTCTCTAAGTAAAATTGCTAAACAAACCGGGGCTAGGGTGGGGTGGGGATGAAACTCCAAGTAGTGATCGGACTCAATTCCCTCAAATTTACAAAAATGAGAGGCAATTTCATCCAAACATATGTTCTTAAAGGACTTGAAAAGGTAGAAGCTGGAAGAATTGCTGTGGAGTCCAGAACATGGGGTCACAGCACAGAATCTTGTGGAGCTGACGGGGTCTTGGCTGCCAGCTGGAGAGCCGGTGAGAGCCCCATGTTGCCTCTCTTCGGGAAGGCCCACTGCATTTTGTGCCACTCAGGCAGTTAAAAGGCCTGCGTTGGGCCTTCCCCCCCCACCCTGTGCCAAGTACCCTGAGGGTGCAAGTCCCGCCTGCCAAGAGCTGCCAACCAATCAGAGGCCAGCAGTTCTTCTGGACTCAGCACCGCCGCCGGGGAGATGGTGGCCACTGCTGGTACTACACCAACCCAAGGCTCTAATTGAGGTGAGACCCAGGTGACTGATGGTAAGAGGTTTTACAGGGGGGTTCTGTGGGGCAGGGGGTTGGCAGCAAGGGCAGGGAGGTGACTTTCGGGGGCACCCATCGTCCTGATGTCAGGTCCCTCAATCAGGAACTGAGTGCTTTTGAATGCAGGAGGCCCAACCCCCTCCCCAGGAGCCCACAAGTGAACTCGCCAGGGTTTACTTGTCGCGCTCCCCGGGCCAACTGCTGGGCTAATACCCTATAGTTCCCCATTGCTTTCTCCATGGCAATGCCTCAACCAATCAGAGTCAATTTGCCAACCAATCAGCACTTTTTTCTCCTGTAGTATAAATTATCATGAACGTTTGAAATTTGGCATTCTTGCATTTGTCCTGACGAGTGCAAGATGAAAAGTTTCAGCAACATGTCTCTCTTTTCAGCAATATCCAGGTTCTGTACTATCAAGCGACTATTAATTTATACAACTGAATTAAATTCCTGTCACAATAAAATGTACATTAACTTCCTAGAATATGTGGCTCACACATATCAGGAAGCAGCATAATTAGTTCTGATTCTCTTTCTGTATTAAATCAGACAGACATCAAAAAATTTAACAGCGTCAGAAATCGTGAAATGAAAGAACTGGAAAACCTGCAAAAGTTGAAACAGAAGAACCCTTCAGACAGGCAAGGGATTGTATCCTTTCTGAAAGGCTGGGTAGAGAGTTTAAAGATAAAATTGACTTCATTTATGCAACTTTTAAAAAAAACAACAGACACATAACTTAGAAAAGGTTGCCTCAACTCTGAGTTAATCCTCCCATCCCAAATGTAATCAGAAATAAATAAGAACAGAAAATGTTGGGAAAACTCAGCAGGTCTGGAAGCAGCTGTGGAGAGAGAAAAACAGAGTTAATGCTTCAAGTCTGTATGACTTCTTCAGAGCTGAAGAAAGGTTGAAATGTGATGGGTTTTATACTGTTTAAGAGGGGGTGGAGCAGCTGGAGCAAAATAGACGGTCAGGGATAGGTGGGAGCTCAGGAGAGATTTGACAAACTTATCACGGACACAAGACAACGGGAGTAGTAATGATAGTGTTAAAGACTAAGGCGGGTGCTAATAGTGGCATAAAGGTCGGATAGCAGAAAGCGTTAATAGCAGAACAAGGGTCAGTGCTCTGTGAAAGCAAAGCATAAGAACGAGTTACAGACTGGCCCTGTGTGGGGAGGGCTTTGGGAAAAAGAGGGTGTTGGGGGTGTTAGAGGAGTGAACCAGGGTGCCACAGAGGGTATGGTCCCTGCAGAATGCTGGCAGGAGGGATGAGGGGAAGACGTGTTTGGCCGAGACATCATGCTGGAGTTGGCAGAAATGGTGGAGGATGATCCTTTTAATGCGGAGGCTGCTGGGATGAAAAGTGAGGGCAAGGGGAGCTGTATCATGATTCTGGGAGCGAGGGCAAGGGTGCAGGAGATGGGTCAGACTCAGAGGCAGGGGTGGGGGAGATGGGTCAGACTCGGAGGCAGGGGTGCAGGAGATGGGTCTGACTCAGAGGCAGGGGTGGGGGAGATGGGTCAGACTCGGAGGCAGGGGTGGGGGAGATGGGTCAGACTCGGAGGCAGGGGTGGGGGAGATGGGTCAGACTCGGAGGCAGGGGTGGGGGAGATGGGTCAGACACAGAGGCAGGGGTGGGGGAGATGGGTCAGACTCGGAGGCAGGGGTGGGGGAGATGGGTCAGACTCGGAGGCAGGGGTGTGGGCGATGGGTTGGACACAGTTAAGCACCCTGTCCTCGGCTCAGGAAAAAGAAAGACATGTCAGATGCACTGTTTTAGAAGGTAAAATCATTGGAACAGATGCGACGGTGCTTCTCTTCTACTTCTCTATCACCCGCAACACCTCATACCCTTTCCACGGCACCTTCCCATGCAATCGCAGGAGGTGTAACATCTGCCCCTTTACCTCCTCCCTCCACACCACCCAAGGCCCCAAACACTCCTTCCAGGTGAAGCAATGATTCACCTGCACCTCTTTCAATTTAGTCTGCTGTATTCGCTGCTCTTAATGCAGCCCCCTCTCCATCGCGGAGACTAGGCCAGCACTTTGCGGAACATCCTCGCTCAGTCCATAAGCATAACCTCGACCTTCCTGATGCTTGTATTTCAACTCACCATCTTGCTGTCATGTCCACATTTCTGTCTTGGCATGCGACAATGTTCCAGTGAAGCTCAACGCAAAGTGGAGGAACAGCACCTTATCTTCCGATTAGGTGCCCTACAATCTTCCGGACTTTACATTGGGTTCAATGATTTCAGACCATGAACTCTGTCCTCCATTTTGATATTTTTTTTCCAAACTCCCTAACCCCACAGGGCCAGTCTGAAACTTGTTCTCATGTTTTTCTTTAACAGAGCGCTGACCCGTGTTCTGCTATTAACACATTCTGCTATCTGACCTTTCTGCCACTGTTAGCACCTTCCTCAGTCACTAACACTATCATTGCTGCTCCCTTTGTCTTGTACCCATGACATCTTTGTCAATCACTCCTGAGCTCCCACCTATCCCTGTCCTTCTATTTTGCTCCACCTGCTCCACCTCCTCTTAAACAGTATAAAATCCATATATTTCTACTTCTCTTTAGCTCTGAAGAGTCGTATGGACTCGAAATTTTAATTCTGTTTCTCTCTCCACAGAAGCTGTCAGACCTACTGAGTTTTTCCAGCATTTTCTGTTTTTATTTCAGATTTCCAGCATCTGCAATATTTTGCTTTTATTTTAGTAATCAGATCCAGTATCATTTTAAATTTTCATATCTCTTGAGGTACATTTTTTTTATATCTCTTTCTGATCACACACTATAAAAGAACAGTGAGTAGATATGGATTACATTGTATACCCAAATAAAGCATTCTATATTGTGCATATGTATGAGAGTTTTGGATATATTGAGGTGGATTTTATAAAGGGACAGTGTTGCCCTCCCTGACCTAGAAGCCGGTTGGCACCTGGCCGACCTGAAACTTGGCTGCCCGCAGTGATATGATGCTGGGGGCAGCCTTAATTAGTTAAGAGTGGGTGTTCCACCTCTCTTGCCCTGGAGATGTGCCAGCCAATCTGAAAGGCCAGCAGCTTTGTAGACCCAGCAGCACCAGAAGAAAGTAGTGACCATGGCTGGGACTAGAGAGCTGCTGGCCAATCAGATTGAAGTGAAGATGGATAAGGTTTTGGGCAGGCATGGCTATGAGACCCCAGCGAGGAGGGGGAGGGGACTGGGGGCAGGGTGGTGGTGTTAGAAAAGTCAAGGAGGGGGGCATAAATGGATTGGGGGGGGGGGAGGTGGAGTACGAACATCAGGGTCTGGTGCCCCAGCTGGGCACAAGGGATTCTCCCAAAGTAAGGTACCCCACTTCCTTGCCCGATCGCAGCCTGCACTGTCAAAGCTGCTGTGCTGTTCGACTTCCTTTCACCTTCCATCGCAGGCTGGAAAATTACAGCAGAGAAGGAATGAGCCCCTTAAATGGCAGTTAATTGTCCACTTAAGGGCCTTAATAGACCTAAGGTCTGACAAGCTCCCTGTAATATGGGAGATGGATCGGGGATGGGCATGAAGGCGCGGGCTGGCCAACCACCTTATTTATGTGCCCCTCCCCTGCCCTCCCCCACCCCTGTCTTCAAATACACCAGAAGGGGTGCTGTAAAATTCATGCCATCCTTCAAGGAATTTAAGTGAAATTAGAAATAGTTACCTAGTCATTCAGGACATTTTCCTTAACTGATTTTTCCAGTCACTGGTACGTGGCTTTTAAAACTGTATCTGAATCTCAAGAACTTCCAATCAGTTTGAAAACGAAAATGTTCTATAGATTGACTGGTGCTGTTTATAATATAGTTCAGGATGCTTTTAGCCCTAAATGGATTGTTTCAACGAATGTGAACAGGTGGCTGTACATAAGAGGTGCAGTAATGATTAAAGATCACATGTTATAATTCCCCTGATTGACGAGCCAACAAACAACTGCCCAATGTGTATTGCCCTGTGCAGGTTGGGTATGCCCAGGTTTGACCCCTGGTCTGTATTGAGTTGGCTGACTTCAGCTAGGGAAGGTGTAACGATTCTGCAATAGGAGGCAGGAATCCCGCTCGTCTTATCTGCCCTGTGAACATCTAGCAAGAAAAAAGCATTTTTTAAAATGGTTGTAGAGTGAAATATGATTCCAAGGTGGAATATCAGCCAATTTTGGCTCCCTAGTCTCACACGTGAAGGATGTGACCACTGAGGCTGGAGCCCAGATTTTCAAAGGGCCATGTGGTTGGGAAGGGGTGTGGGTAGGGTTTGAAAATCACCGTCCCAGAGACTAAGTTGGAAACCTGATGCCTTTGGAACAGTTCCAAATTTTCAATAGGTCAGCAATGGGAAGTGAGTTGGGAAGACACCTGCCTCCGATTAATGGCTTTTTTAGTTCTTTAAGGAATTGGTTAAGGAGCCTGTCTGGAACGGAATAAAATTTTCAAAACTTCTTCCGGTGATCCCGAATAGTCTCATGCATGTCAGTGCACAGCTGACGGGGCACAAATACATTTCTTTGGACACAGTTTTAAGAGGAATCTATGGGGTCAACTAGTGCCAACATGAGTGCAGGTCCTTACCTTGTCGTGCAAGTGCACTGCCAACCTCGCTCAATCTCCCGGCCTGCTGAGAACTGTCTGCTCAAATTGGCAAGACAGCGGCAGCCTCTAACATGGCTGCCACCAGCCTATGCCACTGGCACCAGACAGGCAGCTCCCACCTCCTGGAGGCGCTCAGTGCCTCTAATTGGGTACCAAGCTCACCTCCTGGCCAATTAGACCATTTAAATTTAAAATATCATCACAAGAACAATGCAGGTCAGGTGCAGGGTTGAGACACGAATTCATCCAGGTGTCAGATTTCAGAAAATTCAGTCTAGGAAAGCTACTGACTGATTCAGCACAGTGTCTGACTTGCAATACAATGTTGTTGATTGATAGAAATCAGCTGAAGTCAGGCTACAGACGGTGATTATGGGGACGGTACATATTTTATATGTATACTTTATTGTACTGCAAATAGTAAGTTTTGTGATAATATGAAACTGGTGCAGGAATATTCCAAGGACCATTATCAATAACTCTGATTGAATGACCACATATTAAGCAGCACTACAATTCCCTTGCTAACGGAAATGTGAAAATGTACCCTCTCTCCAGCGCTTAACATTTGCCAACATGACACACAGCAATTTCTGGAAATGCAACATTGTTACTTTTGTTGTAAGAATAGAAATGCAAAATATTTTTTGGAAGGTGTGAAACTTGTAAATGTTGATGTTAAGAGAGACTTGGGTGTGCAAAGAACTCAGAAGTTTAGCATGGAGGTACAGCAAGCAATTCTGAAGGCTAATGGCATGTTGGACTTTATTGCAAGGGAATTGGAGTGCATGAATAAAGAAGTCTTGCTACCATTGTACAGGGCTTTGATGAGACCACACCTGGAATACTGTACACAGTTTTGGTCTCCACATTTAAGGAAGGATCTACTTACTTTGGAGATGGTACAGCGAAGGTTCACTAAATTGGGTCTCTGGGAATGAAGTGGCTGCCCTATTGTGAGAGACTGAATAAATTGGGCCTATATTCTGTGGAATTTATAAGAATGAGAGGCAACCTCATTGAATCATACAAGATTCTGAAGGAAATTAATAGGGTAGACTCTGAGAGATTGTTCCCACAGGTTGGGGAATCTAAGACATGGGGCCAATCATTAAGGACTGAGATGAGGAGAACTTACTTCATCAAAGGATTGTGAACCTTTGGAAATCTCTACCCCAGAGGGTTGTGGATGCTCCATCATTGAATATATTTAAGGCTGGGATAGACAGACATTCTCTCAGGGAATTAAGGGATATGTAGAGCAGGAGGGGAAATGGAATTGAAGCCCAAGATCAGCCATGATCGTATTAAATGGTGGAGCAGATTTAGCATGGTCTACTCCTGCTCCTATTTCATGTGTTCCTGGATTTTTCCTTTAACAAATTGAAAGATCAGCAAATAATATACACATTTTCTGACTAATTGCTGCAGTCTGCTTTGGCAGTAGTAAATGTCAGATGCATCACCTTCATCAATTTTACGCTGCTGCAGTCCATTTTAATTTGTACATGCACACACACTAGCAGATCTCACATGGTGTTGCTCATGGTCAGTAAGAAGAGTCTGCAGGGAAAGTGTTCCGGGGAATCAGTGCAATAATTAAAGGAATTGTTGCCTACATGCAAGACTTCTAAACTAATACGAAAACAAAGAAAAAGGAAGAACATATTTGTATTTATACATCACCTTTGACAAACTCAAGACATCCCAAAGGGCTTTACAGCCAGTGAAGTTTTGAACTATAGTCTTGAACAATAGCTACTGTTGTAATGTATAAAAAGCTACAGCCAATTTGCGCACAGCAAGGCCACCAACAGCAATATGACAATGACCAGATCATTTGCTTTTAAGAATGAATTTTGGCTGGGACGCTATATATATTAAACTTGGTTCATGGGGTTTGCATTTCTTTGAAGATCTATTATAAGTGCCTGCAGTATCAGTTATCCCTGTAAGGGATGCTCTGATGGGCTTTCTCAATGTTGGAAGTGTTATCCTGGGCAACACACATTAGTTCCTATTTTACAGTGTGAATATGTCTTCCTGCAATTGCACAATTTGGCAGTTGGGTTCTTGAAACTGTTTGAAAAACTTTCTTAATGTCCAAAGTAAGGGTTTAAAACAAAATTAAAAACTCAAAATATTGCACGATAACATGATTAAATTTCTCCTCCAAATTGACTCAAAAATTCTGCCCATATTCTGTGACTCTGTGACTAGAATTTGGATTCTGCAGTCGAAGCTTGTACAGTGTATCTGATTACTCAGGTTGCATCAGTACCCTGCAGTTTATCCATTTTCTCACAACATCCATTCTGGAATCTTCCCTGAATAAGGTGAATCAGTGCTTAGACTAATGGCAGCTAACGTTGAATTCGGAACAGTTTTGTATTATGATCCCATGTTTATGGAGAACTGGATTAAAAAGGCTTAAGTTGACGTGACATGGAATTATTAAAAAACAATTACTCTGGGGATATGGCCAACACTAACAAGGCCAGCATTTATTGTTCATCCTTGGTTCCCCTTGAAAAGGTAATGATCTGCCTTCTTGTTGAACCACTGCTGTCCATGTGGCAAAGTGCTATTAAGCAACGAGTTCCAGGATTTGGACCCAGTAATGCCTTAAAGCCATTAAACAAGGGAAAATTTCACCTCATTCTTCCCAGCGGAATTCAACCACAGGTCCCAGGTCTAGTGTTTAAAGCACTGCTCCATGCGCCTCTTTTGCCTCATCTCTGATGCCCATCACTTGACTATTCGATTGTCACCAAACACAACATGTTACATGAATTGTGATTGGTTTTTTCAGAAGTTACAACAGAACTCTGGCATTAGTGACTTAAGAAGATTAGAACAAGAGTAGGCCATTCAGCCCTTTGAGTTACATTCAGTTAGATCATGGCTGACCTGAAAGCAGGAGTGTAGGCCTTTGTCCTATCACTCCATGGTGCATCTTTCTTGAACATGACTTTTGAGCAAGACATAAGTTGTGCTTGTGACCATTAACCAAGAGTTAGTAACATTGCCCGCAGTATCACAATATCTTTACAGTGCAGAAGGAGGCCATCTGGCCCATTGCATCTGTACTGACTCTCTGAAAGAGCATTCCACCTAGTCCCACTCCCCTGCCTTATCCCCTTATCAGACCTGATGTTCATTCTGTTTGAACCTTTCTGTTTGATGCTGCATTTTATTGGAAATAGTTTCAAAGGCTGTACATGACCTAGTTTCTACACAAAACAGACTCAAATATAAAAGAGATTGTACTCCAGAAACATGATTACTTTAAAACAATGCAACGAGATTGGATCTTTTGTGGTGCTTTTAAGAAACGCAGTGGCTAGCCTACTTAATCTCAGTGAAACCTGTACTTCTTTTTGCATGTCACCCCATTGGGGTGCAGTGTACCTTTCATACGAAACTGAATCTGTACACGGTTCATTTGTTACCTCCAAATTAACATGTCTGTCTGAATGTGAGTGTTGACTTCCTTCCTTAGGCTGAAGCTAGTGTGCAGAAGGCTTCAGTTGATGTCAATCACACCACACATCAGCTGGAGGAGATCATTTACAAATTTCAGCAGCAAAAACTGCAGGACATTAAGGTATGAAGATTGGAGTTGATTTCTTTATTCATAAATTAAGTCTCAATTTCCTGCTTTTTTTCAGGCCATTCCTTGCCTCACTATTCTTAGCTGCAAAGACTTCTACAGGCTACACCTTGAACTTGGGGAGATAGTAGTGTTGTGGTAATGGGTTAGTAAATTCAGAACACTAGGGTTAGTAAATTCAGAGGCCTAGGCTAATCCTCAGGGGGCATCAGTTCAAATCCCCCCACAGTAGCTGGTAGAATTTTTAAAAATCAATTAATTAAAAAAAAAATCTGGAATTGAAAATGAGTCTTGGTAATGGTTTTGTTAATTGTTCTAAAAACCCATCTGGTTCAATAATGCCCTTTAGGGTAGGAAGTCTGCTGTTCTGGTCTGGCCTATATGTGACTCCAGACCTGCAGCAATGTGGTTGACTCTTAACTGCCCCTCTGAAATAGCCTAGTAAGGCATTCAGTTCAAGGGCAATTAAGGATGGGCAACAAATACTGGAAATACTGGCCTTGCCAGTGACACCCACATCCCATGGAAGAATAAATTAACTCAATCCTTCTGAGGACCTGAAACGGAAAACCTCAGTCGCCCACTCATTCTAGGATATTTAAGTCTTTAAAACCTAAAGCTTAGTGGCACCAATGCACCACTTCCTAAATTAACTTCTCTCTTTTCAGTCTCAGTGCTATCGTGTTTTATTGACCTTGGCTCTGCATGTACGTTTCTCTGTAAAAGCATTGCAAACTGTTGCAATTCTCAAAGGGAGCCCAGTCCAGCATCAGAACATCAGTCTTGTGATGGTACCGGAGTAAACTGAAGGAGTGATCCAAAACTGCACCTGGTCACTGTATGATGATTCCCTTTGCAAACCTCAAATCATTTTCTTTTTTTTATTCATAGGCCATTTTCTCAAATTTTGTGACAGTCGAAATGATATTCCATGCCAAAGCCCTTGAGATGTACACGAATGCCTTCCAACACCTGAACAACTTTGATGAAGCGAAGGATCTGGCGGTATGAATGGAAGTGTTTAGTCCTTGTTAAAAAAAATCCAGCAGACAGATTTACAAGAAACCTAGACTGAGATATTTAAAATGTCTTTTTTTAAATAAATAAAACAGCTAGATGGAAGACAGAAGCTCATAGACAAGGGTCTTGCCAAGGCTGAAAAGAGTAGGAGACAAAAACAAGACAAGAAGCAGTTAGTAACCCTGCTGTTAGGAATCTACAACAGAAACTGAGGCACAGCTCTTCACCTTGTCTTACATTCCTCACAGCACAAGGCTTGGTTATGGCGAGCACTTTATTGTGTGTGTGAATCGATGTCCTATTGCTCAGCAATGCTTGTAAAGCTTGAAAATGGGGGGAGATGGTGGCGCAGTGGTAATGTCACTGGACTAGTAATCCAGAGGCCCAGTTCATAAATCTGGAATTGAAAGCTAGTCTCAGTCATCTTTTTTTACTCTTTCATGGGATGTGGGAGTTGCTGGCTGGGCCAGCATTTATTGCCCATCCCTAATTGCCCCTGAGAAGGTGGTGGTGCGCCACCTTCTTGAACAACTGCAGTCCGTGTGGTGGAGTTACACCCACAGTGCTGTTAAGGAGGGAGTTCCATTCTGACCCAGGAACTCCCTCACTAAAAACGGTGATCATGAAACTATCATCGATTGTCATAAAGACCCATCTGATTCACTAATGACCTTCAGGGAAGGAAATATGCCATCCTTACCTAGTCTGGCCCACATGTGACTGCAGATCCCCACAACAATATGGTTGACTCTTAACTGCCCTCTGAAATGGCCTAGCAAGCTCTTCAATTAAAGGGCAATTAGGGATGGGCAGCAAATGCTGGCCTTGTTAGTGATGCCCACATCCCATTAAAGAATAAAGGAAAAACAATCATATTGGAAAGGATTTAACATCTAATCTAGGTGAGCATGCTTCTCATTCAAGGTTTTTCTTTCCTCTGTTATATGAAGAAAGATAAACTCAGAAGAAGCTGTACATATTTCAAAAAACATTGAACAAACCAGCGTTGGGACGCGTCTGTTATAAATAATGATGAACAAAAAGATCACTGGGCCTCTCCAGTCTGTGCCACCTAATTGTGACACCTTCACAATAAATATACACCACAACAGCCAAAAGATATGTCATCTCCTAGGAAAGGGGGAAAAAAATCAATAAAACCCAAGGCCAACTGGGGAGAAATAATCTAGGAAATTCCTCTCTGACCCACCCCCTCCCCACCACTTCACTAAGGTGATCACAGCCAGTCCAAGAGATCTCTGATCCTGAATTCCTTACAGCATCTACCTTTTGTAAGTGCCTCAGCCAGAAATAGGTTCAGTTCTCGCTTGAAGAAATTTATGGAATCAGAGTCCACTGCACAAGCTGTATTCTCTAGGAAAAGAACCAGCCCCTGACATCCATCCGAAATCTGACATATACAACTTAAAATTCTGACCCCTGTCCTCCTTTTCCTATTTATAACAACGTATATCTATGTAACACCTTTAACATGGTAAAATGTCCCAAGGTGTTTCGCAGGAGTGTTATCAAACAAAATATCACACGGAGATATCGTGCAGAATTGTCTGTGACCTCTGGCGTCGGGTGTGCTCAGCGGCACGAACAGACAATATGGCAAGGAGGCCAAAAGCGAGTTTGGAACCAGTTTGCGATCATCTGCTCAGCCCATTGATGGTGGGCTGCATTTCCCACCATTGGACATCGGGACCCTCATTGTAATACATGTGCATATCATTATAAGGCTAGCCCGCCAGACTCATCCCCCCCCCCATGCTAGATCGTCCGACCGCTTCGGCGTGATTGCACGCTGACATGTTTCACAACTGCGCATAAGTGACATGCACCTGGCGGGCTGCACTTCACTCTGGACTTCAAGGTTTGTTTGCCTACCTTGCTTTGGTCAGCACTCAGTCATCAGTACCAGGCTTCACAGGCAGCACCACATCACTTTTAGGGGGGCTCACGGGCAGCCATAAGGTGGGGGTGGCTTTGTATGGCTTCAGGGCTAGATAGGGGAGAAGTGGCCTCAGGCAAGGGAAGAGTCTGCAGGATGAGGTTTTTACTGAGGAAGAGGGTTATCCCAGGGTGTGTGTGGGGGCACAAGCTGATCTGTACAAGTGGCCTCAAGATGGTGAGGACTGAGGAGGCGGCCTCCAGAGGAGATGAGGCCAGATGGAGATGTGAGGGCATGTGTGAGAGAGTGAGTGGTGATGCCCCTTGAGCTGGCAGTGTGTGATGGGTTTGAGTGTGAGTTTAGAATGATGAGATGGTTGCCTTAACCTGGCAGCACAGATGAGATCATTCATCCTCTTCCTGCCCTAGATGGCCAACCTCTTCTGTGCAATATTGGCACTGATCACCACTGCCACTGCCTACCAAGCCGGAGTGGTAATGTTGCTGCCCCTCCAGCGACCAGAGCGGGGGTAGAGGACATCATGGCGGGCCTCTACGGTGTCCAAAAGTCATTCCAGGGATGCGTCACTAAACCTGGGGGCTGAAGTCTTCTTGGCTTTCGGGGCCATCTCTTACCTGCAGCAGTCCTGGGCCAGAAGCACGTGAGGCTGTACTTTAAATGTGGCACCCAACGTGATGAAGTGGTGAGGTGATGGCTTGGCGGGCAAATCGGAGCCCACCCACCATGGAAATGGTGCCTTTCCCAGGAATGCATTATGAATGCATTGGGTTTGGGATAATAATGACATGAGAAGCCGCTGTTACAGCCGACATCATTGTACCTGCCTGCTACTGCACTTAGTGCAAATCTGGGATGATTCCGCCCAGTAGGTCAGATGACTAAAAGCTCGGTCAAAGAGGTAGGTTTTCATGAGTGTCTTAAAGGAGAAAAGTGAGATGGAAGGACAGATAGGTCTAGGGAGGGCACTCCAGAGCTCAAGGCCTGGGCAACTGAAGGTGTGGCCACCAATGGTGGAACAATTAAAATCGGGGATGCACAAGAGGCCGGAATTAGAGAAATGCAGATATCTGGCAGGGTGTGGGACAGGAGGAGATTGCAGGGATAGGGACAGGTAAGGCCATGCAGGAACTTGAAAACAAAGATGAGAAGAATTTTAAAATCATGATATTGCTTGACCTGGAACCAAAGTAAAATTTGGGAGACTCACCCAGAATGTATTTGAATAGTGCATTTTATCAGCACAAGCTATTTCCTTCATCATCTTATAAACCACAATCAGAATACCCCTACATCCACACTCCTCTAAAGTGTAGAGGCCCAACTGTTTTAGCCTATCTTGATGACCAAGATGCTTTGTATTGGGAATTAGTTTAATGGCCCTCCCCTCACCTTTTCCAAAGTCTTAATATAACCCAATGTGAGGTGTCTAAACTGGACATGATATACCAAGTGAGGCTTGATCAAGATCTTGTACAAGGACAAAATTTTATGCCTAGTCTTATAACAAATTTTCTTATGAGTGTATCCCAACACTCAATTTACTCTGAGATAAAAACAAAAAAACTGCGGATGCTAGAAATCCAAAACAAAAACAGAATTACCTGGAAAAACTCAGCAGGTCTGGCAGCATTGGCGGAGAAGAAAAGAGTTGACGTTTCGAGTCCTCATGACCCTTCGACAGAACTTGAGTGAGTCCAAAAAAGGGGTGAAATATAAGCTGGTTTAAGTTGGGGGTGGGGGGGGGGGGAAGAGGGTGGTTTGGGTGGGGGCAGAGAGAGAAGTGGAGGGGGTTGGTGTGGTTGTAGGGACAAACAAGCAGTAATAGAAGCAGATCATCAAAAGATGTCACAAACAACAGAACAAAAGAACAATTAGATAATATCACCAACTTTAACACCTGTGTTCTTTTGTTCTGTTGTTTGTGACATCTTTTGATGATCTGCTTCTATTACTGCTTGTTTGTCCCTACAACCACACCAACCCCCTCCACTTCTCTCTCTCTCCCCCCACCCAAACCCCCCGCCCCCCAGCACACCTTAAACCAGCTTATATTTCACCCCTTTCTTGGACTCACTCAAGTTCTGTCGAAGGGTCATGAGGACTCGAAACGTCAACTCTTTTCTTCTCTGCCGATGCTGCCAGACCTGCTGAGTTTTTCCAGGTAATTCTGTTTTTGTTTTACTCAATTTACTCTATCGCTTCACAGCATTGCTCATGAACCTTTAGAGATCTATGCACTAGAGCACCCTGATAGCTACTTCTCTTCACCTTCTTTAATGCTTTCCCCTAAATGTCGAACATTCACTAAACCCACGTACATAACAATGCACCTGTCCAAATTAAACATATGAACTCAGTTTCCCAACACATTAAGATCGAACTGCAAATAGTATATTCTGCAAATTTATAAATTGCATCCCAATACCCAGACCCAGATCATTAATTAAAATCACCCCTCCCTGCAAGGTCACTCTGGTAGCATCACAGTTGAGCATGTTCCATGAAGCAGCTCCATTGCAAGCATAGGAGGACAGGAGTTCAGGCTACTTGAGAGCCACAAAATTCCAGGAATGCACATTCATAGCTGGGAAACCTTCACCCTCATGTTTCCTTACCCCTAACATTAACTCCTACACATCTGCTTTCAGCTGTTCCATTCCACTCAACCTTTCTGAAAGTATGGTCAGCACTGTCCTCTAGTTGCCCAAAAGGACAGACCAAATATGCGGGTTGGGTAAACTTTTTCTTCCCCTCCCCATTTGCAAAGACACTTCAATCCAGCAGGTGGGAACAAGTAGAAGAACGGCTCACCATAGGAACAAACAGAGGCCCCTCTGAGCCATTCCACAGTCTTCTGCAAAGCCCCTTGTAATTTTCAAATCTTTGTTTAACTTGCTGTATGTGAAATTTTTGTTTCCCACAGGCTTTTAGGTCAAAGATCTCCATCAGTGAATTTGAAAATGACGCGCGACCATCTCAGTCCCAAAGCAGCTCAAGCTTACAACCTTCCCCAGGCAGTCAGGTAGTACATCTTTGGAACATTTCAACCTTTTCTTCCTAGTTAACCAACTGGCAGTGGAATGTCATTAGGGCAGGCAAGTGTAACGCAGCACAAAATGGATGAAAATCATATGAACATTCAAAAGTGACGGGCAAGAAAGGACCAGCTGGCCCATCAAGCCTGTCATTCTCTTCCTTCCACAGCCAGGTGAACTCCTGGGAGAGGCAAGAAGAGAGAGATAAAGGTCCAGCAGCAATAAGGTAAAAATTACTCTGGAAAATCTCTCTCTTGTCCCCTCAGGCAATCAAAATTAACCCAAGAGATCACGTGTTAATCATAGAATTGTAGAATTGAACAGCGCAGAAGGATTTGACCCATTGAGTTTGCACCAGTTCTTTGGGATTTGAACATTCTTTCACAGGATATGGGCGTCACTGGCTAGGCCAGCATTTATTGTCCATCTCTAATTGCCCTTGAGAAGTTGGTGGTGAGCCGTCTCCTTGAACCACTCCAGTTCATCTGGTGTAGGTACACCCACACTACTATTGGGAAGGGACTTTAAGGATTTTGGCCCAGCAACAGTGAAGGAACAGCCATATAGTTTCAAGTCAGGATAGTGATTGGATTGCAGGGGAACTTGCAAGTGGTGGTGCTCCCATGCATCTGCTGCCCTTTCCTTCTAGGTGGTAGAGGTCGCAGGTTTGGAAGGTGCTGTCGAAGGAGCCTTGGTGAGTTTTTGCAGTGTATCATGTAGATGGTACACACTGCTGCTGCTGTGCATCAGTGGTGGAGGGAGTGAATGTTTGTGGATGGGGTGCCGATCAAGCTAGCTGCTTTGTCTTGGATGGTGTCAAGTTTCTTGAGTGTTGGTGGAGCTGCACTCATCCAGGCAAGTGGGGAATATTCCATCACATTCCTGACTTGTGCCTTGTTAGATAGTGGACAGGCTCTGGGGATTAGGGCGTGAGTTACTCTCCATGGAATTCCCAGCCAGCTCTTGGAGCCATAGCATTTATATGGCTAGTCCAGTTCAGTTTCTGGTCAATAGTAACACCCAGGATGTTGATAGTGGGGGATTTAGTGATGGTAGTGCCATTGAATGTCAAGGGGAGATGGTTAGATTCTCTTTTGTTGGATATGGTCATTGCCTGGCACTTGTGTGGCGTGAATGTTACTTGTGTTCAATGTGCTCAACCTTCTGACTAAAGAACTCATTCACAATTTTCCCAGACCTATAGTTTCATGATAAAAACCTTCCCCAGAGAAGCTGCAATTACCTTTAAGAGTCAGATGCATCAAAAGCGGTCAAATGTTAAAGTTCAAATGAGTGATTCCCCCACTCTCAGAGACAGAGCGCTCTCAGATCTGCATTTCCTTTGAATAAACATAGACCCAATTCTGTCAGCATTTTCCACACAAATTCTCAACATTTGTTTTTCATATAATTTGTTTCAGATGAACAGAATTTCGAGATTCAAAGATTAAGGGCAGGTGGTGGTGAGGTGGTATTCTCATTGGACTGATAATCCAGAGACCCAGGGTAATGCTCTGGGGGCCTGGGTTTGAATCCCACCATGACAGATGGTGGAATTTGAATTCAATAAAAATCTGGAACTAAAAGACTAATGATGACCATGAAACCATTGTCGATTGTGGTAAAAACTCACCTGGTTCACTAATGCCCTTTAGGGAAAGAAACCTGCTGTCCTTACCTGGTCTGGCCTACATGTGGTTGACTTTTAAATGTCCTCTGAATAAGGGCAATTAGGGATGGGCAGTAAATGCTGGCTTAGCCAGTAATGCCCCACATCCCTTAAATGAATAAAGGGGAAAAAAAACAGATAGAATAGCTTAGATAATGGCTCAGATTGTGAGATAGTAAAGAGATGGTAAAACTGTCAGCATTTGCCATAATTACTCCTCTGAATCTGGAAGCAACTCCTGGAGTTAGCACATGTACAGTTAAACATGGAAATTCAGAAGTTGTTGTCAGTGAATCAATGTTTCGTCAGAAGGTGTACTGTTCAATGCCATTCCCCCCCCCACCCAAACTGCATTCAAATAGAAATCACTGAACTGACAAGAACTTGTCAAAATGTTAGTATCACTGTAAAGATCCTTGAAGAAGGTACACATTGGTGAATGAGGTGAATTGAATTTTTAATGGTACATTAAGTTCACAGTTACTACTGAACAACCTCACCAACTCTGGAAAACTTACTTTACATTTTTGGGGTTTTAAGTTTTTCCGATGATAAAAAAATTCACATTTTAAAATTTAAAAATGTGTTTTTATAATATTTATGTTTTTACCTTAATCCCATGGTGTGTCCAAATCAGTTCTTTTGGCCTTTCTAAAATGTTAAATTCAAAGTGAAAAATTCAGTGCATTTCACTTCCTGTTTTGCTGTCTATGAGAATACTTCAATATGATTGGCTGCTTGATGACATCACTGTTGTTGGATGCCTGGCAATTACCTTGACTTGGTTCCAGGTTCAAGCTGGCATCAAAAAGGGGAAATCCTTGCCTTGGAGATTGCTAGGTCTTTGTGGGGTGCCATCACTTCGCCACTGATTGTGAAATCTGGTCAATATAGAAACAAATCGGCATCATTTACAAGCACATTTAGTGGCACCTTCCTATACACTGATCTCTCTGCATGTGATTCCAATACTTCAGTTACAAGGAATCAGTTGGGCACCTACCAAATTCTTTGGCTCTTGAGTGGGTATCAGAATAAAGCCTGCATATAGAATTCAAATCATTTATTTTTAAATGTTTAAAATAACACGCCATACCATTTTAAATGAAGACATTCATGTTTTGAATGTCAATACTTGCACAAATGTAATTTTAAGGCAGTTGTGCTTAAACCACAAAACTAATGTCCACTTTTTCATGGGGATACTCTCTGTGATTTACTTCCATAATCAAACCCCTAATGTCCTTGCAGCTCCGGACTCCAAGAGCTCTTCGTGCTCATTTTCAGGACGAAGAGTCAGAGGATGAGGAGCAAGAAGATGAAGTTGAAGAGTTGCAGGATCTCAGTGATGATGATTACAATCAATATGCGAAAATTAGAAAATGAGCAATACTGAAGGAAAGCAGTGCCCACTTAGCAATATTATTTTCAAAATGCTTTTGGATGCGAAATGATTAAAGTAGAATCTAGGCCAATCCAACCATTTGTACGTGTAATTGATAGGCAACGGTAGCTCGAGTGTCTAGAAACTGCCCAATCCACAACAATTGGATAGAGTCCCCAAGAGCGAATAGACAACAAGGCACCGAACTCTTAAGTTACAGAGTCAAATGTTGTCCTTCACATTCATATTTCACATTGGTTCATGTGACCTGCTTGACAGCTCTGATTTAGATCAAATCTGCCTTCAACACACTCTCAGGCAGCGCATTCCAGATCCTAATCACTCACTGCATGAAAGAGGATGGAAGGGGGACAAAATTGATTTCACAGAGAACCAGGCAAATCGTCCTGACACTGAACATGTGTCTAACTAGAGTAGTATGGGAATTGTGTTAAGGGGAACAGATAAAGAGAAACTATTCCTGCAGGTTGGGGATTCTAGGATTAAGGGTACATTTTCTAAAAATTAGAGTTAAAAAATCCAACTAAGTGTTTTTACAGGGACCATGCTGTTCCCAAGTGTTCCTGCTCCCCTACACCCCTTGGAAGGGGAGGTGGGGCAATTTTAAAAAATATTCATTCAAGGATGTGGGCTTCACTGCCTGGACGAGCATTTATTACCCATCCCTAGTTGTCCTTGAGAAGGTGGTGGTGAGCTGCCTTCTTGAGCCGCTGCAGTCCATGCGGTGTAGGTACACCCACAGTGCTATTAGGAAGAGATGATCAAGAGTAGACTGATGGGGTGGTAATTGGCTGGCTTGGATTTGTCCAGCTTTTTGTGTACAGGACATACCTGGACAATTCCCCACATAGCTGGGTGGACGCCAGTGTTGTAGCTGTACTGGAACAGCTTGGCTAGGGGCGCGGCAAGCTCTGGAGCATAAGTCTTCAGCACCATTGCCAGAATATTGTCAAGGGCCATAGCCTTTGCAGTATCCTGTGCCTTCAGCCATTTCTTGATATAATGTGGAGTGAATTGAATTGGCTGAAGATTGGCATTTGTGAAGCTGGGGACCTCCAGAGGAGGCCGAGATGGATCATCCACTCAGATCCCTTAGTTTATTTTAACCACCTTCTCAACCTGCCTGCAACCTTTGATGATTTGAGCACATATACCCCAGGTCTTTTTGCTTCTGTACCCCTTTTAGAATTGTATCCTTTATTTTCTATTGCCTTGCTTTGTTCTTCCAAGCAAAATGTGTCCCCTCACACCTCTCTACATTAAATTTCATGTGTCATTTTACCCATTCCAACAACTTATATCCTTTGCAGTTTCTCGCTATCCTCCTCACAGTTCACAGTTCCAAGTTTTGCATCATCTGCAAAATTTTGAAATTGTGCCCTGTACACCCAAGTCTAGATCATTAATATAGATCAGGAAAAGCAGTGGTCCTAATACCAACCCCTGGGGAAACCCAGTGTGTACTTTTTTCCAGTCTGAAAAACAACCGTTCGTTACCACTCTGTTTCCTGTCATCCAACCAACATCATATGCATGCTGCCACTCTTACTATTATTGCATGAGCTTCAACTTAATTTCTGACAAGTCTATTATATGGTACTTTATCAAACAACTTTTGGAAGTCCAAGTACACCACATTCACTGAATTACCCTCTTCAACCATCTCTGTTACCTCATCAATAGCTCAGTCAAGTTAGTAAACATGATTTGGCTGTAACTAATCTATGCTAGCTTTCCATAAGTAATGCACACTTGTCTAAGTGACTTTAATTTTGCCCCAAACTACCGCCCCTAAAAGCATTCCCACTACCAATGTCAAACTGACTAGCACGTAGTTCCTGGGTTTATCCTTACACCCTTTCTTTGAACAAAGGTGTAACATTTGCAATCCTTCAGCCTCTCTGACACCAGCCCTATTATCTAAGGAAAATTGGAGAATGCATTTTAAAATGGAGATTGCTGTTTTTTTTGTTAACCAAAGCTATTAAGGATATAAGGCAAAGACAGACATTTAAGTTAGGTCACAGATCAGACCTAATCTCATTGAATGGCAGAAAATGTTCGCGGGGGCTAATTGGCCTCCTCCTGGTCTTATATATTGACAGACATTTCTGTGAGTTCAATAGTCCTGCCAACCAAAACACCTTGGAGGCTGGTGACTTTCAAAAGGATAAAAAGGGGAAATGCTAATTTCTTCATAATTAAGGCAAAACATATCCTTCTCCTCAGTGTGGAGGTGGGGTGGGTGTAGGGGGAGGTGATATACAGCAGCCAAATCTCTAAACCTAACGTGAAATAAAAGGGATATCTACCCCACTTCTGTGAAACTGTATCATGTTCCATGATAGTTTAGATTGGTCCAGATACTTGTCCATTCTTCCATCCATCATTACGCAGTATAACACTGGGCTGACTGTGGTATTGCAATTTCTGGAACCACAATAAGATCTGGCTCATGCTCTGTAATCACTGCGAAGCTCATGGCATTTGTCTATATTCCCCTTCCTTCCAGTTGGAGTGCTCGCTTTCCTTCAAGAAATGCCTCTTTTAATTAAAGGAGGAGACACTAGGTTTCCCTCAATCTAAAAGATCTAATGATAGTGACTCCTTTTTGTTTAGAAGCGCACAACTAATAGAAACCCAAATCTTTTGTAAAAAGGGAACTTAACAAATGAAGCCATAACATTGCTACCAGAGTCAATAATGCTTCCCAGTCCCTGCAGTCATGAAAATGGCTCGAGCATAGGAGTAGACCCCTTTTCCAAGGCCAATCAAAGTGTTCACCGCCAAAGCACATGTCCAACATGGACCTGCCCTTCATCAGATGCACAAGAGTGGAGTTGCTGGTGTTTCGCTGCAGTGAACATGCAGGATTCTCCTGTAATTCTGGTCTGAGGACTCAACTGCTACATTTATACTCGAGTGAAAAGGAGATTTTGTGAAGCAAGTGTCAGCTGACTCGGCAACCACAACAGAGGGACAATGCTTTGAAAAGGGGCTGTTAGCATCATGAAAAGCTGGCAAATGTTTACACTGGAAATTTCCACAGGATCTTTGGGCCGGAGATGGTCAAAATCGAAGAGAGATGGCGTTAGGGGGTTAACAGGCTCTTTCTCCAGGGATTCTGGTGACTTACCCCTTCAAATTATGGCAGGAGGTTTGAGAGAACATTGCAGAAATTCAGGATCTTAGTTCCTTTTGGTTTGGTTTGAGGAAGACAAGCTAGAGGAGCCATGCATCATCTCTACCCAGCTAGATGCGCAATCTTGTGGTTCTACAACATTTACACCATAGGTCCACACCTTCTGGTCTCCAGATTGTTGGAGACCAGATGTATACCCCAAGATGATCTTCATGAGCCAGTGGAAATCCCAATGTGCTGATTTTGTGGGAATTACCTGGGAAGTTTGGACTTCCCATGGGCAATTCCCCTGCTCCCTGGGACCCTCCGAGAAAGTCTCCGACTTGAGTTAGAGTTAGAGACTTTGGGCAATTCGACTCAGTTACCTAGATAGTTAGCCAGGTAATCTTTGATGGAAAAGTCTAACTCCTGGGTAACTATACAACTGACCACCACCCCCACCCCCACCCACCACCAATCACTCGTACTGACCTCCCTGCCAACACTCCACCTGATCGCCCGAGCTGACCTGACTAACCCTCACCACCCGACTCCCCAGGACCCCCAACTCCCACCAACCCGATCTGACTAGCCCCTGACCTGATAATCCCTCCCGACATGACCTGACTACCCCTTAACCCACCTATCCACTCACCCACCCTACTCAGCAGTCACCCTACCCACTTACCTCACCCACCCTCCCCACTTACATAGCTACATATTCACTCATTCACTAACACACTGAAATGCTGTTTCAATGTCCCAGCTTTACAGTTTTAGTGAACACTTACCAGAATACAGCAGGTGGTGCCACGAAAAGGGGGTGTGGCTCATCTGTCCCCTGACAATCCAGCCTTACAATGAAGCAGTTTGATGGAAGAATGCTCCACATTTCTGAAGGGGCCGGGGTCAGAAGACCCAGGCGGAAACGTGGAGCAGGATCCTGGCACAGAGAATTAGGAGTAGAGTGGCAATACGACAATGATTGCTGCTCCTCAGAAGATTCGGGCCACTCTGTTATCTATCTGTGGAAAGAAATGGATTTATTTAAGAAGTGTCAAACATTTCTTTGGTGAAGACAGCATTCGTCATTAGCTGTCCCTCGATTTGAGGGTGACATCTACTGAGGGTCTCAAATTTCTGTCATGGGTCTTCATTTGTCTGAACAGGTTGATTCTTGACCCCCAGATCTTTGGGCACATGAGGCAGAACATCCCACAAGGTAGTGGGACTTGGAAGCGCAGGATTTGCTTCCATTTCTTTCCTTCTCTGCCGCCGTTCTGTCTCATCATTAAGACGTTGTGATTCAAAGCATGATGCAGCTTGATGGACAGGTCATTATCCCTTTATTGGGCTTTAAGGTTGCTGCAATGGAGGAACCAAGGTCACCCTGGAAGTTCAATGGAAAGCCCACTGCAGATGCTAGATGCTTTCTTTTTTTATTCATGGGGTGTTAGCGTTGCTGGCAAGGCCAGCATTTATTGCCAATCCCTAATTGCCCCTGATGTGATCTGAGCCACCTACTTGAACTGCTACAGTCTAAATGGTGTAGGTACACCCACAGTGCTGTTAGAAAGGGGGTTCCAGGATTTTGACCCAGCGACAGTGAAGAAACGGTGATATATTTCCAAGTCAGGATGGTGAGATGTTTGGAGGGGAACTTCCAGATGGTGCTGCTCCCATGTGTCTGCTGCCCTTGTCCTTCTAGATGGTAGAGGTTGGAGATTGGGAAAGTGCTGTCAGAAGTTGCAGTGCAAGCCTTCGTAGTGTGTTCATTTTGATTAAAACAGGAAATATATCTGAAAGGAATATTTAAAAAAACCTTCACTAGAAATTTCAAATAAATATTTTAATACAATACAACTTGATACAGATTTAAAAACACTAGCAGTGGTATTAGTCTTGGGGGTTGAGAAGCTGATCTGTGATGCATAGTTGCTAAGATGAAGCCTGTCTCTTTAAAGCTACAAAGCACAATCCCTATGGGAAAAAAACTCCAACGGGCACATCTGAAGCCAATTAAAGGCTTTGTTGCCTTTTGCTGTGGGAAGTTTCTGTAGATTGGCAGCGGCATATAAATCCATAAAACCTGCAGCTCCTGCTCCTGGGGAGAGGCCAAGTTGTCAAGAACACAAAAGTCACCACGGATTGACTGCCTTTCTTCTTTCCAAACAATCATGGTTTTATTATTCTGTTTTATGAATATAACATTTGAACAAATCAGGTGCAAGTCTGACATAGACTTCACAGTTGTGACATTTTCACCTACGATGTTGATACCAGACTTCCATCCTTTATGTAGTTGTTGAGTTTTACTGTCAGCAGTGTAGTCATTCTGGTTAAAGGGAATAGTGCTTAGCAGTGCAATCATTCCAGTTAAAGCACACAGCAACACATTGTTTCTGGTTAAGGGGACACTGCATCTTACTTAGCAGTATAGTTGGTTCCGGTTAAAGCCATTACAAGGATGTAACCATACGACCAATTCCTGATAAAAGTGCAGCATCAGAGTATGCAGCAGTATAGTCTGTTTGTCTGGAAGGAAATGTTACCTAGTCAACAGCAGCACTTGTCCAATACTGAACTTTAAATTGCTGGATGGCTCCAGATCAGCCTCACAGGATGAAATGTCTCTCTAACAGGAGCTGCTGTCTTACTGAAGTCTTGGTTACTATTAACTAGTCACCTCTCCAATAATCCCTCCTCTGTCTTCTCAAAATAACACAGGCAAACAAACAAAAAATGATACCCAATAGGAAAGATGGAAATGGAAAGTGGAGTACAGAGTACATCAATGCAGTTGTGCTATCAAAAACCTTTTATCAGTTGAGAAGTGTTTCAGATGCTTTATGCATGGTTCGTCAGTGTGATCTCAAATACCGCTTGTAAACTCAGGAGAAGCAGAACAAATGTCCAATTGGGTTAGAATTAGTTAATTCTACAGAGAACTATTCTCGAGGACAACTTTCTCATTGCACAGAAAAAAGGAGCATGATATCATTTGAAAACTATTTAAATGAGAAATGTGTGATTTGCTTAAACCTAATCAGTGGCATATGTTGGTAAAATTAATAACAGGCTTTATTCTGTGGTTTTCTTTTCATGTAAAAATCCAATTCATGTTCCCATTTTCCAATGTTTTGTGTAGTGTATGAACATCAATTTGCACCTTATTCAGAATCATCAATCACAATCTATGAATAAAACAGCAGTGAACCGTGTCTTTCTGTGATAAGTAGTATTTTCTGCTGAGTGCCAATGAGATAAATGATTTATAATCCATTCTGACTCTGCTCATGTTGAATTAAACAATGATAAGACGCATTACACGAAAGGAACAACTTGCATTTATTTAGAAAACAAAAACAGAATTACCTGGAAAAACTCAGCAGGTCTGGCAGCATCGGCGGAGAAGAAAAGAGTTGACATTTCGAGTCCTCATGACCCTTCAACAGAACTGAAATTTATATTGCATTTATATAGCATCAGGATGTCCCAAAGCGCTTTACAGCCAACAAAGTACTTTTGAAATGTACTCACAGTTCTGAAATAGAAAATGTAGCATAGCATGCAGAACAAGATCCCACAGACATCAATGTATTAAATAACCAAGTAATCTTTTTTTTTTCACTGATGAATATCGGCCGTGCAGGACATCCAAGGAGAACTCTGCTCTGAAACAGTGCCATGGGATCGTTTACATCCAGGGCAAGGCAGGCAGGATCACAGTTTCATGTCCCAAACAGAAAGGTGGCACCCCTAACCATGTGGCACTCCCTCAGTACTGACAGCAATTTTACCCTAGATTTTGTGTTCAAGTCCCTGGGCTTGGACTTGAAACCTCAACCTTCCAACTCCAAGGACAGAAGTGCTACCCACGGGCCAAAGCTGACACTTGACATTTAGCAGGAACTATTCTACCTTTGATGCTGAGGCTCACACAAAAATGCATTATGACTGACACCAGGGTAGTCGGTTCCTATTACTAACAGTCTCTGTCACCGAGAGGCTGCAGGTTTAAAATGTAAAAGCACCTTCAGGTTGTCCGAACACATTTCTTCACATTAATCCGAACTGGACTGAAACCCAAGTGTAAAGATAATGGTCTGTAGCAACACCAAGATACCACTTGTGATAACTTACAAAAAGGCTTTTATTAGAGAATAAATTGTAAAATGCACAGCAAATATACACAAAGTTTTAAAAAAGCTTCTAAAAATATATCACTAGTAAAATACTGTAGTCCATATCTAATTACTGATTAAAATAGAGGCCATGATTGGGACACACTCAACAACTGACATGAATATAAGATTGGAAACTCTAGTGACAAAGCGTTTGACAATCTTGCCAGTTACAGATAGGCTCAAACACAATGGCACTGGACAACCATTATTTTATGCTCATTAAAATGTACAAAATATTTGTCATGTCGATACAATTCATGAAGACACAAAGACAACCTCAGTGAGAAAATGATTTATTTGTGATGCCATGTTCTTCTGGCCTGTTAGGTCAGCCAGGCAGTCCAGTGACTACAGCCTTGAGGGCTAAATTTGCCAGAATGATACCTAGTGCCAAATTTTTAAATGACCACAGAAGTGGGACCACAGGCAGACAGGCCAGCAATTCCTGCCACTGGCCGGTGAGCCAGTTTCCTGATGTGGTCCAGCTGCAGGGCCGTTTTGTGAACAGCCTGGCTGGGTAAAGACGATTCCACACAAGCGGCGGGCAGCCTATTAAAGCAGTTAAAGGGCCAATTAAATCCAAAGTTCCGAAGCCGACTAGAATTTTCCAGTTGGCTGGCAGGACACTCATGGTGGCCATTGCCCAGCCCATACACAATGAAATACTGGTCTTGGAGGGAGCGCAACGTAGATTTACAAGAATGATTCCTGAGCTCCAAGGGTTAAATTACACATACTAGAGTATTATTCCCTGGAATTTAGAAGGTTAAGGGTTGATGTATCAAAGTTTTCAAGATATTAAGGGAAACAGACCAAGAGAAACTCTGCTGGTTGGGGAGTCTAGGACTAGGGGGCACAGCCTAAAACATTAGAGTCAGACCTTTCCAGACTGAAATTAGGGAACACTTCCACACACAAAGGATGGCAGAAGTTTGGAACTCTCTTCCATGAGCAACAATTTTAATTTTAATTTTAAAACCAAGATTGATTTTTGGAGTTAACGTTTAGAGTCCGTATGACTCCTCTTCAGAGCTAACAAGAAGAAGAAATAAAATCTGAAGAAGAGTCATATGGACTCGAAATGTTAACTCTGTTTTTCTCTCACAGGTGCTGCCAGACCTGCTGACTTTGTCCAGCATTTTCTGGTTTTATTCCAGATTTCCAGCATCTGCAGCATTTTGCTTTTATTATATTGATAGAGTTTGTTCAACAAATGTATTAAGAAATCCGAAGCAAAGGAGCTTAGACAGAGTTAGGTCGCAGATCAACAATGATCCCATTGAATGGCTCAAGGGGCTGTATGCCTCCTCCTGTTCCTATGCTCCTACATATGTCCTGTATTCACATCTAGTACAAAGTCTCTTCCCACCACTCTACTACCCCTCCCGCTCCTTGGGTTATCAAGCTTCTGGGGTTGTCCTGAAATGTCGCAAATTGAAGGTTAATTTACAGCACACTGCTGCAAACAGCTGTGAGAAAGATCAAACGGGCATAAAAGTAAAATTGTGTTTATTTCATTCTTTTTTATTTGGAATGCAGAAAAATATTGGAGATGGGGGTGGGGGGCTAAAATGGTTGTTTCGTTGACAGTAAAGGTTAGTGCAATTGGGTAACAAAGTCAGTTCTGTTTCCAGTTGACCGTGGGAAAGACCTGGAGGCTGGACCAATGGCGGCATTGTGGGGGTAGGGCAACTACTGACAGAAGGCCATGTGATGTAACTTACTGGAATACACCCAACCAGTATTGGGTAGCCCCATCACCAACCCACCCCAAACTTGGATCCTCTCAGTGTCAATCCTAGAATTGAAGGCCTTGAACACCCACTGATGCAGTGAAGCTCTTCTCAACCCAGTATCGTCTTGGGGGTTGGGGGCAGGGAGTGGTCATTCCGGAACTTAATCCACACCCACCAATGTGATGAGAAACCTTCACAAAGTGATCAATCGTTTTTCCCTGTCTTCTGAGTGCCACCTCAGGCTTGTTCTAAGCTAAATGCTGTCTTCATAGCAAGATAGTCCAGTCAGAAGATATTGGAAAACCTGGTTCAGACTGCAAACTGCCAGCCTTACACTTTCACTATTTCTCTGATTGCTTTACTGAATTTCCCTTCAGTCACTCTACTCAACTCTGACAGCACTGTTTATTCTGGGAGGTAGCAGGTTATCTATTGGGCTTTATATCTTGCCACTCAATTGTTCCTTTGGATAACACTGGACCACACACATCAGCCCATTGCTCTCAAAATAAAGTCATACTTGTGTGAGCGCAGTTAGGATTAAGATGTTCCAGTCCATACAGCATTCCTCGACAGTAAAGAAAGTTCAGATAAGGAATCTTTCATCTACTAGTGTCTTCATGGCTAAGTTCCTCCTTGAAATTGCCTTCCTTATTGATTCCAGAATCTGATTTCATAAGAAAAAATACATTTTTGGGTTAAAATGGACTTGTAATCAGTTCTAAACTGTCTGAATGGAACAAGCATTAGTTATAAATGAAAGACTTGCATTTATATAGCCCCTTTCATAATTTCAGGATGTCCCTCAGCTCTTTACAGCCAGCAAAGTATTTCTGAAGTGTAGTGATTGCTGCGATCAAGAAATACAGCAGCCAATTTGCGCACAGCAATCTTCCACAAATGAAGTAATGACCAGGTGATCTATTTCAGTGATGTTGGTTGATCTGCTAGTGTTGGAGATTTGCTAGTGTTGTTGGGGAGGTTTGAACTACATTGGTAGGAGGATGGGAAACTGAGGGCAGATTCAGATTGGACAAATTCAGAGAAGGGAGCGGGAGACAGAAAATTAGCAAGCAACTCGAAAAGACAGAAAAAGGTTTACAGGGATTTGGCAATGTTAAGAGGTATTTATTTAAATGCAAGGAGTATAGCAAACAAGGCCAATGAGCTGAGGGCACAGATAGACACATGGCAGCATGATATCATTGCTATAGCAGAAGCTTGGCTTAAAGAGGGGCAAAAATGGCAACTCAACATCCCTAGATATAGGGTTTTCAGGCAGGACAGGAAGGGGGCTAAAAAAGGCGGGGGTGAAGCATTATTGGTTACAGAGTCAATTACAACTGTGAGGAGGGATGATATACTAAATGAATCATTAAATGAGGCCATATGAGTTGAGCTCAGGAATAAAAAGGAGGCAGCTACTAGGAGTGCACTACAGGCCCCCAAATAGTGAGAGGGAGATAGAAGAGCAACTATGTAAGCAAATTTCTGAGTGCAAAAACAATAGGGCAACAATAGTTGGGGACTTCAACTGCCCTAATATCAACTGAGATACGAACAGTGTAATAGGCACAAGAGGGCACAAAACTCTTGAACTGCATTCAAGAGAACTTTTGTAGCCAGCAACGAGAGGAGTGCAATTCTAGATTTAGTATTAGGAAATGAAGCTGGGCAGGTGGATGAAGTAGCAGTGGGGAGCATTTTGGAGATAGTGACCATAATACAGTTAGATTTAGCATCATTATGGAAAAGGACAAAGATAGAACAGGGTTAAAAGTTCAAAATTGGGGAAAGACAAATTTTACGAAGCGGAGAGGTGATGTGGTGAAAGTGGACTGGTTACAGCTACTTGAAGCGAAATCAGTTACAAACCAGTGGTAGGCATTCTACAGGCATAGCGCAGACATGTCCCCACAAAGAAAAAGGGCAGTACTGCCAAATCTAGAGCCCCTGGTTATCTAGAAGCATATAATGTAAGATAAAGTAGAAAAAGAAAGCTTATGACAGTCACAAAAAACTTTTGACTCAGATCCAAGGCAACCTCTTGCAGTCGACCTGCTCTCTCACCTGCAGCCTTCAGATACCAAGGTGGACACCTCGCAACTGGAGACCGTGTCAAACACACTTGTAGTCGGATAGGTGTCCTTTTTGTGTTTAGTTTTTAATCTCCCTCTGCTTGATCAGTTCACTGACGCACTCTGAACTGAAGCCCAGAAAAACATAGAGCAGCAGGTATCTGGAGGCTGCAGGTGAGAGAGCAGGTCGACTGCAAGAGGTTGCCTGGCCGCGTTCCTGTGCATTGGCGATAGAAAGTGTGTGCAGCAGAAACTGAAGAACTTGGGCCCTGGAACAGGCCTCAGATATTTGAAACATCTCCATGCCAGCTTGAACGTGGGCTTGCTTCAATGATTCCATGCAAAATGCAAGCCTGACTTCTGCCGTGACATCAAAAGAAACTTCTGTATCAAGGCCAGGCATTGGGGGTGGGGTGGGAGAGGGAGGTGGGGGAACAATTACAGATTGCAATCAAAATGGTGAATAGGATGTTGGCATCTTCCTCAAGGGGGCTGGAATACAAAAGGGGCGAGAATTAACTTTCCATTGTTCAAAGCCATGAGTGTTCAGTTTTGAGCACCGCACCTCAGAAAAGATTGGCCTTGGAGTGGGGTGCAGTGCAGGGTCAGCAGGATGACAGCAAAGCTTTGGGGGATTACATTACGTGGGGCAGGTTTAATCAACCTAGTTTGTAATCTCTCCAGTAGAGAAAGTGGAGGGGTTATCTGATCAAGGTGGGTAAAATGCTTAAACGATTTGAGACGGTAGGGAGCTCGGACATAATCTTTAAAATTAGAGTGAAGAGTGAAATCGGGAAGCACATTTTCAAAGGGAGCATGCTAGAAATTTGGAACCTTTTCCCTTAAAAAGTTGTGGATGCTGGGAAGCTTGGAATTTTCAAGACTCAGGTAGTACCCTTACCTAACAAAAAATCTACCTGAGGGATCTGGAGTAAAAGTGTGAAAACTGAGTTGAGATGTAGTGCCGTCAAGGTCTAACTGAATGGTGAGGCAGTCCTGAAGGGTGAATCAGCTGATTCTGTTCCTAACTTCCTAGTTCTCCATCATATTTGAAGTGAAACCTTGTACAAAAAGGTAGGTGCTGCAGAGAATTTTCAGGACCAAAGTGATCACCTAGGCCGGTTTCGAGCACCTAAGTCTGGGGGGTTGGAGAGGAATTTCCAATATCTTTTTCACCCAAATTGTACTGGGTTTTCATCTGGTTTTTCCACCTCTCTCCAGAGATCACATAGTTGCGGGAGGGGAGTACATATTGTGATGCACAAGGTGTCACGATCGTGTGGGGATAGACTGGGTGGAGGAGAACATCTTTTCTTGTCTATCGTTGTTTGTATATTTGTAACTCATGGCAGGAAGGCACGATGCTGAAATACATCTGGTTAGTGTTAATTAGCTGTCACTTACTTTTTGCACCAGGTAAGTGATGATTGCTGCCAGCACAAAGTCCTGTGCACCCAGATCCACTACAGAGAATAGAAGAGTATCAAAGAGCAACAGGACCAACTCATGGCCATAATAAAGGACATTGCTGAAGAGGGTCCGGTCATCTGAAAACAATGAGATTGAAAAAAATTTGAGTCTCACAGGGTGAGTCAGAAATCTCAAATTAAGCGTTCTGCTGTCTCGCACTGAGACTTTTACAGCTGCAAAAACAGAATAGAAAAGCTGTATAAATAATCAGATATGATCGCAAATGCTGGGAAAAAAATGCTGGGAAAACTCAGCAGGTCTGACAGCATCTGTGGAGAGGGAAACAGAGTTGAAGTTGCGAGTCCGTATGACCCTTCTTCAGAGCAAACTACACAAGCGCGGACTGCAGCTCAGGATGGGGCAGAGTGAACAGACAGGTTCAGTTTAACACAAAGGCCAGTGAATGCCTGCAACAAATTGCCTGGGGAGGCACTTGAGGCTGATGGAATCAGCTCCCAAGGTAAGTGCCTTTTACAGCACTCACTGTGGGCCAGGAGAAGCAGGCGTGCCTGTGCCCCTCTCTGCCAATCATGGTCCCTCTCTCCCTCCCACGCCCCCCACTCCCTATCCCCCATCACCCCGCCTTCCCCCCCCCCCCCCCACCCCCCACCACACACACACACACACACACACACACACACACAGAGCACCTGGAGCTACAGTATGACTTGCATTTTTCTTGATTTATAATACAGATTTGGTTCATGTATTCATCATGAATTCAATGCTTTCCACAGCTGAATTCATATTTCCACTGCAAAACAATATTTTAGAAAACAACCTGATAGAAAACATACATGGATCTTGGAAAATAAAATTCCTTTGATAGATAGATCCAATGACAGTAACCAATACGTGCCATGCCAGGCCATTAAATAATGCCAGTCTTTCTATCAGTTAGTGTACCAATTCTCCAGCTTGCAGCCATTTTGGTAATTTGTAGATAATAAGGGAAATCCTGCATCATGGGGTGGGGTCTTGTGGGGGTGACGGTTGGGGGTGGGGGGGGGGGGGTCTCGGCTGCTAGCTGGGGAGCTGTGAGGCCCCCACGTCACCTCTTCTCAAAAAGGCCAGCCACATTGTACGCCACTTGGGCACTTAACAGGAAGTCCCACCCGTTGAGATATGTCAGCCAATCAGAAGGCTGGCACCTCTTCTGCACTTGGCAAAGCCACTGGGAAGGCGGTGGCTGCGGCCGGTATTACACCCGGCCAAGGTCTCAGATCAAGGAGGGGTCCATGCACAGATGAGTGATGACGGGTGCAGGGGGACATACTCTCGCGGAGAAAAATAAGGGACACTCTGGAATGGGGGTCCGTTAGAGCGGGGAGGGGGTTGCTGCTAGGGCTGGGGGGAGGGGGGTGGGGTAGGGGCGGTGGGGTTGTTGCTACAGTTGTGAGAGTAGGGTGGAGCTTGTAGAGGGGGCAGGGTGCTGCCAGAGTTGTGAAAGGGCAAGAATGGGAGAGCAGTTACCCTGCATTTGTAAGATTTAAAGGCCCAGATTACGTTAAAATGTGTCCTGGATGCATGAAACCAGAGGCACAGGACAGCTGGCTCAATCATGGGATGACCCCATAAAATAAGAGAGAGCTGGTTACCCTGGACAGGAGGGAGGAGGGTTTGACAGCCAGGGCTGGCAGTGGCTTTCAATGAGCCCTCCCACCCTCCCCCTTCCCAACGCTGCGTCCCTTGATTGGGGACTGAGTGCCTTTGAACGAGGGGCGACCACCAACCATCCCCCCGCCGCCCCCCCCCGCCCCCCCACACCATTCCCCCACAGAGCCCACAAGCAAACATGGCAGGGTTTGCTTGTCGTGCAGTCCACATGTCAAGTCCCTGGGTTAATGCCAGCAGCAGCAGGATGAGGCCCTTAAGTGGGCATTCCCCTTGCCACCAAACTCGCCACGGGGGCGTGCACAAGATTCTACCCCATGTGATCCAATCAAATCACATTGCTACTATTTCTATAGGGAGCAGGGAGACTCTGGGCAGTGTGGTGTAAGCTGACTATCCGATTGCCTTCACGAGGGAGCTGGTTTAGTTCCTGACTGGCTCAGAGATTGTGTGATAGAGAAAGCAAGTGTCCTGGTCCATATGATCACCGAGACTGCTTTTAATCGCATGAGGGGGTTGGAGAGGAATTTTCCAGAGCATTTCTTTCCTTCATTGAGGTTTTATTCTGTCTTATTTTATTTCCTCTCCCCAGGAGGATACAGGGCTGAGAGGGGAGGAAGGGGTGAGAGGGATTGAAGTGTTTAGTAATGATGCTCCAGCCATCAGAGTGTGGGACAGGTTTGATGCAGACACTGGTCTTTCCCTGCCTGTTATTTTCATTTGGCTTAACTTTAAAAGTAGGTCAGATGTTGCAGGACATCACAAAGGTTGCAAAGAGAGAGTTGAGACAAGCCAGGAAGCAACAGCAAGCTGACGTCAAGCCTATTTCTCGTTCAAGCAGTTCCACTGAAAACCTGACATGAATGAAAGTAGGAAAGTGTACAGTGAGGTTTCAGCGAGGATGGGATAGAACATTTAGCACGTTATGCTTCAAGTTCAGGAGCTGCAAAAAAAAGGTTCCTGATAACAGAGTAATTACACTGAAACCTGTATTGGTGAAACGCAGCTCCAGCAATTAACTGGAATCTTGTTAATTTTCCACCCTGGTTTTGGTTTTCTTCCCATTGGTGCTGCCAGTTACAGTCCACTCAAGGAATCCAGGTTGCTGTGGCAACATGAACATTTGCATGCATGTTCCAGTCTGGAGCTAGGGATAATGACGGTAGAGGCTCCAATTTCCTTTCCATCACATGGCTGATGAGGAATCTCTCCTACTCTTACCGCCTGCCATTGGCGTGTGTTGGAAGGATTTGCAGCTCAATGCTCAACCTGCTTGCTGTGTAATGAATGCTCATTCCTTGGTCATCAAGTTCTGGGGTGGGATTTGAACCTGGAGCTTCCAGGCTCAGAGACAGGGATGCTAACCACTGCGCCACAAGACCTCCTGGACCCCCTGGAATGTTCTGAAAAACTCTAACGAGGGTAGATAAAAGTTGCAACGTGGGGGAGAGATTTCACGTCGGCGTGCAGGGGGTGGGCCTGCGGTGACATCAGGCGTGTGTCCCGACGTCACCACGCGTCATTCCGGTCTTCCGTTCGGCAGGCACGCACTGGCCAAACTGTCAAAGGCCTGTTAAGGCCATTAGGAGGGTAATTTAAATAATTGACAGGGCTGCCTGTCCAACCTTAAGGTTGGCTCTGTGCCCGCCTGACAGATTCTGCCCATGGGAACAAGCCATTTATTTGTGAAACAATAGATGTAAAACTCTCCACAGATTTCAGCAAAATAGCCATTAATATTTCAAACAACTTATTGTTAGTTCAGGCAATGAACGACATTTGGATTTTGACAGGATGATGATTAAATCCTCCTGATCATATTAAACACGTACTGGCCTGAAATTGTATGATTGCTTCAGGGGAACCCTTTGGCCAAACTCAGAATGTAGCCATGTTGTCATGTGTTGAATATGAATGATGCAAAGCTGTGGCTATACTGCGCAGCATTAGTCATTGAAATACTGGCAAACGTACAGCCCTTACCATTGTAGAAGAAACTCCTATCGTCTGATCGTTGAAACTCAAAGTCCAAGATTTTCTCCAGGAAGAGTTTTTCTCTTACCACATAGTCCATGTCTTTGTAGGCCTGTGTAGAGACACACTATAATATTACACAGGTAGTGGATGGTCTGCTTACAACCGATTGTCTGCAAATGATAAAGGTTGTGGGAGCTCACATTCACTGAGTGGCTTATCATCTCAACAGGACAACCAGTGCCACTTGGCACCTAATAAATTACTTTTGAAGTGCAGTCACCGTTGCTCTGTTGACTAGCTAGATATGTGCACAGCAAGATCCCACAAACCACAATTAAGTAAATGACCAGTTGATCTGCATTTGATGGCATCCGTTGAGGATTTATCAGAGCATCAGAAAAGCTTGCTTCTCTTCAAATGGTGCAAAGGGATCTTTTGCATCTTCTTTGGTTGACATACAAAGTCTCAGTTTATCATCTCATTCAACAATACAGTGCTCCCTCACTACTGCATTGGATTACTGGTCTAGATTATGCGCTCAATGTCCTGAAGAGAGGCTTGAACCCACAAACTGTTGACTTAAGGGCTGAGAGCAATGCCAGCTAAGCCAATGTGGCGAAACAAATTGTGGCTTAGATTTCAGTAACCAAGCCAGTCACAACTCTTACTCTATATATTAAAAGCCAAGTAGTCGTTTGGTAGTACAGAACATGAGTATCGCTGAGAAAAGACACATGTCAAAGCTTTTCATCTTGCATTCATCAGTACATTCGCAAGAATAATAAATGTAAAGGGAACAACAATTTATACTTCACGAGAAGAGAAGAATTACGCCTGTTTCGATTGGAATAAATAGGCCACAGCCATTCTCTGGTTCATTCCCCAGGGCAATGCCTTGACAAGAGTCAACCCCATGCCTGGTTTGAATTTAAACAGTCATCAGTTAACTGGTGCATTATCCATGGCAACACCTCTACCAATCAGAGTCCACTTGCCAACCAATCAGCACTCTTTTCTCATCAAGTACAAATTGTTGTTCCCTTTACATTTGGTAATCTTGTGATTGGCCTGATGAGTACAAGACAAAAAGCTTTGACATGTCTCTTTCCTTCAGCGATAAAGGCCAAATATTATAAATCATTTTATATTGCTTTAATTCAACAACTAACGTCTTACACGCCCAACATGTCACTTTGGTGAATAGACAAGGAAGTGGGTCAATGAAGTAATGTGTAAAGTCAGGAGCACAAATACAATTTGGGGAGAATACCCATAGAGCTCAATGATTAATGAGTGCTTGGATCGTTTTCTGACAGCAAGGCAGGGAGTGCAGCAGCCAGAGAACTTATTGGGAATTTGGCCAATCTTTTAAAACAATTGGTTCGGATCTCAGAGGCATCCTGTTCTCCAACTTCTGGTAGCTGTGGCTCAGGAAATGGCCCCTTGCATTGTTACTCCTCACCCTGAGCTTTTAATACCGATCTCCATCTTCCTGGCAGTTTCGTTCACTCAAGTGGATGAGGAGGGGAGGTCACAATTAAGAGATAAATTGCATTCTTAAGGGAAGAAGGGGATAATTAGAGGGCAATGCTCTCACATAATTCTCAGCAATGGTTTCAAGCAACACTAGGAAATAAGATGCAGCATACCCAAGGAGTCAGGGGAATAAAATAAATTAAAATTGGCAGAACAGGAAGAAAGAAACAATGTTGAAGGGTGCTATTTGAAAAGGGTGCTAAATTAGTTCAGATCCGACCTGCTCCTTTAAGAAACAAATCCAACAAGCCCTATTTCTTTGACATATTTTGTTGCTTTAAAAACAGACTTCTATTTTAGTTGCTAGGGTTCACCAGCAAACCACACCCAGGGTCTGAGCTGCTGTCAAGTAAAATATTAGAAACACATTTCCTACCGAGTCCTTTGTTTGACCCTATGAGTACATCCCTTTGTAAGTATCTCGCTCCAACTGCAAAGAGCAAGGGTCTCACTGTTGTTGTGAACATTGATTGACTGGTCTGTATGAAGCTTTCCAAAATAGACACATTGTTTTGGATGGAAGAGAGCAGGACAGCTGTGTGCTTGAATTCATTTTGACCAGCTTTACAAAAATATTTAGACTTTTTCTAATGCCAAAACTATTCCCTGCACTCACAGTATGAGTTTCTTCTTCAAAATCAAACCTTCTGACTTTTGAGTTTTTGCTTTCTAAAGATAAAGTTTCAAACGGTAGCCTTTATTTTCTCTTGCTATCTTGCACCCCTCCACATATCTCTTGGAACCCTCTCAGTGTTTGCCTCAGTAGTCACTGTGAGTTAGCTTGTGAGTGTTGACAAGCAATTCTCTCATGGGACATTTCTAAAAATTCATTCTCGGGATGTGGGTGCTACTGGAAAGATCATGTGACAGGGGTGGGGAGGGTAGGATTGGACGGATCGCCTCCCCCCTTGGAAGCAAAGTCGGCGTGGACTGACCCGCTCCATTGCCAGCCCGTCCTACAGCCATAACGCACCTCAGGCTGGCTAAACAAGAGCCAAGTGGGACTTCCTCCCCAGTGAGGGGTGGAAGAACTGCCCTTGGGAGCTGCTGGTCAATCCGACTGGTCAGCAGCTCCGTCAGTCCCGGCAGCACCAAGGGTGCGTTAGCAGGCGCTGCCGGGACTACAAGAGGAGGAGGAAGGTGGCCCATGAATCCCTGGAAACAGGTAAGTCCGGTGTCTCAGGCAGGTCAGGGTGGGGAGGATGGGGGAGGTGTGGGTTTAAGGCTGCAGACAATTAGGAAGAAAGGGTGGATTCTGTCTTGGGGGTGGTGGGGGCACTCCCCAAAAAGCAAAGGGCAGCCCCCAAAGATATATTCTCCCACAACCCCCACCTTCCTTCCGCCTTTTGTCATGAAGTATTAATGTATATAATATTTTGGAAAATATTTTTCTTTTAAAATAGAAGCTTAGTCTGCCTTAATTGGATTGAAGCCTGCTAGTTTGCGTGCTTTGATATGTACTAATTTAAGATGTAAGCAGAGAGGTAGAGTGTATTTGCATTTTTTGAACAGAGCATTCAGGAATTGGGGTGAAAGCTTGATACCTTTCTAGCAGCTACCAAGCCATATGTTTATATTACAAATAAAATTGGTACAATGAAAGGGGTTCTATTGTTAAAAGGTAAAGTTTAAAGAGGCTGGTGAGACAATGAGAATTTGAATTCAATCAGTGGTGGTAGGTATAACTTCAGTAGTTTCCGAGTGTGCAGAGCAGGGGCAAAATAAGATCAAAAGGCAGTTGCAAGCCTCCAGCTAGCTCCACAGTGAAAAGAACCTCATTTTGAATTCATAAGGTGAAAATGCTTTGGCTGGTGTTTGGTTAAGTCTATGGGTTGCTGTTGCCTTAAGGGAGATTAGTTTGGGAATTTGTTAAAAGTTATGGTAGTAGTAATGTGTACATGTATTTTAACCTATGTAAACTAATAAAATGCTTCATTTAGTTTAATGTAAAACCTCAAGAACTGGTGGTCTGATCCCTGAATTTAGAGTCACATCTCAAACATAACACTTAAAATTATAGGTTATGACAGTTGTTTAAAGTTTCCCTCTGGGATTTTTTTAACTAACTCCGCTTTACCAACTGCATCAGTCGTAACACCCTTTGAAGAATTTATTTTGAAAAAAAATCAGGCTGCCAACTCCCTCTTGACTGCCCATGTTGATTGTTTCATGACGTGGGCAGTGTATTATCAGGGTCATCTGGCTTGATATCAAGCCTTATCCAACCTTGATTATCTACTTAAACATGGTGGCAGGTGCCACCCGCCTACCATCCGTGTGTTAGGAGGGTGAGATCGGGGGTGGGTGGGATGATGGTGGGGTGATCCCCGCCGAAAGCATGCCCGGCAGGGGCAGGTAGAATGCAGCCCCATGTATTTATTGCCCATCCCTAGTTGCCCTGAAGTGTCACTTCAGAGGTCAGATAAGAGTCAACCAGATTGGTGTGGGACTGGTGTCCCATACATGGCAGTCAGGTAAGGAAGGTGGGTTTCCTTCTCTAAAGGGCATTAAGTGAGCCAGTTGGGTTTTTTATGACAATCTGACAGCTCGATGGTCACTTTTACTGATGCCAGCCTTGTTAAAATCTGAATTCAAATTATCAAAACTGCCAGGCTAGGATTTGAACTTAGTTCTCTGTCTCGTAATATAATCACTACATTACCATATCACTACAGTACAGACAAGACTAGATACTTGTCAGAAACAAGCCCTGAACTCATTTCCTTCCACGTACACTTACTACTCGATGCAGTAGTGAGTTCCACATTTTGACCATTCTGTAGATATAGAAGGTTCTCCTGAATTCCACTGTTGGGTTTATTAGTGACTGTTTTAAATTGATGCTGAGACCAATTGTAGCATCCCTTCCAAAAAGCTCAGGTCAAATCAGCACACGCTAGCTCAACTATAAGCTTGCTGAATGAGCCTCTGATCAAAAGATTGTGGGTTCAAGCCTCAGAACAGGATTTGAGTTTATAATCTGGGTTGATCCTCCAGTGCAGCATTTAGGGAATCTTACATCAAAGAATGTGCTATCATTCTAGTGAGATGTTAAACTGAGGTCCCATCTCTCTCTGTTCTGAACATGAGAAGATCCCATGGCATGACTGGAAGTATTCTCCTTGTATATGGGCTAACTTTCCTCCCTCAGCCAATGCCACCAAATTCAAGTTCGTTAGGTGTTCAATCTCATTGTTGTTTGGGGTACATTTCTGCTATAGAATGGTTTACTGTGTTTGCCACTGCAGTAACCTAAATACCAAAATCCAAGCTGACACTCCAGTGCAGTAGGTTCTGATGAGGCCTTAAACTGAGGCCCTGTCTATCATCTCAGGTGGATGTAAATGATTACATGGCACTATTTTAAAGAAAAGCAAGGGAGCTTTCCAGGAGCTTTGGCTAATCTTTAGCCCTCAGCCAACATCACTCAAACCAGGTTATCCCTCCGCACTGAAGCAGTCCGTATCCATATGCAGTGTGACCTGGACAATATTCAGAATTGGGTTGATAAGTAGCACACATGCCACACAGGTGCCAGGCAATAACTATCTCCAAAAAGAGAGAATCTAATCATCTCCCCTTGATGTTCAATGGCTTTACCATCGCTGACTCCCCCACTATCAACATCCTGGGGGTTACCATTGACCAGAAACTGAACTGCACTAGCCATATAACTACTGTGACTACAAGAGCAGGTTGGAGGTTAGGAATCCTGTGGTCAGTAACTCACCTCCTGACTCCCCAAAGCCTGTCCACCATCTACAAGGCAGAGGTTAGGAGTGTGATGGAATACTCTCTTGGATGAGTGCAGCTCCAACAACACTCAAGAAGCTCGACACCATCCAGGCCAAAGCAGCCCACTTGATTGGCACCTATCCACCACCTTCAACATATACTCCCTCCACCACTGATGCACAGTGGCAGCAGTGTGTACCATCTACAAGATGAACTGCAGCAATTCACTACAGCTGGTGATTTGAAAGCACCTTCCAAAGCCATGACCTGCACAACCTCGAAGGACGAGGGCGACAGACACATGGGAACACCACCACCTGCAAGATCCCGTCCAAGTCACATATCATCCTGATTTGGAGCAACATCGCTGTTCCTTCACTGTCGCTGAGTCAAAATCCTGGAATTCCCTTCCTAACAGCATTGTGGGTGTACCTACATCACATGGACCGCAGTGGTTCAAAAAGGCTGCTCACCACCATCTTCTCAAGGGCAACTAGGGACGGACAATAAATATTGGCCTAGCCAGCGAAGCCCAAATCCCATGAACGAATAAGAAAAAATTCCAAAATTAATTCACTAAGTTTTTGATGCACAGATGTGGTAAGGTCCTTCAGCAGTGAATGTAGTATATTAATTGCTCACCCTGTTGGTTAGAGGATTGGTCCAATTAGGCTCAAGACCCTTTATTGGGCAGAAGAAAATATTCGAATGGTTTAAAATTAAATTACTTTGGAGCTCTTTGCAGTTAGATAAATTGATAGTGGGCTAAATTATAAAATGATTGCCTCTTAGTATAATGAGTACTGACTAAGTTGAAGCAACCAAAAGAATTGAGGCCTTCTACCTGTGTTGGGTAAAAGGACAGTGTGTTCACCCGCTACATCCAATATGATGCCCAGATGAGTTCCCTCTTGATTTTATACTATATGGTCAAAAATGTCAATTAACTTCCAACATTCTTTTATCCCAATGGCAAATATGTGCACACAGCATCCCACACAATAACTGACAATATCCACACACACTCAGCCAACAAGCAAAATGAAAAGCAATGACTCACGTGCTCAAGAAAAGATGAAAGGAACTTATTCATTGTGAAGTAGGCTTTCAGGTTCTGCTGCAGAGCGGCTGAATCCTCACGACTGCTTCGATTTACATTTGCCGCCTTTAATGATAAACAATACGAATGTAAAAAACAACCCGAGTGCTGAATTTCAAGGTCACGTTCTGCATTAGATTCAGGTTCTTGTTAAAGGTGATAATATTTGCTTCAACAGCTCAACGCTGTGCTTCTGCTGCCCACTAACCTCCTCTCATGACTCTTCATCTATTCTCATGAACATAACCTTCATTGCCACAGAAGGCTGTGGTGGCCAGGTCATTCGGTGTATTTAAGACCAAGATAGATAGTTCTTGATTGGTAAGGGGATCAAAGGTTACGTGGAGAAGGCAGAAGAATGGGGTTGAGAAACTTATCAGCCATGATTGAATGGTGGAGCAGACTCGATGGGCTGAATGGCCTAATTTCTGCTCCTATGTCTTATGGTCTTATGGTCTTATTCCTTTCTCCCTCATTTGCTAATCTAGCTTTTTTTTAAATTCATTCATGGGATGTGGGCTTCACTGACTGGGCCAGCAATTATTGTCCATCTTTAGTTGCCCTTGAAGAGGTGAGGGTGAGCTGCCTTCATGAACTGCTGCAGCCCATGTGGTGTAGGTACACCCACAGTGCTGTTAGGGAGGGAGTTCCAGGATTTTGACCCAGCAACAGTGAAGGAACAGCGATATATTTCCAAGTCAGGATGGAGAGTGACTTGGAGGGGAAAGTCCAGGTGGTGGCATTCCCACGTGTCTGCTGCCCTTGTCCTTCTAGATGGTAGTGGTTGTGGATTTGGAAGGTGCTCTCTAGGGAGCCTTGATGAATTTCTGCAATGCATCTTGTGGATGGTACACTGCTGCTACTGTGCGTCAGAGGTGGAGTGAGTGAATGATTGTGCATGTGGTATCAATCAAGTGGGCTGCTTTGTCCTGGATGGTGTCAAGCTTCTTGAGTGTTGTGAGAGCTGCACTCATCCAGGCAAGTGGGGAGTATTCCATCACACTCCTGACTTTTGCCTTGTAGATGGTGGACAGACTTTGGGGAGTCAGGAAGTGAATTACTTGTCGCAGGATTCCTAGCCTCTGACCTGCTCTTGTGGCCATAGTATTAATACGGCTAGTCCAGTTCAGTTTCTGGTCAATGGTAACCCCCAGGATGTTGATAGTGTGGGATTCAGTGATGGTAATGCCATTGACTGTCATGGGGTGATGGTTAGATTCTCTCTTGTTGGAAATAGTTAATACCTGACACTTGTGTGGTGCGAATGTTACTTGCCACTTGTCAGCCCAAGCCTAGATATGGTCCAGGTCTTGCTGCATTTGGATACGGACTGTTTCAGTATCTGAAGAGTCGCGAATGGTGCAAATTAACCTTTTCCTCGAATACACCATGTAGTAGTGAGTTCTGCATTTGACCATTCTGTAGATAAAGAAGTTTCTCCTGAATACCCTGCTGAGTTTATTCATGACTGTCTTATATTTATGGCTTCTGGTTCTGGTCTTGCCTGCAAGAGGAGACATCTTCTCTATGCTTAACGCTTTCAAACCCTTTTCTCTTTTCTAGAGAAAAGTGCCTTAGCCTGTTCAATTTTGTATAACATTTCAGTTCTGGTATCATTCTCATAAATTCTTATTTCAACTTTCTGGGCTGGATCTTGCCTCCGGGGGGGGTGAGAAACAGAAGTCAGGATGATTTCTAAGTCCCAAGCGACAAACCTCATGGGAAAGCAGTCATTCACTGGCATTTTTATGTAGGTCCTCTATCCAATTAAGGATGGTGTGCGGTCTCTCATAGTGCCAGGGGCCTTCAAACTTAAAAAGCGCAGCAGGCTGAAATGGAAAAGTAAGTGAGAGAGAGAGAGGGCACTTCAACGTGGAAGCATCTTCTCTCCAGCTTTTTCAAATATTTAATGAAACAATAGGTTCAGCAGCCAGGCCATCACTGTGGTTGGATGGGAAACAGTAATTTGTGATAAAATTAACAGTCACTTGGATAAATGTGGATTAATTAAGGAAAGCCATCACAGATCTGTGAAGGGTAAATTATGTGTAGCTAAATGGACTGAGTTTTATGATGGGGTTACAGAGAAGATTGATGAGGGGAATGTGGCTGATGTGCTGTAAATGGAATTTAGAAACAACATTTGATAAAGTGACACATAACAATCCTATCAGCAAGTTGAAGCCCATGAAATAAAAGGGAAAGGGGCAGATAGATATAAAGTTGGCTGAGTGCCAGGAAACAGAGTAGTAGTTGTTTTGCAGACCGGAGGAAGTGGCATTCCCCCAAGAACCACTGCTTTTCTTGATCTATAATAGTGATCTAGACTTGGGTCCAAAGGGCACAATTTCAGTACTTGCAGATGACAGGAAACATGGAGGTGTTGTGAACTGTGAGGACATTGATAGATTTCAAGAGGGCATAGGCAGCCTAGTGAATAGGTAGAAAGGTGGCAGATGAAATTTACCACAGGGGAGTGCATAGTGATACATTTTGGTAGGAGGAATGAAGAAAGGCAATAAAAAATAAAGGACACAATTGTAAAGTGGTTGCAGGAGGAGAGGGATCTGGGGGCATATGTGTACAAATCATTGAAGGCAACAGGACAGGTCGAGAAACTATTTAATAAGGCATACAGGGTCATAGGATTTATAAATAGAGGCACAGAGCACAAAAGCAAGGAGATTATGCTAGAAAAAAACCCAAAGTGCTGGAAAAGCTCAGCAGGTCTGACAGCATCAGTGGAGAGGAAAACAGAGTTAACATTTTGAGTCCAGTATGACTCTTCTTCAGAGCTGTCCTGAAGAAAAGTAATTTTGGACTCAAAAATTTTAACTCTGTTTCTCTCTCCACAGATGTTGTTGGACCTGCTGAAATTTTCTAGCACTTTGTTTTTATTTCAGATCTCCAGCATCAGCAATGTTTTGCTTTAATTTTAGAAGTTATGGTGAACCTTCATAAAACATTGGTTCAGCCTCAACTGGAGGAGCATTGTGTCAAGTTTTGGGTGCCATACTTTAGGAAGGATGTGAAGGCATCAAAAAGTGTGTTGACAAGATTTACAAGAATGGTAACAGGGATGAGGGACTTCAGTTACACGGATAGGTTGAAGAAGCTGGGGCTGTTCTCCTTGGAGAAGGTTGAGAGGAGATTTGATAGGGGGGGATTCAAAATCATGAGGGAGTCTGGACAGTGTAGATAGGGAGAAATCGTTCCCATTGGCAAAAGGAAGGAGAGCCAGGAGGCAGGTTTAATGTGAATAGCAAAAGAACCAACAGAGAAATGAGTGTTTAGGATCTGGAATGCATTGTCTGAGGGTGGGGTGGAGGCAGAATCTACTGTGGTTATCAAAAGGGAATTGTATCATTATCTGAAGAGAAAAGACTTGCAGGGCAATGGGGAAAGGGTTGGAGAGTAGGACTAGTTGAGTTACTTGTGTAGAGAGCTAGCATGGGCACAATAGATTGAATGGCCTCTTGCGCTGTAACCACTCAATTCTAGTTTAGAATTTAACTCTCAGCCTTCTCATCCAAACTCAATTAACCTTGCACAATTGAATTTCACTCCACTTTGTCCCTTGGTTTCATGAAACACTTCTCTTTCACCTCGCCTTTCAACTTCTCCCCACTTTCCCCATGCTTAGTGTCCATTGCATCCCTGTAATCCTCACTGCAAAGCAGATTGAGTCATCATCCTACACTACCTCAATTCATGCTGTTTCTGTCACTGGAAGAAGCAGATTTTATTAGCACGGTACTTCATTGATTGAGAAGAATGCAGGTCACAACAACTTGTATTTATATCTCGCCTTTAACATGCAAAAATGCCCCAAGGTACTTCACAGGAATATATTCAGACAAAAAAAATTGGGAGTCAAAGAAGCAGGTAGTAGGTGGGGTTATTAGTAAATTCCGAAATACCTCATTAAGTGGTTATAAGAAGTTATTAATAAAACAAAAGTACCTCATTGAGTGGTGATAGTATCCGATCATATTGTTGTCTGACTTTGTTAGAAATTAAGATCTCAAAGGTCTGGACGTCCATGTTGGGCTCTAGACCTCTCATTGCACAAAGATTATCCTTTGGTAAAAAGTGAAAGATTAGAAAACATCGCAGTTTCTGACTCTTCCCCCAACACTATCCTCTCTGTTTCCCCATTCCCACCATCATTACAACAACTTCATAATTTTTCTGTCTGATGTGCATCCATTGCCATTGCCTGCATGTGCAGATTTCCTGTTCCTGAACTAAGTCCACTAGTTTCCCTGGATAGAGGGAACCTTGACTGGAAAACACACCCTCTTAGATGATACTTGTGCAAACATTTCATCTCTTTAAGATGGAAAAACAAAAGAATAAATCTACTAGATTTAGATTTCCAGCCCGACTTATTTTCTCATATTTACTGCACCCAGGCACTCAAATAACCCCAGAGGCAGGAGCAGGAAAATCTGCTCCATCTTGTCAGGTGAAGAGTCTCGAACTAGGGCTCATAGTCTTAGAATAAGGGTTAGCCGTTTAGAACTGAGGTGAGGAGAAATTTTTTCACTCAGAGGGTTGTGAATCTTTGGACTTTACTACCCTGTGGATGCTCAGTCATTTAACACATCCAGGCCTGGGATTGATAGGTTCAAAGGAAATTCAAGGGATATGGAAAAAGGCAGGAAAATTAAACTAAAGGAAAAGTTCAGCCATGATCTTACTGAATGGAGGAAACTGCTCGAGGGCCATATAATCTACTCCCGTTACTCTTTTTTTATGTTATTTGAATACAATTTACAATTTATTAAGATTAATCTAACCCAACATCATAAAATGCATCATTTGATTACCTCTTCTTTCTTGAGGTTGAGGTACATTGACTCCATACCAATATCAGCTTGTCCATGTACTGACCGTCCGTGGATGTAGTAACCATAGCACCTGTGCAGTAAGACCAAGACTGATACCTGGATGCAATTGTATTCGAAAAATATTATTCGTACTTGAGACACAGATATAAAAGAAAATGATGTAGATATTTCTATTTAAACTGAAATTTGGAAAAATAATAGGGACAATCAATTTGGCGAGTTCCATCCAACTCCAAGCAGCTAGTTCAGAATGGCTTTGTTAGAAAAATAGGATTCTCAACAGGAGCAAGGGTCAGAAATGAAATCTAAAACTTGGGAAAAAAGAGGTCATATAGCAAAGTGAATTAAGAGGAGATAGAAAATAAAGTTAGGACTTCAAATCACTTTTCTTTTGCAGTAGCTTCTTGCCGATTCATCACACGTGGCACAAGCATAGGTTATTTCACGATTGTACGTCAACCATGGTTCAACTGGTAGCACGTTTGCCTCTGAATCACAATGTCCTGGGTTCAAGCCCCACTCTAGGGCTTGAGCACAAAAACCAAGGCCAACTTGTCAGTGCAGCACTGAAAGAGCATTGGACCGCTGGAGATGTCATATTTTGGATGGAACGTGAAACGAAGGCCCCATCTGCCTAATCGGGTGGATGTAAAAGATCCCAAGGCACTACTTCAAAGAAGAGCAAGGGACTTATCCCTGATGCCCTGCCCAATATTTATCCCTCAATCAACATCACACAAAACAGGTGATCTGCTCATCATCACATTGCTATTTGTGGGAGTTTGCTGCGTGCAAATTGGCTGCTGCATTTCCTATATTACAATAGTGTGTACACTTCACTGACTAGAAAGTGCTTTGAGATATCCAGTGATTGTGAAAAGCATTGGACGAATGCAATTCTTTCAAGTCTTTCTTCAGAATGCCCAGGGGCAAGTCACACTGGCAGCGAGTGTGAGTCGGAAATAGGCCCACAGCACGGCAGACACAATTCTCCAATCTAAACTCCGAGTTCACAGGTATAAGACATGAAAGACAATGGCCACCGATTACACTGTCAGATTAGCAACAGGCTTGGTCTTTCCTGACTATCCATGGGAGCATTTTTACTTCCATATTTGACTATAGGTTTGGAAACTATTCATTGGAATTTTTCCACAATTCCTCTCTAAAATCACAGTTGGAAAGTCCTGGGACTTTTTTTTTTAATGTGACTGATTAACCCACTGCTCTCCGGAAGGCTTGTGCTCAGTTCCGCTGCGGCCTCTCTGGCACTGACTGCCTTCCAGTCCCTCTCCTCAATAGCCATTCCATGCCAGACAGTATAAGCAAGTAACTTAACCCTGAATGGCCACAACCAAAGTCCATGCCCCTCACACTTTCCAGCAGGGGATTACTGGGTAGCCATCAGGGATAGGCACACCGATCGATTTTATTTTTCTTTCCTTAGCCCAGTGGCACGGAGGTCAATTGTAGTGTTGTGACTCGGGAACTGGCTGAAACCAGCAAACTCAGCGAAGACCAACAGAAAACTTTAGATAGCGCAGCTCAGTTCCACTGGGGTACTGGTCGAGGTTGCTTTCCATTTTTAAGCCAGTAGCGGAGTGGGAGGCCACATACTCACATTGCTGACGGAGCACACGTCTACAAACTGCTGAATCTTGTCTTCCACAAATCGCTCACAGAATCCAATGCAGAAGACTACCTGCAAAAAGGGTGGCATGTCCCTGGTTAATGCCGAATAGAGTTTGCTCAGTTCCAAACAATTTCAGCGTGAGGTCATTTTTCAATTAGTAAACGGGCACAGAGAGCATTCATGCTCCGTGCTCGTGGTGATGGGTGGGGGGACGGTGTGGGTCACCCCACCTGCTCCTCCTCACATTACAAGTTTGTCAATAGGAAGACGCAATGTCCTGCTATTCTGGGAGAGAGGGAGAAATCAAAGGGAAGTTTGTAGGGATTTCTCTCAGGAACCTTTTAGTGACTGACAGCAGATGCAACGGGTGAATTTGAGTCCGATAAATAACTGATGCCTCCAAGTGACAGTCTCTAGCATGTGAGGTCACCGGGCAACCACCTTCTGTAATGGGTATGAAAAGCAAGGAAATCAAGCAAACTTGTTACTTGTCACCATTAGGCAGGTGGGAAATGTTCAAAACTCGTGAAGCATCTATCTGAGGTAAATGCACGTTTAGCATGAGTGCGAACCACAGAAGCACCACATCTATTTCTGGATGCCACACTTTAGGAAGGATGTGATGGTATTAGAGAGAGTGCAGGTAAGATTTACGAGAATGATTCCAGGGATGAGAAACTTCAATTACGTAGATAGATTTGAGACGTTGGGACTGTTTTCCTTAGAGAAGATAAGGTTGAGAGGAGATTTGGTAGAGATATGCAAATGCATGAAGGGTCCGGACAGAGTAGATAGGGAGTCACGGTTCCCACTGGTGGAAAGATTGAGAACCCTATAGTGCCAGTAGGATGTGTAAAAAAAACAGAGCATAAAAATTTAAGGTAATTGGCAAGAGAAGCAATGGGGACATGAGGAAAAGCTTTTTCACCTTGTGTGTGGTTAGGATCTGGAATGCACTGGCTGAGGGTGTGGTGGAGGAAGGTTCAATCAAGGGATTTAAGAGGGAATTGGAAGAAGGTGCAGGGCTATGAGGAGAAGGTGGGAGAGTGGCACTAGGCGAATTGCTCATTCAGAGAGTATACATAGTGATGCAGCAGCTATCCAATTACTGCAGGCCACTTAAGGGGCCTATAAAGGCCGCTATGCCGACACAGACCAGAATTTTCCAGTTATCTAGCCATTATCACATTGTTGTTTACAGAACATTGCTTTGTGCAAATCGGCTGCCCTGTTTCCTATATCACAACAGTGACTACACTTCCAAAGGACTTCATTGGCTGTAAAATGCTTTGGGGTGTCCCAATATCGTGAAAGGCGCTACAAAAATGCAAGGTTGTTTTTTTCCTTTCCATCTTATCTTTCTTTTGCCATAATCAATGTTCTCTGTCATGTGTCCAACAGTTCAAATTCTTAAATGGATTTATATTTAAACAAATCGTCTCTTAATGGAAAGCACCTCTTTAGCAGCCAGCAGCATGATATACTGTGTGAAGGAGAAATGTGTTTGTGGTGGAACAGGGAAGCTAGTCTATTGGTTGTTTTATTTCCTGACTCTTATGGAAGTGCCATTCATTTATCAGTGTCTGGGCTGCCAATACATAAAATATAGTAACTACAGCTGTCTTACTTGAGCTAAGCCGACTGCCAACCACATGGATACTGCTATTCCATATCGGAGAACTGGGCTCCAGGGAGCCAGACTAACATCAGATCCTGGATGTAGATTCAAATTCAGGTCTCTTCTAGCGATGTTCTTTAAGCCAATGACCTGGAATTAAAAATATGTAAGACAGGTACAGCAATTTGTTACACCTGCCAAGTTTATGTCTTTCACAAGGAGTGAAGGAGAAAGATTAACAGAAGCTTCTTTACACAGATGGCCGTTGGAGCATGAAATATTTTGCCACAGGGAATCGTTGAGGCAAAAGACATTTACTCCTTTTAAGGGAAAAGTGGATAAATACCTGAAGCAGAGGAAGACAGAGGGCAGGTTCAAGAAGGCAGCTCACCATCGCTTTCTCAAGGGCAATTAGGGATGGGCAATAAATGTCAGCCCAGCCAGCGACACACACATTCCATGAATGAATAAAAAAAATAATTGGGGAGCGCATGGGGTCATGAGATTGCTCTAGTAAAACTTTGGCACAGATATAATGGACTGAATGGTCTCCTTCAGTATGCAAACATCTATCTTTGAACCTGTTAGCAGGAAGATGCTGAGAGTCACCTTTCTACTACTGTAAGAAACATAACCATGAATCACAGAGACCAGACAAGGTCTAAGAACGTTTGGTTTGTTTCACAAATTACTGCTTGGTAACCTCAGCGGAGAGCTGTTTGTCCAATGGAGACTATACCTTTTCCATTGCTTCAGGGAAGGGGGCAGGAGTGGACTCTCCTGTTCATTTCACCCTCCCACCTCCCACCCCCGTATAGCATAAACCATGATTGGTGGGTCTCTACCCAACCTCTGGTGGTACCAGTGTATGGTACGCTCATAGTGCTATGGCCTTGGCTTTAAGCTTCGTAAAGACCTAATATAATGATGTTGAAGTCAAAACATTAATAGACTCAATTCTCCCAATCTATTCATAACTAATCAGTTCTGAGACAGAACATCATTACACCACCACCAAATCAGCAACTTATATTTGTGTAGCCTTTAACGTAATAAAACATCCCAGGAGCATTATCAAACAAAATATGACGCTG